>NC_049253.1:795764-1106764 GCF_011100685.1 Canis lupus familiaris
AGAAATGAAAAGAATCGATCGAATCAGTCGAACAAATTCTAATCGAATCAAATCAAAAACATTCAAAACGAAAACAATCGAATCGAATCTAAAAGAATCGAATCGTATGAATCGAAAAGAATCGAATCTTATGGAATTGAATCGGAAAGAATCAAATCATATGGAATCGAATAGAAAAGAATCGAATAGAATAAAATAGAAAAGAAAGGAATCGAATTGAATCGAAAAGAATCGAATCGAATCAAAAAGAATCGAATTGAAATGAAAAGAATCGAAATGAATCCAAGAGAATCGAATCGAAACAAAAAGAATCGAGTCGAATCGAATTGAAAAGCATCGAATCGAAAAGAATCGAGTTCAAATGAAAACAATCGAATCGAATCGAAAAGAATCGAATTGAAAAGAATAAAATAAATGAAAAGAATCGAATCGAATCAAAAAGAATCGAATCAAATCGAATCTAAATGAAAAAAATCGAATTGAATTGACTTGAATAAAAAAATCGAATCAATAAGAATCGAATCTAAATGAAAATAATCGAATTGAATCAAATCGAAAAGAATCGAAATGAAAAAATCGAATCGAATCGAAAAGAACTGAATCGAAAAGAATCAAATCGAATCGAAAAGAATCGAATCGAATCAAATCAAATAGAAAAGAATCTAATCGATTCAAATCGAACAATTCGAAAATAATCGAATTGAAAAAAATCGAATCTAATCGCATCGAATTGAAAGAATTGAACGAATGGAAGCAAAAAAGAATCGAATGAATAGAATCGAATTGAAAAAAATTGAATCGAATCGAATCAAACTGATTCGAAAAGAATGGAAAGGAATCTAATCAAATGGAATCGAATCGAAAAGAATCGAATCAAATTGAATCTAATAGAAAAGAATAGAATAAAAAAGAATCGAATACAATAAAAAAATCAAATCGAGACGAATCGAACTGAGTCGAATATAATTGAATCGAATCGAAAAATCGAATTGAATCGAATCAAATCGAAAAGAATTGAATCGAAAAGAATCAAATTGAAAATAATTGAATCGAATCTAATCAAATAGAAAAGAATCTAATCGATTAGAATCGAATCGAATCAAAAAGAATCGAATCTAATCGAAACGAAAACAATTGAATCGCATCGAATCGAAAGAATCGAATCGAATGGAAGTGAAAAGAATCGAATCGAATCGAATCGAAAAGAATCAAATTGAAATGAAAAGCATCGAATCGAATCGAATCAGATCGGATCGAAAAGAATCGAATTGACTCGAAAAGAATCGAATCGAATCGAATTGAATACAAAGAATCAAATCGAATCGAATTGAATAAAAAAGAATCGAATGGAATTGAATCGAAAAGAATCGAATCGAAAAAAATCAAATCTAATCGCATCGAATTGAAAGAATTGAACGAATGGAAGCAAAAAGAATCGAATGAATAGAATCGAATTGAAAAAAATTGAATCGAATCGAATCAAACTGATTCGAAAAGAATGGAAAGGAATCTAATCAAATGGAATCGAATCGAAAAGAATCGAATCAAATTGAATCTAATAGAAAAGAATAGAATAAAAAAGAATCGAATACAATAAAAAAATCAAATCGAGACGAATCGAACTGAGTCGAATATAATTGAATTGAATCGAAAAAATCGAATTGAATCGAATCAAATCGAAAAGAATTGAATCAAAAAGAATCAAATTGAAAATAATTGAATCGAATCTAATCAAATAGAAAAGAATCTAATCGATTAGAATCAAATCGAATCAAAAAGAATCGAATCTAATCAAAAAGAACAATTGAATCGCATCGAATCGAAAGAATCAAATTGAATGGAAGTGAAAAGAATCGAATCGAATCGAAAAGAATCGAAACGAAAAGATTGAATTAAATCGAATCGAAAAGCTTCAGTTCGAATCGAAACGAAAACAATCTAATCAAATCGAATCGAAAGATTCGTATAGAATTGAATCAAAAAGAAATGAATCGAATCAAAAAGTATCGAATCAAATCGTATTGAATAGAATCGAAAAGAATTGAATCGAATTGAAAAGAATCGATTTGAATCGAAAAGATTTGAATCGAATAGAATCGAATGTAATCGAATCGAAAAGAATCGAATCTAATCGAATCTAAAAGAATCGAATCTAACGAATAGAATAGAATTGAATTGAAGAGAATCGAAAAGAATCAAATCGAGAAGAATCGAATCAAAAAGGATCGAATTGAATCGAATCGAAACGAAAAAAATCGAAGCGAATCGAATCGAAAAGATTCGAAACAAATCAAATGAAAAGGAATTGAATCGAATCGAAACAAATCAAATCGAAAAGAATCGAATCCAAATGATTCTAATCGAAAATAGTCGAATTGAAAAGAATTGAATCTAATCTAAAAGAATCGAATTGAAACGAATCAAATAGAAAAGAATCTAATCAATTCTAATCGAATCGGAAAGAATCGAATCAAAAAAATCAAATCTAATAGCATCGAATCAGAGGAATCGAATTGAATGGAAGCAAAAAAGAATCTAATGAATCGAATCGAATTGAATCGAATTGAAAGGAATCGAAAAGAAATGAATCGAATCAAATAGAAAATAATCTAATAGAATAGAAATGAAACGAATTGAGAAGAATCGAATCGAAAAAAATCGAATCGAATTGCATCGAATCAAAAGAATTGAATCTAATGGAAGCAAAAAGAATAGAATGAATCGAATCGAATCGAATCGAAATGAATAGAATCGAGTCGAATCGAAAATAATCGAATCGAATCGAATTGAAAGGAATCGAATCGAAAATAATCGAATTGAAAGCAAGGAACTCGAATCGAAAATAATTGAATAGAAAAGAAATGAAACAAAATCTCGAATCGAAATGAAAATAATCAAAAAGAATTGAAAAAAATCTAATCTAATCGGAAAGAATCAAATCGAATCAAATCGAAAAGCATCGAATCGCCTCGAAAGGATTCAAAAAGAATGGAAATCGAATCAAAAAGAAAAGAATCGATAAGAAATGAATCCAAAACTATAGAATTGAAACGAAAATAATCAAATCGAAACGAATCGAAAAAAATGGAATCGAATCAAAAAGAATCGAATCAAAAAGGATGGAATTGAATCGAAACGAAAATAATCATATCGAATTGAATCGAAAAGAATGGAATCGAATTGAATCAAAAAGAATTGATTCGAATAGAATTGAATAGACTTGAAAAGACTCGAATAGAATAGAATCGAAAAGAATTGAATCGAATCAAATCGAATTGAATGGAATTGGAAGGAAACAGTGAATCAAAAAGAATCGAATCAATAAAATCGAATCGAATCGAATCGAATTCAAAACAATTGAGTGGAAAAGAATCGAATCGAATTGAAAAGAATCAAAAGGCATCGAATCTAATCGAATCAAAAAGAATCGAATCTAATCGAATAGAAAAAATCAAAGAGAATCCAAAAGGATCGAATTGAATCGAAACGAAAATAATCGAATTGAATCGAAAAGAATCGAATCGAATTCAGTAAAAAAGAATCGAATAGAATCAAAAAGAATCGAATTGAATAGAATCAAAAACAATCCAATCGATTTGAATCAAATTGAATCGAATAAAAAAGAATCAAATTGAATCGAATAGAATCGTATCAAAAAGAATCAAATCGAAAATATCGAAATGAATCGAATAGAATCAAAAAGAATAGAATCGAATAGATTGAATAGAATAGAAAAGAATCGAATCTAAGCGAATCAAAAAGAATCGAATCAAAGAAAATCGAAAAGAATTGAATAGAATCGAAAAAAATAATAGAATCGAATTGAATTGAAAAGAATCAAATCGAATTGAATAGAAAAGAATCGAATCGAAAAGAATAGAATTGAATCGAATAGAATAGTATCAAAAAGATTCGAATCGAATTGAATGGAATGGAATCGAAAAGAATCGAATTGAATCGAATAGAATTGAATCGAAAAGAATCGAATCGAAAACAATTGAATAAAAGCGAATAGAAGAGAATAAAAAAGAATCTAATCAAATTGAATGGAATCGAATCGAAAAAATCGAATTGATCGAATAGAATAGAATCAAAAACAATCGAAACGAAAAAATCGAATCGAATCGAATTGAATCGAAAAGAACTGAATTGAAAAGAATCGAATCGAATCAAAAATAATCGAATTGAATCAAATAGAAAAGAATCTAATCGATTCTACTCGAATCGAATCGAAAAGAATTGAATCAAAAAATCGAATTGAATTGCATTGAATCAAAAGAATCGAATAGAATGGAAGCGAAAAGAATCGAATGAATTGAATCGAATTTAATCGAAAAGAATTGAATCAAATCTAATTGAAAAGAATCGAATGGAATCGAATTGAAAAGAATAGAAAGGAATCAAATCGAATTGAATTGAAAAGAATCGAATGAAATCGAATTGAAAAGAGTAAAGAAGAATCAAATCTAATTGAATCAGAAAGAATCGAATCTAATAGAATCGGAAAGAATCGAATCTAATCGAATCGAAAAGAATCGAATCGAAGAGAATCGAAATGAATCGATTCGAATCAAAATGAAAAAAATGAATCGAATCGAATTGATAAGAATCGAATCGAATTGAATCAAATAGAATCAAATTGAATAGAAAAGAATCGAATAGAATAAAAAAGAATCGAATCGAATAGAATGGAATCAAATCGAAAAAAATCAAATTGAAATGAATATAATCGAAACAAAAAGAATCGAATCGAAAATATCGAATCGAATCAAATCGAAAAGGATCGAATCGAATCAAATCGAATCAAAAAGAATCGAATCGAGTCGAATCAATTAGGAAAGAAAGGAATTCGTATCGAATAGAAACGAAACAAAATGTATCGTATCGCAACGAAATAATCGAATCGAATCGAAAAAATCGAATTGAATCAAATCGAATCGAAAAGAATTGATTCAAAAAGAATCTAAAAGAATCGAATCGAATCAAATAGAAAAGAATCTAATCGATTCGAATCGAATCGAAGAATTGAATGGAAAAAATCGAATCTAATCACATCAAATCAAAATAATCGAATCGAATGGAAGCGAAAAGTATCGAATGAATAGAATCAAAACGAAAAGAATCGAATCATATCAAATCGATTCGAAAAGAATTGAAAAGAATCTAATCGAACCGAATCGAAAGGAATCGAATCTTATTGAATCTAATCGAAAAGAATAGAATCGAAAAGAATTGAATCCAATCAAATAAATCAAATCAAACTGAAACGAATATAATCGAATCGAATCAAAGAGAATTGTAAGGAATCAAATCGAATTGAAAAGAAAATAATCTAATCTAATTGAATCGAAAGATCAAATCGAAGTGAATCAAAAAGAATGTCATCGAATCGAAAAGAATGGAATCGAATCAAATCAAAAGAATAGAAAAGAATCGAATCAAATCGAATGGAATCACATCGAAAAGAATCGATTTGAATCTAATAGATTCGAATAGAAAAGAATTGAATCGAATTGAAAAGAATCGAAAAGAATCGAATGTATTTGAATAAAAAAGAATCAAATCTAATCAAATCAAAAGGAATCGAATCGAATCAAATCGAATTGAAAAAAATGGAATAGAATCGAAAAGAATCAAAACGAATCAAATCGAAGAGAATTGATTCGAATGGAAATGAAAAATTGTATCAAATCAAAACGAAAAGAATCAAATCGAATCGAAGCGAAAAAAACTGAATCAAATCGAATCCAAAAGAATCGAATCGACTCGAAGTGATTCGAAGAGAATGGAATTCGAATAAAAAAGAATCGATAAGAATTGAATCAAAACTATCGAATCGAAACAAAAATAATCGAATCGAATCGAACAAAAAACAATCGAATCAAAAAGGATTGAATCGAATCAAATCGAAACTAAAAGAATCGAATGGAATCGAAACGAAAATAATCAAATCGAAAAGAATCGAATCGAATTGAATTGAAAAGAATCAGAAAGCACCAAATCTAAGCGAATCGAAAAGAATCGAATCGAAGAGAATCCAAAAGTATTGAATGGAAATGAAAAGAAAATAATCGAATAGAATCGAATCGTATTGATAATAATCGAATCGAATTGAATAAAAAATAATCAAATCGAAAACAATCGAATCAAAACGAATAGAATCAAACTGAATCGAATCGAATCGAAACGAACCAAATCGAATCGAATCGAATCGAAAAGAATCAAATTAAATCAAACTGCATAGAAAAGAATCGAATTGAGTCGAATCTAAAAGAATCGAATCAAATCAAATTGAAAAGAATTGTATCGATCAAAACGAAAAGAATCAAATCGAATCGATAGAAAAGAATCGAATCGATTCGAATCGAATGAATCGAAAAGAATCTAATCGAATCAAATCGAAAAGCAAATTGAAATGAAGAGAATCGAATCGAATGAAAAGAATCGAATCGATTCGAATCAAATCGAATCGAAAGAATTGAATCGAATCGAATTGAATGGAAAAAAGAATCAAATCGAAAAGAAGAGAATTGAAATGAAAAGAATTGATTTGATTAGAAAAGAATCGAACCGATTCGAATCGAATAGAATCGAAAGAATCGAATCAAATCGAATTGAATTGAATCAAAAAGAATCAAAAAAATTCGAATCGAATCAAATAGAAAAGAATCAAATCGAAAAGAATCGAATCGAAACGAATAGAATCAAACCGAATTGAATCAAACAGAAAAGAATCGAATCGAATCGAAAAGAATCGAATCGAATGGATTAGAAAAAATCGAGTCTCACCGAATCAAAAGAATAGAATCGAATGCAATTGAAAAGAATAGAATGCCATCAAAACGAATCGAGTCAAAAAGAATTGAATCGAATCGAATCGAAAAGAATCGAATCGACTCGAATTGATTCGAAAAGAATGGAATTCGAATCAAAAAGAAAAGAATCGATAAGAAATAAATCAAAAACTATTGAATCGAAACGAAAATAATCAATCGAAACGAATCGAAAAAATCGAATCGAATCGAATTGAATCGGAAAGAATCGAATCAAAAAGGATCAAATCGAATCAAATCGAAATGAAAAGAATTGAATCGAATAGAAACGAAAATAATCAAATCAAATGGAATCGAAAAGAATCGAATCGAATTGAATTGAAAAGAATAAAAAAGCACCAAATCTAAGCAAATCGAAAAGACTCGAATCAAAGAGAATCGAAAAGTATTGAATGGAAATGAAAAGAAAATAATCAATTCGAATTGTATTGAAAATAGTCAAATCGAATTGAATCAAAAATTATCAAATCGAAAATAATCGAATCGAAATGAATAGAATCAAACCGAATCAAATCAAATCGAAAAGAATCGAATCCAGTCGCATCAAAAAGAACCGAATTGAATCGAATCGAATCGAAAACAATCAAATTGAAAAGAATCAAATAAAATCGAACTACATCGAAAAGAATTGAATCGAATCGAATCTAAAAGAATCAAATCGAATTGAAAAGAATTATATCGAATCAAATCGAAAAGAATCAAATCGAATAAATCGAATCGAATCGAAAAGAATCAAATCGATTCTAATCGATAGAAAAGAACAAATCGATTCGAAACGAACTGAATCGAAAAGAATCGAATCGAAAAGAATCTAATCAAATCAAATTGAAAAGAAGCCAATTGAAGAGAATCGAATCGAATCGAAAAGAATCATATCGATTCAAATCGAATCAAAAGAATCGAATCGAATCGAATCGAATGGAAAATAATCGAATCGAAAAGAAGCGAATTGAAATGAAAAGAATCAAATCGAAGAGAAAAGGATCGAATCAAATTGAAAGAATCGAATCGAATCGAATCAAATTGAATCGAAAAGAAGCAAAAGGAATCGAATCGAATCAAATAGAAAAGAATCAAATAGAAAAGAATCAAATCGAAACGAATAGAATCAAACTGAATCGATCAAATAGAAAAGAATTGAATCAAATAGAATCGAAATGAATCAAATTGAATCGAAAAGAATAGAATCGAATCAAATTGAAAAGAATTATCGAATTGAAAAGAATGATAATGAAACGAAAAGAATCAAATCGAAATGAAAGAATCAAATCGAATCGAAAAGTATCGAATCGAATCAAAAGAATCGAATCAAAAAGAATCGAATCGAAACGAAAGAATCGAATCGAATCAAAAAGCATCAAATCGAATCATATCAAAAAGAATCAAATAAAAAAACGAATAGAATCTAATCGAATCAAAATGAATCGAATTGAATCAAAAAGAATTGAATCGAATCGAATAAAAAAGAATCGTATTGAGGGATCCCTGGGTGGCGCAGTGGTTTAGCGCCTGCCTTTGGCCCAGGGCACGATCCTGGAGACCCGGGATCGAATCCCACGTCAGGGTCCCGGTACATGGAGCCTGCTTCTCCCTCTGCCTATGTCTCTGCCTCTCTCTCTCTGTGTGACTATCATAAATAAATAAAAAAAATAAAAACAAAGAATAGTATCGAATTGAATCAAAAAGAATTGAATTGAATCAAATAGAAAAGAATCGAACGGAATGGATTCCTAAAAATTGTATTCGAATCGAATAGAATTGAAAAGAATCGAATGGAATCGAATCCAAAAGAGTCGAATCGAATCGAATAGAATCGAATCGAAACAAAAAGAATCGAATCGAATCGAAAAGAAATGAATCGAATCGAAAACAATTGAATCGAAAAAAATCGAATCGAATTGAATATAAAACAATCGAATCGAAAAAATCAAATCAGATTTAATGGAATTGGAAAGAATCGAATCCAATCAAACTGAATCGAAAAAATCGAGTCGAAATGAATCGAAACGAATCGAAATCAGATCGAATGGAAAAGAATCAAATCAAAAAATATCGAATAGAATCGAAAAGAATCGAATGGAATCGAATAGAAAAGGATCAATTTGAATCGAAATGAAAGAATCGTATCAAATCGAATCGAAAAGAATCGAATCGAATCGAATGGAAAAGAATCGAATAGAATAAAATCGAATAGAATTGAAATGAATGGAATGGAATAAAAAATAATTGAATCGAATGGAATCGAAAAGAATCTATTCAAATCGACAAGAAAAGAATCGTATCAAATCGAATCGAATCGAAAAGAATCGAATCAAATCGAACCGAATCGAAACGAATTGAATCGAATTGAAAAGAATCGAATCAAATTTAATGGAATCGAAAGAATCGAATTGAATTGAATCGAATCGAAAAGAATCGAAAAAACCGAATCAGATCGAAATAAAAAATCGATTTGAATCGAAACGAATAGAGTCGAATCGAAAACAATGCAATCGAAAAGAATCAAATCGAAAAGAATTGAATAGAAACGAAAAGAATCGAATCGAATTGAATGAAAAGAATTGAATCAAATCGAAAAGAATCGATTTGAAAAGAATCGAATCGAATCAAATCGAAAAGAATCAAAAAGAGTCGAAAAGAATCGAATCGAATTGAATCGAGAAGAATCAAATAGAAAAGAACAGAATCGAATCGAATAAAAAATAATCGAGTCGAAAAGAATTGAATCTATTCGAATAGAAAAGAATCATATCAAATTGAATAAAAAAGAATCGAATCTAATCGAAGAGAATCAAATCGAATCGAAAAGAATCTAATTGAATCAAAGAGAATTGAAAAGAGTAGAATTCAATCGAATCTAAAAGAATCGAATTGAATCGAATCAAAAGAATCGAATCGAAAAGAATCGAATCATATCGAAAAGAATCGAATCGAATCGAAAAGAATCGTATTGAATTAATCGAAAAAATTGAATAGAATCCAATAGAATAAAAAAAGATCTAATCGAACCGAATCGAAAAGAATCGATTCGAATCAAAATAAAAATAATCCTATTGAATAGAATCGAAAATAATCAAATCGAAAAGAATCAAATCGAATTGAAAAGAATCCAATTGAATCAAATCAAATTGAAAAGAATCGAATCAAATTGAAAAGAATCGAATGGATTGAATTGAAAAGAATCAAAAAGAATTGAATCTAATCGAATTGAAAAGAATAGAATCTAATCAAATCAGAAAGAATCGAATCGAAGAGAATCGAAAAGAATCAAAAAGAATCAAAATGAAAAAAACGAATTAAATCAAATCAATAAGAATCGAATCGAATTGAATCAAATAGAATCAAACTGAATAGGAAAGAATCGAATTGAATCGAAAAGAATCGAATCGAATAGAATGGAAACAAATCGAAAAGAATCAAATTGAATTGAATAAAATCGAACCAAAAAGAATCGAATCGAAAAGGATCGAATCGAATCGAAAAGAATCGAATCGACTCGAATCAATTAGGAAAGAAAGGAATAGGTATCGAATAGAAACGAAACAAAAACTATCGTATTGAAACAAAAATAATAAAATCAAATCGAAAAGAATTGAATCAAATGGAATCAAATAGAAAAAATCTAATCGATTCGAATCAAATCAAATCGAGAAGAATCGAATCGAAAAAAATCAAATGTAATCGCATCGAATCAAAATAATCGAATCGAATGGAAGTGAAAAGAATTGAATAGAATCAAATCAAATCAAATTAAATCGATCGAAAAGAATCGAATCGAAGAGAATCGAAAAGTATTAAATTGAAATGAAAAGAAAATAATCGAATCAAATCAAATCGAATTGAAAATAATCGAATCGAATTGAATCAAAAATTATCAAATCAAAAACAATCGAATAGAAAAGAATAGAATCAAACCGAATCGAATCTAATCGAAAATAATCGAATCGAAACGAACTGAATCGAATCGAATCGAATCGAAAAGAATGAAATCGATTCTAATCTATAGAAAAGATTTGAATCGATTCGAATCAAACTGAATCGAAAACAATCTAATTGAAAAGAAACTAATCGAATCAAATCGAAAAGAAGCGAATTGAAATGAAGAGAATCGAATCAAAAACAATCGAATCGATTAGAATCAAATTGAATCGAAAGAATCGAATCGAAAAGAAGCGAATTGAAATGAAAAGAATCGAAACGAATAGAAAAGAATCAAATCGATTCGAATCGAATCGAAAGAATCGAATCGAATTGAATCGAAAAGAATTGAATCGAATCAAAAAGAATCGAATTAGGGATCCCTGGGTGGCGCAGCGGTTTGGCGCCTGCCTTTGGCCCAGGGCGCGATCCTGGAGACCCGGGATCGAGTCCCACATCGGGCTCCCGGTGCATGGAGCCTGCTTCTCCCTCTGCCTGTGTCTCTGCCTCTCTCTCTCTCTCTGTGACTATCATACAAAAAAGAATCGAATTGAATCGAATTGAAAAAAATCATAAAGAATCAAATCGAAAAGAATTGAATTGAAACAAAAAGAATCGAATTCCATGTAATGAAATGATTCGAATTGAAAAGAATCGAATCGAAACAAAAGAATCGAATCGAATCGACATGAATCAAAAAGAATCTAATCAAAACGAATCGAAAAGAAACAAATCAAATAGAATCTAAAAGAATCGAATCGAATCAAATCGAAAAAAATCGAATAGAATTGAATAGAATCGAAAAGAATCAAAACGAATCGAACCGAAGAGAATCGATTTGAATCAAAATAAAAAGAATCATATCAAATCGAATCGAAAAGAATCAAATCAAATAGAATCGAAAGAATTGAATCAAATCTAAAACAATCGAATCGAATTGAAAAGAATCGAATTGAATGGAATCGAATTGAAAAGAATAGAATAGAATCGAATTGAAAGAAATCGAATAGAATCAAATCAAATAAAAAAGAATCGAATCGAATTGATCCTAACCAAAATAATCGAATTGAATCGACTTGAATCGAAAAAAATCAAATCGAAAAGAATCTAATCTAAACGAAAATAATCGAAATGAATAGAATCGAAAAGAATCGAATTGAATCAAATCGAAAAGAATCGAATGGAATCCAATCGAAAAGAATCAAATTGATTCGAATCGAAAAAAATTGAATCCAATCGAAAAGAATCTAATTGAATCGAATCGAAAAGAATCGAATTGAATCAAAACGAATCGATTCGAATGGAATAGAATATAGAATAGAATAGAATCGAAAAGAATCAAATCGAATCTAAAAGAATCGAATCGAAATGAAAAACAGCGAATCGAATTGATCGAAAAGAATACAATTGAATCAAATCGAAAAGACTCAAATCCAATCGAATCGAAAAGAATCGAATCAAAACAAAAAGAATCGAATCAAATCAAATTGAAAAGAATCGATTGGAATTGAATCGAAAAGAATCGAATTGAATCGAAGACAAGCAAATCTAATCGAATCGAAAAGAATCGAATTAAAACGAATCGATTTGAAATGAAAAGAATCGAATAGAGTCGAATTGAATTGAAGGCAAAGAATCGAATCGATTCAAAAAGAATTTAATCGATAAGAATCGAACCGAAACAAAAAGAATCGAATCAAATCAAAAAGAATCGAATTGAATCGAATCGAAAAAAATGGAATCATATCGAATCGAATCGAAAAGGGTCTAATCGTATTAAATCGAATCGAAAATAATCTAATTGAATAGAATAGTAAAGAATCGAATCGAATTGAAAACAATTTAATCGAGTCGAATCAAATTGAGAAGAATCGAATTGAAAAGAATCGAATCGAAATGAAAAGAATTGAATCGAATCGAAAAGAATCGAATGGAATCGAAAAGAATTGAATCGAATTGAATCGAAAAGAACCGAATCGAACTGAAAAGAATTGAAATGAATCGAATCAGATCGAATGGAAAAGAATTGAATCGCATCGAAAAGAATCGAATCAAATCGAATTGAAGAGAATTGATTTGAGTCGAAATGAAAAGAATCGTATCGAATCGAATCGAAAGGAATCGAATTGAAACAAAACAATCGAATCGAATCGAAAAGAATCGAATTGAAAGGAATCGAATCGAAAAGAATCGAATCTAATCGACTAGAAAGCAATCGAATCGAATCGAATTGAATGGAAAAGAATCGAATCGAAAAGAATCGAATCGAATCGAAAACAATCGAATCGAATCAAAAGAATTGAACAGATTTGAATCAAAAAGAATTGAATAGATTCGAATCAAAAAGAATCGAATCGAATCCAATTGAAAAGAATCATAAAGAATCGAATCAAAAAGAATCGAATCAAAAAGAATCAAAGCGAATCGAATCAGATCGAATGGAAAAGAATCATATCGAATTGAAAGATTCAATTTGAATTGAATTGAATCGAAAAGAATTGAATCGAATCGAAAAGAATCGAATCGAAGAGAATCGAATCTAATAGAATCGAATTGAACCGAAAAGAAACGAATCGAATTGAATCGAAAAGAATCGAATCGAATCAAAAAGAATCGAATTGAAAAAATCGATTAGAATCGAATCGAATCGAGGAGGAGCAAGATGGCGGAGGAGTAGGGTCTCCAAATCACCTGTCTCCACCAAACTACCTAGAAAACCTTCAAATTATCCTGAAAATCTATGAATTCGGCCTGAGATTTAAAGAGAGACCAGCTGGAATGCAACAGTGAGAAGAGTTCACGCTTCTATCAAGGTAGGAAGACGGGGAAAAAGAAATAAAGAAACAAAGGCCTCCGAGGGGGAGGCACCCCGCGAGGAGCCGGGCTGAGGCCGGGGCGAGTGTCCCCAGGACAGGAGAGCCCCGTCCCGGAGGAGCAGGAGCTGCACCGACCTTCCCGGGGGAAAGGGGCTCGCGGGGAGTTGGAGCAGGACCCAGGAGGGCGGGGATGCCCTCGGGCTCCCCGGGACAGTAACAGCAACTGCGCGCCCAGGAGAGTGCGCGGAGCTCCCTAAGGGCTGCAGCGCGCACGGCGGGACCCGTGGGGACCCGGAGCAACTCGGAGGGGCTCGGGCAGAGGAAGAGGCTCCGTGCACAGGGGACTGCGCGGTTCCAGGAGCAGCTCGGAGGGGCTCGGGCGGCGGCTCCGCAGAGGGGGTTGCGCGGCCCAGGAGCGCGAATCCACCAGCGCAGGCTCCGGAGCACAGGGCGCCGGGACACAGCCCAGGATCCGGCCTCCCCCGGGACAGGCAGAGGCCGGGAGGGCCCAGGACAGCAAGGACGCTCCTGCCCCGAGCTGAGCAGAGCAGCGGCCCCGCCCCGGAGCCTCCAGGCCCTGCAGACGGAGTTCCTGCCGGAGCTGAATCCAGGTTTCCAGAGCTGCCCCGCCAATGGGGCTGTTCCTCCTGCGGCCTCACGGGGTAAACAACCCCCACTGAGCCCTGCACCAGGCAGGGGCACAGCAGCTCCCCCAACTGCTAACACCTGAAAATCAGCACAACAGGCCCCTCCCCCAGAACACCAGCTAGACTGACAACTTCCAGGAGAAGCCAAGGGACTTAAATTCCACAGAATCAGAAGATACTCCCCGGTGGTTCTTTTTTTTTGGGGGGGGGGGTTGTTTGTTTTTTTTGTTTGTTTGTTTGTTTTTGTTTTGTTTTGCTTTTTGATTTGTTTCCTTCCCCCACCCCCCCTTTTTTTTTCTCCTTTCTTTTTCTTTCTCTTTTTCTTCTTTTTTTTCTTTCGTTTTTTTTTCTCTTCCCTTTTTTTTTCTCTTTCTCTTTTCTTTCCTTCTTTCTCTCCTCTCTTTTTCTCTTTTTCCCAATACAACTTGCTTTTGGCCACTCTGCACTGAGCAAAATGACTAGAAGGAAAACCTCACCTCAAAAGAAAGAATCAGAAACAGGCCTCTCTCCCACAGAGTTACAAAATCTGGATTACAATTCAATGTCAGAAAGCCAATTCAGAAGCACTATTATACAGCTACTGGTGGCTCTAGAAAAAAGTATAAAGGACTCAAGAGACTTCATGACTGCAGAATTTAGAGCTAATCAGGCAGAAATTAAAAATCAATTGAATGAGATGCAATCCAAACTAGAAGTCCTAACGACGAGGGTTAATGAGGTGGAAGAACGAGTGAGTGACATAGAAGACAAGTTGATAGCAAAGAGGGAAACTGAGGAAAAAAGAGACAAACAATTAAAAGACCATGAAGATAGATTAAGGGAAATAAACGACAGCCTAAGGAAGAAAAACCTACGTTTAATTGGGGTTCCCGAGGGTGCCGAAAGGGACAGAGGGCCAGAATATTTATTTGAACAAATTCTAGCTGAAAACTTTCCTAATCTGGGAAGGGAAACAGGCATTCAGATCCAGGAAATAGAGAGATCCCCCCCTAAAATCAATAAAAACCGTTCAACACCTCGACATTTAATTGTGAAGCTTGCAAATTCCAAAGATAAGGAGAAGATCCTTAAAGCAGCAAGAGACAAGAAATCCCTGACTTTTATGGGGAGGAGTATTAGGGTAACAGCAGACCTCTCCACAGAGACCTGGCAGGCCAGAAAGGGCTGGCAGGATATATTCAGGGTCCTAAATGAGAAGAACATGCAACCAAGAATACTTTATCCAGCAAGGCTCTCATTCAAAATGGAAGGAGAGATAAAGAGCTTCCAAGACAGGCAGCAACTAAAAGAATATGTGACCTCCAAACCAGCTCTGCAGGAAATTTTAAGGGGGACTCTTAAAAATCCCCTTTAAGAAGAAGTTCAGTGGAACAGTCCACAAAAAGAAAGACTGAATAGATATCATGATGACACTAAACTCATATCTCTCAATAGTAACTCTGAATGTGAACGGGCTTAATGACCCCATCAAAAGGCGCAGGGTTTCAGACTGGATAAAAAAGCAGGACCCATCTATTTGCTGTCTACAAGAGACTCATTTTAGACAGAAGGACACCTACAGCCTGAAAATAAAAGGTTGGAGAACCATTTACCATTCGAATGGTCCTCAAAAGAAAGCAGGGGTAGCCATCCTTATATCAGATAAACTAAAATTTACCCCAAAGACTGTAGTGAGAGATGAAGAGGGACACTATATCATACTTAAAGGATCTATTCAACAAGAGGACTTAACAATCCTCAATATATATGCTCCGAATGTGGGAGCTGCCAAATATATAAATCAATTATTAACCAAAGTGAAGAAATACTTAGATAATAATACACTTATACTTGGTGACTTCAATCTAGCTCTTTCTATACTCGATAGGTCTTCTAAGCACAAAATCTCCAAAGAAACGAGAGCTTTAAATGATACACTGGACCAGATGGATTTCACAGATATCTACAGAACTTTACATCCAAACTCAACTGAATACACATTCTTCTCAAGCGCACATGGAACTTTCTCCAGAATAGAACACATATTGGGACACAAATCGGGTCTGAACCGATACCAAAGGATTGGGATTGTCCCCTGCATATTCTCTGACCATAATGCCTTGAAATTAGAACTAAATCACAACAAGAAGTTTGGAAGGACCTCAACACGTGGAGGTTAAGGACCATCCTGCTAAAAGATAAAAGGGTCAACCAGGAAATTAAGGAAGAATTAAAAAGATTCATGGAAACTAATGAGAATGAAGATACAACCGTTCAAAATCTTTGGGATGCAGCAAAAGCAGTCCTAAGGGGGAAATACATCGAATACAAGCATCCATTCAAAAACTGGAAAGAACTCAAATACAAAAGCTAACCTTACACATAAAGGAGCTAGAGAAAAAACAGCAAATAGATCCTACACCCAAGAGAAGAAGGGAGTTAATAAAGATTCGAGCAGAACTCAACGAAATCGAGACCAGAAGAACTGTGGAACAGATCAACAGAACCAGGAGTTGGTTCTTTGAAAGAATTAATAAGATAGATAAACCATTAACCAGCCTTATTAAAAAGAAGAGAGAGAAGACTCAAATTAATAAAATCATGAATGAGAAAGGAGAGATCACTACCAACACCAAGGAAATACAAACGATTTTAAAAACATATTATGAACAGCTATACGCCAATAAATTAGGCAATCTAGAAGAAATGGACGCATTCCTGGAAAGCCACAAACTACCAAAACTGGAACAGGAAGAAATAGAAAACCTGAACAGGCCAATAACCAGAGAGGAAATTGAAGCAGTCATCAAAAACCTCCCAAGACACAAGAGTCCAGGGCCAGATGGCTTCCCAGGGGAGTTCTATCAAACGTTTAAAGAAGAAATCATACCTATTCTACTAAAGCTGTTTGGAAAGATAGAAAGAGATGGAGTACTTCCAAATTCGTTCTATGAAGCCAGCATCACCTTAATTCCAAAGCCAAAGACCCCACCAAAAAGGAGAATTACAGACCAATATCCCTGATGAACATGGATGCAAAAATTCTCAACAAGATACTGGCCAATAGGATCCAACAGTACATTAAGAAAATTATTCACCATGACCAAGTAGGATTTATCCCTGGGACACAAGGCTGGTTCAACATCCGTAAAACAATCAATGTGATTCATCATATCAGCAAGAGAAAAACCAAGAACCATATGATCCTCTCATTGGATGCAGAGAAAGCATTTGACAAAATACAGCATCCATTCCTGATCAAAACTCTTCAGAGTGTAGGGATAGAGGGAACATTCCTCGACATCTTAAAAGCCATCTATGAAAAGCCCACAGCAAATATCATTCTCAATGGGGAAGCACTAGGAGCCTTTCCCCTAAGATCAGGAACAAGACAGGGATGTCCACTCTCACCACTGCTGTTCAACATAGTACTGGAAGTCCTAGCCTCAGCAATCAGACAGCAAAAAGACATTAAAGGCATTCAAATTGGCAAAGAAGAAGTCAAACTCTCCCTCTTCGCCGATGACATGATACTCTACATAGAAAACCCAAAAGTCTCCACCCCAAGATTGCTAGAACTCATACAGCAATTCGGTAGCGTGGCAGGATACAAAATCAATGCCCAGAAGTCAGTGGCATTTCTATACACTAACAATGAGACTGAAGAAAGAGAAATTAAGGAGTCAATCCCATTTACAATTGCACCCAAAAGCATAAGATACCTAGGAATAAACCTAACCAAAGATGTAAAGGATCTATACCCTCAAAACTATAGAACACTTCTGAAAGAAATTGAGGAGGACACAAAGAGATGGAAAAATATTCCATGCTCATGGATTGGCAGAATTAATATTGTGAAAATGTCAATGTTACCCAGGGCAATATACACGTTTAATGCAATCCCTATCAAAATACCATGGACTTTCTTCAGAGAGTTAGAACAAATTATTTTAAGATTTGTGTGGAATCAGAAAAGACCCCGAATAGCCAGGGGAATTTTAAAAAAGAAAACCATATCTGGGGGCATCACAATGCCAGATTTCATGTTGTACTACAAAGCTGTGGTCATCAAGACAGTGTGGTAATGGCACAAAAACAGACACATAGATCAGTGGAACAGAATAGAGAATCCAGAAGTGGACCCTGAACTTTATGGGCAACTAATATTCGATAAAGGAGGAAAGACTATCCATTGGAAGAAAGACAGTCTCTTCAATAAATGGTGCTGGGAAAATTGGACATCCACATGCAGAAGAATGAAACTAGACCACTCTCTTTCACCATACACGAAGATAAACTCAAAATGGATGAAAGATCTAAATGTGAGACAAGATTCCATCAAAATCCTAGAGAAGAACACAGGCAACACCCTTTTTGAACTCGGCCATAGTAACTTCTTGCAAGATACATCCATGAAGGCAAAAGAAACAAAAGCAAAAATGAACTATTGGGACTTCATCAAGATAAGAAGCTTTTGCACAGCAAAGGATACAGTCAACAAAACTCAAAGACAACCTACAGAATGGGAGAAGATATTTGCAAATGACATATCAGATAAAGGGCTAGTTTCCAAGATCTATAAAGAACTTATTAAACTCAACACCAAAGAAACAAACAATCCAATCATGAAATGGGCAAAAGACATGAACAGAAATCTCACAGAGGAAGACATAGACATGGCCAACATGCACATGAGAAAATGTTCTGCATCACTTGCCATCAGGGAAATACAAATCAAAACTACAATGAGATACCACCTCACACCAGTGAGAATGGGGAAAATTAACAAGGCAGGAAACAACAAATGTTGGAGAGGATGCGGAGAAAAGGGAACCCTCTTACACTGTTGGTGGGAATGTGAACTGGTGCAGCCACTCTGGAAAACTGTGTGGAGGTTCCTCAAACAGTTAAAAATATACCTGCCCTACGACCCAGCAATTGCACTGTTGGGGATTTACCCCAAAGATACAAATGCAATGAAACGCCGGGACACCTGCACCCCGATGTTTATAGCAGCAATGGCCACGATAGCCAAACTGTGGAAGGAGCCTCGGTGTCCAATGAAAGATGAATGGATAAAGAAGATGTGGTTTATGTATACAATGGAATATTACTCAGCTATTAGAAATGACAAATACCCACCATTTGCTTCAACGTGGATGGAACTGGAGGGTATTATGCTGAGTGAAGTAAGTCAGTCGGAGAAGGACAAACATTATATGTTCTCATTCATTTGGGGAATATAAATAATAGTGAAAGGGAATATAAGGGAAGGGAGAAGAAATGTGTGGGAAATATCAGAAAGGGAGACAGAACGTAAAGACTGCTAACTCTGGGAAACGAACTAGGGGTGGTAGAAGGGGAGGAGGGCGGGGGGTGGGAGTGAATGGGTGACGGGCACTGGGTGTTATTCTGTATGTTAGTAAATTGAACACCAATAAAAAATAAATTTAAAAAAATGATGAAATTAAAAAAAAAAGAATCGAATCGAATCAAAAAGAATCGAATAGATTTGAATCGAAAAGAATCAAATCGAATTGAAGAGAATCGTAACGAATCGAATCGAAAAGAATCGAATTGAAAAGAAAAGAATCGATTCGAATATCATAGAATTGAAAAGAATCGAATCGATCGAATTGAAAAGAATTGAATCGAATCGAAAAGAATCGAATCGAAAAAAATCAAATTGAAACAAAAACAATCGAATCGAATCGAATCTAAAAAATTGTATTGAATCGGAACGAATCGAAAAGAATCGAATCGAAAAGAATCGAATCGAATCAAATCGAAACAAAAGAATCGAATCGAATAGAAACGAATCGGAAAGAATAGAATTGAAACGATTCGAAAAGAATCGAATCAAATCAATCAAAAAAATTGAATAGAATCGAATTGAAAAAAATCGAATAGAATCGAATAGAATCGAAAATAATCTAAACGAATCAAATGAAGAGAATCGATTCGAGTCGAAATGAAAAGAATCGTATCGAATCGAATCGAAAATAATCAAATCGAATCGAATCGAAAGAATTGAATCGAATTGAAAACAATTAAATCGAATCAAAAAGAATCGAATTGAATGGAATCGAATAGAAAAGAATCTAATAGAAATGAAAAGAACCGAATCAAATTTAATGGAATCGAAAAGAATCGAATCGAACCATATTGAATCCAAAAGAATCGAATCGAAAAGATTAGAATCGAATCGAAAAGAATCCAATCTTATCGAATCGACTTGAAAAGAATCCAATCGTATCGAATCGAATGCAAAAGAATCAAATTGAATAGAATAGAAAAGAATCGAATCGAATCAAATCGAAAACAATCGAATTGAGTCGACTCGAAAAGAATCAAATTGAATCCAATCAAAAAGAATCGAATCGAAATGAATCGAATCGAAATGAAAAGATTCGAATCGAAAAGAATCGAAAAGAATCGAATCGAAAGAATCGAATCGAAACAAAGAATCGAATCGAATGGAACCAAATCGAAAAGAATCAAATCCAAAGTATCGAATCGAATCGAAAAGAAACAAATCAAATCTAATCGAAAAATCGAATAGAATCAAATCGAATCAAAAAGAATCGAATGATTCGAAATGAATCGTGTAGAATCGAATCGAAGTGAAAAGAATTGAATCGAATCGAATTGAAAAGAATCGAATCGAATCAAAAAGAATCTAATCGAAACAAAAAGATTCGAATCAAATTGATCAAAAAGATCAAATTGAAAAGAATTGAATTGAATCAAATCGAATCGTATCGAATCAAAAAGAATCGAATCGAATCAAAAAGAAAAGAATCGTACTTAATTGAATCGTAAATAATCGAATAGAATTGAATCGAAAAGAATCAAATCGAATCAAATCGATTGAAAAGATCGAATCAAAAATATCAAAGAGAATCGAAATGAATCGAATCTAATAGTAAAGTTTCGTATAGAATCGAATTGAATCGAAAAGAATCCAATCGAACATAATCGAATCGAATTGAAAAGAATTGAATAGAAACGAAAAGAATCAAATCTAATCGATCGAAAAGATCAAATTGAATAGAATCGAATTGAATCGAATCAAAACGAAAAGAATCGAATCAAATCGTTTCGAATCAAAAAGAATCAAATCGAATTGAATCGAAAAGAATAGAATCGTATTTAATTGAATCGAAAAGAATCGAATCGAAATGAATTGATTCGAATCAAAATGAATCGAATCGAATCGAAAAGAATCGTATCGAATTGAACTGAATCGAAAAGAATCCAATCGAACATAATCGAATCAAATTGAAAAGAATCGAATCAAAAAAAATCAAATGGAAACGAAAAGAAAGGAATCGAATTGAATCGAAAAGAATCGGATGGTATCATTGAATCGAAAAGAATCGAATCATATCGAATTGAATTGAAAAGAATCAAATAGAATAAAACCGAAAAGAATCGAATCGAATCGAAAAGAATCGAATCGTATCGAATTGAATCGAAAAGAATCGAATCAAATACATTGAAAAGAATCAAAACGAATTGAAAAGAATCGATTCGAATCGAATCAAAAAGTATCAAATCGAAACAAATCGAATCGAATCGAAAAGAATCAAATTGAATAGCATCGAAACGAATCAAACAAATTGAAAAGAATCAAATTGAATAGCATAGAAATGAATCGAATCAAAATGAAAAGAATCAAATCGAATTGAATTGAAAAGAATCGAATCGTATCGATGGAATCGAAAAGAATCGAATCATATCGAATTGAACCGAAAAGATTTTAATCGAACACAATCGAAAAGAATCATATCGAATCAAATCGAATTGAATAGAAAAGAATCGATTCCAATCGAATTGAATTGAAAAGAATCGAATTGAACAGTACCGAATCGAATTGAAAAGAATAGAATCAAATAAAATCGAAAAGAATCTAATTGAAACAAAAAGAATCAAATCAAATCACATTGAAAAGAATCGAATTGAATTGAAACGAAAAGAATCAAATCGAAAAGAATCGAATCGAATTGAAAAGAATCGAATCGAAAAAATCGAATCGAAAAGAATCGAGTTGAGTTGAATCGAATCGAAAAGAATCTAATCGAATCGTATCGAATCGAAAAGAATAGAATCGAATCAAATCGAAAAGAATAGAATCGATTAGAAAAGATTCGTATCGAATTGAATCAAATCGAAAATAATCGAATCTAATCGAAAAACTCGAATCGAATCAAAAGGAATAGAATCGAAACGAAAGATTTGAATTGAATTGAATCAAATCGAAAGGAATCGAATCGAATCGAAAAAATCGAATCGAATCGAAAAGAATAGAATCGAATCGAATCAAAGAGAATCGAATCGAAAAGAATAGAATCGAATCGTATAGAAAAGAATCGAATCAATTCGAATGGAAAAGAATCGAATTGAATCGAATCAAATCAAAAAGACTCGAATCGATCAAATCGAAAAGAATCGAATCAAATCAAATTGAATCGAATAGAAAAGAATATATCAAATTGAAAAGAATCGAATAGATAAGAATCGAATTGAAAGAATAGAATCGAATTGATTCAAATCGAAAAGAATCGAATCAAATCAAACCCCTAACTCTAACCCCTAACCCCTAACCCTAACACTAAACCTATCCTAACCCTAACCCTTAACCCTAACCCTTAACCCTAACCCGAACACTAACCCTAAAGTTAAACCGTACCCTAACCATAACCCGTACCCTAACCCTAACAGTTACCCTAACACTAACCTGTACCCCAAACCTAACCAGTACACTAACCTGTACCCTAACCCGTACCCTAACCCGTACCCTAACCCTAAGCCTGTACCCTAACCTATACACTAACGCGTCCTCTAACCCTAACCCTAACCAGTACTCTAACACAAACTGGTACCCTAACCCGTACCCTAACCTGTACCCTAACCCGTATCCTAACCCTAACCCTAACATGTACCTATCCATAAACCTAATACTAACCCCTAACCCTAAACCTAACCCTAACACCTAACGCTAACCCTAAACCCTAACCCCTAACCCTAAACCAAAACCTAACCCTAACCCCTAAACCTAACCTTAACCCCTACCCCTAACCCTAATCCTAACCTGAACCCCTAACCACTAACCCTAAACCTAACCCTAACCCTTAACCATAACGCTTAACCCTAACCCTAACACTAACCCTAATCCTAACACTACCCAAACCCTAACCCCTAACACTAACCTTAACCCCTAAACTTAACACTAACACTTACACTAACCCTAACACCTAACCCCTAACCCTAGCCCTAACTCCTAACACCTAACACCTAACCCTTAACACTAACCCTTAACCCTAATCCTACCCCTAACGCCTAACCCTTAACCCTAATCCTAACCCTAACCCTATCCCTAACCCTTAAACCTAACACTTAACCCTAACCTTAACCCTAAATCAAACCCTTACACTAAACCTAACCCTAACACTAACCCCTCAACCTAACCCTAACCCTAACAATAACCCTAACACTAACACTAACCCCTAACTCTAAACCTAACCCTTAACCTAACCTGAAACCTAACCCATACACTAACCCGTACCCTAACCCTAACACTCACCCGTAACGTAAACCGAATCCTAACCTGTACCCTAACTCTAACCCGTAGCCTAAACCTAACCCTAACCCGTACCCTAAACCTATCCCTATCCCGTACAGTAACCCTAACCCTAACCCTTACACTAACCCTAACCCGTACCCTAACCAAAACCCGAACCAATACCCTAACCCTAACCCGTACCCTAACCCTAAGCCATACCCAAACCCTACCTGTACCCTAACCCGTACACTAACCCTAACCTGTACACTAACCAGTACCCTAACCCTAAACCTAACCCTTTCCCTAACTCTAACTGCAACCCTTACTCTAACCGTAACCCGTACCCTAACCCTAATCCTAACCCTAAACCAGCCCCTAACCCTAACCTCTAACACTAACCCTAACCCTAACCCCTCACCCTAACACTAACCCTAAAACTAACCGTAACACTAACCCTAACTTTAACCCTAACCTAACCAAAAACCTAACCCACACACTAACCCGTAACCTAACCCTAAAACTAACCCATACACTAACCTTAACCCGTAACCTAAACCTGACCCGTACCATAACCCTAAACTATACCTTAAACCTAACCCTAACCCGTACCCTAACCCTAACCCTATCCTGTACCCTAACCCTAACCCTAACCCTAACCTGTAGCCTAACCGTAACACTAACCCTAACCCATACCGTAACCCATACCCTAACCCTAACCTGTACCTTAAACCTAATCTTTTTTTTTAATTTTTATTTATTTATGATAGAGAGAGAGAGAGAGAGAGGCAGAGACACAGGCAGAGGGAGAAGCAGGCTCCATGCACGGGAGCCCGACGTGGGATTCGATCCCGGGTCTCCAGGATCACGCCCTGGGCCAAAGGCAGACGCCAAACCACTGCGCCACCCAGGGATCCCCTTAAACCTAATCTTACACGCACCCTAAAGCTAACCTGCACCCTAACCTTAACCCATACCCTAACCCTAACCCCTACCCTAACCCTAAACCGTTCCCATACACTAACCCGTACCCTAACCCGTATACTAACCCTAAACCTCACCCGTACCCTAACCATAACCCTAACCCTAACGCGAACCCTTAACCCCTAACCCTAACACTAACCCAAACCCCTATCCCTAAACCTAACCCTAACCCCTATCTCTAACCCTAACCCTAACCCTAAAAACAACCTCAACACCAAACCCAACTCCAACCATAAACATAACCCTTACTCCTAACTCCTAACCCTAATCCTAACCATAACCCAAACCCCTTACCCTTAACCCTAACCCTAACCCTTAACGCTAACCCTTATCACTAATGCTAACCCTAACCCTAACCCAAAACCTAAACCTAATTCCTAACCCTAACTGTAACCTAACCCTAACCCCTAACCCCTAACCCTAACCCTAACCCCTAACCCATAACCCCTAAACTAACCCTAACCCTTAACCCTAACCCTTAACCCTATTTCTAACCCTAACCCTAACCTGAAACCTAACCCTTAACCCTAAACCAAACCCCTAACCCCTAACCCTCACCCTAACCCTAACCCTTAACCCTACCTTTAACCCTAACCCTAACCCAAACCCTAACCCTTATCCCTACCCTTAACCCTATCCCTAGGGATCTCTGGGTGGCACAGCCGTTTGGCGCCTGCCTTTGGCCCGGGCGCGATCCTTGAGACCCGGGATCGAATCCCACATCAGGCTCCCATTGCATGGAGCCTGCTTCTCCCTCTGCCTGTGTCTCTGCCTCTCTCTCTCTCTCTCTCTCTCTGTGTGTGACTATCATAAATAAATTAAAGAAATTAAAAAAATACCCTAACCCTAACGATAACCGCGAACCCTAACCGTAACCCCAAAACTTAACCCTAACCCTAACAATACCTCTAAAACCTAACCCCTAACCCCTAACGCTATCCATAACCTTAACCTCAACACTTAACCCTAAACCTAACCCTAACCCTTACACTAACCCATACCCTAACCCTAACCGAACCCTAACCGTAACCCGTACCCTAACCCTAACCGGTACCCTAACCCTAAACCATACCCTAACCCCAACCCTAACCCGTACAATAACCCTAACCCGTATCCTAACCCTAACCCCTTACCCTAACCCTAACACGTAACCTAAATCTAACCCTGACCCTAACTCAAACAATACCCTAACCCTAATCGTAACCCGTGCCCTAAAACTTACGCTAACCCCAACCTTAACGCTAACCCATACACTAACCCTAAATGGTACCCTAACACTAACCCTAACCCGTACTCTAATCCTAACCCTAAAACTAACCCTAACCCGTACCCTAAACCTATACCGTACCCTACCCAAACCCTAACCATAACCCGTACTCTAACACTAAAACTACCCCTAAACCTAACCCTAATCTAATCATAAACCTAACCCTATCTCTAAACCTTACCCTAACCTAACCCTAACCCTCACCCTAACCTTATCCCTAACACGTAAACTAACCCTAACCCTAACCCTAACCCTAACCCATAAACTAAACCTAACCCTAACACTACCCTAAACAGTACCGTAACCCTAAACCTAAAGTGTACCTTAACCCTAACCCTAAAACTAACCCTAAGCCGTACCCTAACCCTAACCCCCCAACCCTAACCCAAACCCAAACGCTAACTCCTAACCATAACCGTAACCCTAACCCTAAAACTAACCCTAACCCCTAAACCCTAACCCTAACCCTAATCCCTAATCCTAACCTGAACCCGAACCCCTAACCCTTAACCCTAACCCTAACCCTTAACCTAACCCTTAACCATAAACCTAACCCTAACCCTAACCCTAAACCTAACCCTAAGCTGTACCCTAACCCTAACCCAAACCCGTACCCTAACTCTAACACTAAATCTCCCGTACCCTAACCGTAACCCGTACCCTAACCCTAACCCTAATCCGTACCCTAACCCGTACCATAACCCTAAACCTAACCCGTACCCTAAACCTAACCATAAACCCAAACCTAACCTGAACCCTAACTCTAACCCGTACCCTAACGTTAAACTGTAACCTCACCTGTACCCTAACCTGTACCCTAACCCGTACCCAAACCCTAATCCTATCCATTCCCTAACACGAACCCTAACACTAAACCGTACACTAACCCTTAACCGTACCCGTACCCTAACCTATAAACAAACCCATACCCTACCCCTAACCCTAACCTGAACCCGTACCCTAAACCTAACTCTAACCCCAACCCTAACCCTAACCCATTCCCTACCCCTAATCCTAAATGTATCCCATACCCTAACCCGAACCCTACCCTAACCCTAACCCTAACCCTAACCCTAAACCCTAACCCTACCCCTAACCCCAACCCTAACTGAAACCTAACCCTAACACTAACCCTAACCTTAACCTACCCTAATCCTAACCCTAACCCTAACCCGTAACCTAAACCTAACCCTAACCCTAACCCTAAACAGTACCCTAAACCTAACCCTAATCCGTAACCTAACCCAAACCCTAACACTAACCCTAAACCTAACCCTATCCTGTACCCTAACCCAAACCCTAACCGTTACCAGTACCCTAACCCATACATTAACCCGTACTGTAATCCATACCATATCTCTAAACCGTACCCTCACCCTAATCCGTAACCTAACCCAAATCTGTACCCTAAACCTAAGCCTAAAATGAACCCTAATCATAACCCTAACACTAACCCTAACCCGTAGCCTAACCCTAACCTGAACCCTAAACATAACCCGAACTCTAACTCTAACCCTAACCTGTACTCTAACCCTAACTGTAACTCTAACCTGTAACCTAACCCTAACCCTAACCCTAATGCTAAACAGTACCCTAAACCTAACCCTACCCCATACCCTAACCCTAAACCTAACCCTTAACCTAACCCTAAACCTAACCTTAACCCGTACCCTATTCCTAACCCAAACCCTAACGCTTACCCTAACCCTCAATTGTACCCTAACCCAAACTCGAACCCGTACCCTAACCCTAACCTTACCCCAACCCTAAACCTAACGAAACCCAATCCCTAATCCTAACCCTAACCCTAACCTACTCCTAACCTTAACTCTTACCCTATCCCTAACCCTAACCCGTAATCTATCCCTAAACCTAACCCTAAACCTAAACAGTACCCTAACATTAACCCTAACACATACCCTAACCCTAACCTTAACCATAAACCTAAACCTAAACCTAAGCCCTACCCTAACCCTAACACTAACACTAACCCATACCCTAATCCGTAACCTAACCCGTAACCTAACCCTAAACCTAACCCTAAGCCGTAGTCTACCCCTAACCCTGAACCTAACCCTAACCCTAACCTGAACCCTAACCCTAACCCTAACCCTAACCCTAACCCTAACTCTAAGCTTAAACAGGACCCTAACCCTAACCCTAACCCGTAACCTAACCCAAACTTTACAGCATTGGAAGTCAGGTCGTTCCATGAATAAAGCTCTACTGCACCTAGAGACACAACCGTTGAAGCCTGCAGCTTGCCACTTGCGTCCCATGAGCGTCTGACAAATATGTCTAGTGAGGATGTTCGTAACTCCATCTGCAGGCAGAGTGGAACTGGGAAGGACCGCGTGTCAGCTCACCTCGCAGAAGGAAGTTCCCCAGAGAGACAGCTTTCAACTAGGTACTCAGGTTTGGAAGTTAGTATGTAGCTCCCTTCTGAGGGAGGAATTCCTCAGAAGTCGTTGGATTGGGCTAGGAGACACTTGTCTCTCACAAAACTTGTGTCCTGTATCGAACGACGTCCTTTCTAAGTGAAAGGTACAGGCGGACAGCATGTGGGAGGAACAAGGCATAAGCTCATCCAAAAGAGTGTGCATCACTTGGAGGCAGGTGTCCTGTAGTCGCGAATTGACAATGCAGACACTTGGTTCTCACTCCGCTACTGTCCCGCATAGAACGGAATGCTGTGGAAGTGATCCGTACAGTCCGTCAGATTGTGGGAGGTACAGGCCATAAGCTGAACTCTGAGAAGCGTGTATGCTTTGCAGGCAGCTGTCTGCTAGCCACTCTTTTATGGGAGTTAGAACCCAGCTACAGTTTAATTGAACAAGGCTGTTGGAAATCGCTGTATTGAACTCAGTTACAAGTGACTAAAAGCCTGAAACGTCTACATGCTTTTCACAACTTCTTCCAGCACCTAACATAAAGATGTTAGGACCTAAGTGTACAGGCAGTCAGGATGCGAGAGAGTCCTGCCCTCACCTCAACTCTCACAAGGAAGCATGTCTAGAAGCCAGCTTTCAACTAGCTGCATTCTTCTGGCCCTGAGAACTGTATTCTAACTCAGGAGGTTCCAAGAATACCACTCTACTCCACCTGGAGACACCTTCCAGGCCTGCATTATTCCACTCGCGTCTCACAAGCTTCTGACAAGCTTCTCTGGTGAAGACGTTGGAAACACATTCTGCAGGCAGTGTGGGCTGTGAGGGACTGCGTGTGAGCCCAACTCTCGGATGTAAGTTGCCGTTGGATGCAGGGCTCAATTAGCTAGTATGGAACTTAGTATGTAGCACCAGTCTAAGACAGGAATTACTAGGAAATCGCAGGATTGAGCTTGGAGGCACTACTCTTGTGGACCTCATCTGGACGAGGTGACTGGTTCCCACGTAGGACTCCCCTGGACCTGAAAACTTTGCTACACACTTTGGCCTCACCTGGCCCTGATGACTCTGGGCCCCACTGAAGCCTCAATCTGGACCTGGTGACTGTGGTCCCCACCTGGGTCTCACCTGGACATGGTGACTCTTGTTCCCACATGAACCACACCTGGACCTGGTGACTGTGGTGTTCTTCTAGCCTCACATTTACCTGGTGACTCCGGTCCTCACCAGGGCCTCACATGGATCTGGTGACTCTGGCCTGCAGGTTGGCCTCACCTGGAGCTGTGAGTGGGGTTGTCACCTGGGCCTCACCCATACCTGGTGACACAGGTCCCCACGTGGGCCTCACTTGGACCTGGTTAATCTGGTCCTGCCTGGTCCTCACCCGGACCTGGTGACTCTGGTCACCACCTGGGCCTCACCTGGACCTGGTAAATCCTGTCCCCATCTGGGCCTCACCCAGTCCTGGTGACTTTGTTCCCCACCTGGACCTGATTACTGTGAATTCCTTCTTTGCCTCACCTGGAACAGGTGACTCTGATCCTAACTGGGCCACACCCAGATCTGGTGACTCTGGTCCTCACCTGGGCATGATTGGGACCTGGTTACTCTGTTCCACACCTGTCCCTCACCTGGACATGATGACTCTGGAAAACCTCTGGGCCTCACTCTGAACTGGTGACTCTGGAACCCATCTTGATGTCACCTGGGCCAGGTGATTCCGGTACCCCTCTAGGCCTCAACCAGACCTGGTGACTCTGGTCCTAAACTGGGCCTCACCTGCACCTAGTGAATATGCACCCCACCTGGGCCTCATATGGACCTCGTGACTCTGGTCCCTACTTGGACATCATTGGGACATGGTTACTCCATTCCCCACTGGGACTCACCTGGATCTGGTAACTCTGGTCCTGACTTTGGCCTCTTCTGTACCTGGTGACTCTGGCCCCACCTGGGCCTCACCTGGAACTGGTGAATCTGATTCTCAGTATGGCATCACCTGACCTGTTGACTGTGGTTCCCACCGGGACCTCACCTGGACCTCATGTCTCTGGTCCCCACCTGGGCCTCACCTGGACCTGGTGTCTCTGGTACCCACCTGGGTAGCATCAGGACATGGTTTCACTCTTCCCTAACAGGGACCCATCTGGACCTGTTAACTCTGATCTACACCTGGGCCACAACTGGACATGGTGACACTGGTTCCCAACGGGGTCTCACCTGGACCTGGTGATTCTGATCCCCACCTGGGCCTCACTTCTAACTGGTGATTCTCGTTCCCACATGGTCCTCATGTGGACATAGTGGCTGCAGTGTTTCTACCTTCTCATGGACCTGGTAACTCTGGTCCCAACCAGGGCCTCACCAGGTCCTGGTGAGTGTGGTTGCCACCTGCACCTCACCTGGACCTGGTGACTCTGGTCTGCACCTGAGACTACCCTGGATCTGGTGACTGTGGTCCCCACCTGGCCTCACATGGACCTGGTGACTCTGATCCCCATCTGGGCCTCACCTGGCCCTGTTGACCATGGTCCTCAACTGGGCATAATTGGGACCCAGTTACTGTGTTTCACAACTGGACCTCACCTGGACGAGGTGAGTCTGGTACCCCTCTGGGTTTCACCCTGCCAGGGTGACTGTGAACCCCACTTTGGCCTGAATTTGTCGTGCTGACTCTGGTTGCCACCTGCACCTCCCCTCGAACTGTTGACTCTGGTTCTTTCAAGTGCCTCCCCTGTACCTGGTGATCCTGGTTTCCATCTGGGTCTCACCTGGACCTGGAGACTCTTGTCACGACCTGGGACTCACCTGGACCTTGTTACTGTGTTCCACACCTGGGCCTCACGTAGACCTGTTGACCATGGTCCCCAGTTGGCCTCACATGGACCTGTTGCCTCTGGTTCCCCCTGAGCCTCACATGTACCTGGTATCTCTGGTCCACAACTTGGCCTCATCTGGACCTGGTGACTCTGGTCCGCACCTGGGCTCCACCTGGATCTGGTGATGCTGGTTCCCACCCGGACCTCTCCTGGACCTGCTGACTCTCTTTCCAACATGGACCTCCCCTGGATCTGGTGACTCTGGTCCTCAGTTTGGCCTCACTGGACCTGGTGACTCTCGTCCTGACTTTGACCTAACTCAGACCTGGTGAATCTTGTCCCCACCTAGGACTCACCCAGACCTGGTGACTCTTGTCCTCAGCTATGCCTCAATTCGACCTGATTAATCTGGTCCTCACGTGGGCCTCTCATGGACCTGGGACTCAGCTGGATATAGTGGCTCTGGTTCCCACATGGGGCTCACCTGATACTGGTGACTGTGGTCTCCTTCTATGCCTCATCAGGACCTGGTGACTCTGATCCCCATCTGGGACTTGCATGGCCCTAGTGACTCTGGTCTCCAGCTAGGCATCATTGTGACCTGGATACTTTATTCCACACCTGGGCCTAACTTTGACTGAGGACCTCTGGTCCCACTCTGGGCCTCAATCGAAACTGGATACTCTGGTTCCCCCTCTAGGCCTCACCCTTACATGGTGACTCTGGTCCTCACCTGGGCTTCACTTGGACCTGGTGAATCTTGTCCTTACCTGTTCCTCACCTGGACCTGCTGACTCTGGTCAACACCTGGGTCTCACCTGGACTTGGTGAATCTTGTTTCCACCTGGGCCTCACCTGGACCTTGTGACTGTGATCCCCACCTGGACCTCACCTGGTTCTGGTGGCTCTGGTTCCCATATGGGGCTCTCCTGGACCTGGATCCTGTGGTCTCCTTCTGGCCTCACCTGGAACCAAATGACTATGATCTATATTTGGGCCTCTCCTGGACCTGGTGACTCTGGTCCTTACCTGGGCATCATTGATTTCTGGTACTGGTTACTGGTTACTCTCTTCTCTACCTGGGCCTCATCTGGACCTGGTGACTCTGGTCACCCTCAGAACCTCACCCTGTCTTGGTGACTGTGGTCCCACCTGGTCCTCACCTGGACGAGGTTACTGCTTCCCACAGGGACCTCACCTGGACCTGGTGAATCTGGTCCTCACATGGGCATCATGAAACCTGGTTACTCAGTTCTACTTCGGGGCCTCACCTGGACCTAGTAACTCTCATCCCCCTCTGGGCCTCACCCTGACGTGGTGACTCTGGTCCCCACCTGGATATTACCTGCACCGGGTGACTCTGGTCCCCCTTTGGGCCTCACCCGGACCTGGGGACTCTGGTCCTCAACTGGGCCTCAACAGGACCTGGTGAATATAATCCTCACTTAGGCCTCGTCTGGACCTTGTGATACGGGTCCCACCTGGGCATAATTGGACATGTACTCTGTTCCCAACCTGCGGCTCACCTGGCCCTGATAACTTTGCTCCACATTTTGGCCTCACATGGCCCTGATGACTCTGGGCCCCCCACCAAGGCCTCAATCTGGACCTAGTGACTATGGTCCCTACCTGGGTCTCACCTGGACATGGTGACTCTCGTTCCCACAAGAGCCACACCTGTACCTGGGGCCTGTGGTGTCCTTCTAGCCTCACATTTACCTGGTGACTCCAGTGCCCACAAGGGCCTCACCTGGATCTGGTGCCTCTGGCCTGCAAGTTGGCTGGAGCTGGTGATGCGGTTGCCACCTGGGTCTCACCCATACATGGTGACTCAGGTCCCCACGTGTGCCTCACTTGGACCTGGTGAATCTGGTCCTTACCTGGTCCTCACCCGGACCTGGTGACTCTGGTCACCACCTGGTCCTAACCTGGACCAGCTGAATCTGGTCCCCATCTGGGCCTCACCCAGTCCTGGTGACTTTGTCCCCCACCTGGACCTGATTGCTGTGGACTACTTCTTGGCTTCACCTGGAAATGGTGTCTCTGATTCTATCTAGGCCTCACCCAGATCTGGTGACTCTGGTCCTCACATAGGCATCATTATGACCTGGATACTCTGTTCCACAAGTGAGTCTCACCTGGACATGATGACTCTGGAAACCATCTTGGTCTCACCCTGACCTGGTGACTCTCATCCCCATCTGAATGTCACCTAGACCAGGTGAGACTGGTACCCCTCTAGGTCTCAGCCAGACCTGGAGACTCTGGTCCTCAACTGGACCTCACCTGGACCTAGTGAATATACTCCCCACCTGGGCCTCATATGGACCTGGTGACTCTGGTACCTACCTGGGCATCATTGGAACATGGTTACTCTATTCCCCACTGGGACTCACCTGGATCTGGTAACTCTGGTCCTCATTTGGCCTCTTCTGTACCAGGTGACTCTGGCCCCACCTGGGCCTCACCTGGAACTGGTGACTCTGATCCTCAGCATGGTCTCACCTGACCTGGTGATTGTGGTTCCCACCGGGACCTCACCTGGACCTCATGTCTCTGGTCCCCACCTGGGCCTCACCTGGACCTGGTGTCTCTGGTACCCACCTGGGTAGCATCAGGACATGGTTACACTGTTCACTAACAGGGACCCACCTGGACCTGTTAACTCTGGTCTTCACCTGGGCCACTCCTGGACATGGTGACACTGGTTCCCACCTGGGTCTCACCTAGAACTGGTCAATCAGATCCCCAGCTGGGCCTCACCTGTAAATGGTGATTCTCGTTCCCACATGGACCTCATGTGGACCTGGTGGCTGCAGTGTTTCTAACCTCTCATGTACCTTTTGTCTCTGGTCCCCACCAGGGCCTCACCGGGTCCTGGTGAGTGTAGTTGTCACCTACACCTCACCTGGACCTGGTGACTCTGGTCTGCACCTGAGACTACCCTGGATCTAGTGACTGTGGTCCCCACCTGGGCTTCACTTGGACCTGGTGACTCTGATCTCCATCTGGGCCTCACCTAGCCCTGTTGACAATGGTCCTCAACTGGGCATAATTGGGACCCAGTTACTGTGTTCCACAACTGGACCTCACCTGGACGAGGTGACTCTGTTCCCCCTCTGGGTCTCACCCTGACCTGGTGACTGTGTACTCCCCTTTGGACTCACTTGGAACTTGTGACTCTGTTTGCCACCTGCGCCTCAACTCGAACTGTTAACTCTGGTACTTTCAAGGGCCTCTCCTGTACCTGGTGATCTGGGTCGCCACCAGGGCCTCACCTGGAGGTGGTGACTGTGTTCCACACCTGGGCCTCATGTAGACTTCTTGACCATAGTCTTCAGCCAGCCTCACATGGACCTGTTGCCTCTGGTCCCCACCTGGGACACGTGTATCTGGTAACTCTTGTCCTAACCTGGGCCTCATCTAGACCTGGAGACTCTGGCCCCACCTGGGCTTCACCTGGATCTGGTGACTCTGGTCCCCACCTGGACATCTTCTGGACCTTGTGACACTCTTTCCAGCATGGACCTCACCTGGATCTGGTGGCTCTGGTCCTCAGTTTGGCCTCACCTCGACCTGGTGACTCTCGTCCCTACTTTGACCTAACTCAGACCTGGTGAATCTTGTCCCCACCTAGGCCTCACCCAGACCTGGTGACACTTGTCCCCAGTTAAGCCTCAATTCGACCTGATTAATCTGATCCTCACGTGGGCCTCCCATGGACCTGGGACCCAGCTGGATATAGTGGCTCTGGTTCCCACATGGGGCTCACCTGACACTGGTGGCACTGATGTCTTTCTATGCCTCACCAGGACCTGGTGATTCTGATCCCCATCTGGGCCTTGCATGGCCCTAGTAACTGTGGTCCTCACCTAGGCATCATTGGGACCTGGATACGTTATTCCACACCTGGGCCTCACTTTCACCGGGGACCTCCGGTCCCACTCTGGGCCTCAAACTAAACTGGTTACTCTGGTTCCCCCTCTAGGCCTCACCCTTACCTGGTGACTCTGGTCCCCCCCTGGGCTTCACTTAGACCTGGTGAATCTGGTCCTTACCTGCTCCTCATCTGGACTTGGTGACTCTGGTCACCACCTGGGTCTCACCTGGACTTGGTGAATCTTGTTGCCACCTGGGCCTCACCTGGACCTTGTGACTGTGGTCCCCACCTGGCCCTCACCTGGATCTGGTGGCCTGGTTCCCATATGGGGCTCTCCTGGGCCTGGTTCCTGTGGTCTCCTTCTGGCTCACCTGGAACAAAACGACTCTGATCCATATTTGGACCTCACGTCGACCTGGTGACTTTGGTCCTTACCTGGGAATCATTGGGACCTGGTTACTCTCTTCTCTACCTGGGCCTCACCTGGACCTGGTGACTCTGGTCACCCTCTGGACCTCACCCTGACCTGGTGACTGTGGTCCCACCTGGGCCTCACCTGGATGAGGTCACTGCTTCCCACAGGGACCTCACCTGGACCTGGTGAATCTGGTCCTCACATGGGCATCATGGGACCTGGTTACTCAGTTCCACATCAGGGACTCACCTGGACCTAGTGACTCTTGTCCCCCTCTGGGCCTCACCCTGATGTGGTGACTCTGGTCCACACCTGGATATCACCTGGACCGGGTCACTCTGGTCCCCCTCTGGGCCTCATCCGGAGCTGGGGACTCTGGTCCTCAACTGGGCCTCAACAGGACCTGGTGAATCTACTCCTCACTTAGGCCTCGTCTGGACCTTGTGACTCTTTTCCCACCTGACATCAATGGGACATGGTTACTCTGTTCCCCACCTGGGACTCACCTGGCCCTGATAACTTTGCTCCACACTTTGGCCTCACCTGGCCCTGATGACTCTGGGCCCCACCAAGGCCTCAATCTGGACCTGGTGACTGTGGTCCCCACCTGGGTCTCACCTGGACGTGGTGACTCTCGTTCCCACATGAACCACACCTGGACCTGATGACTGTGGTGTCCTTCTAGCCTCACATTTACCTGGTGACTCTGGTCCCCACCAGGGCTTCACATGGATCTGGTGACTCTGGCCTGCAGGTTGGCCTCACCTGGACCTGGTGAGTGGGGTTGCCACCTGGGCCTCACCCATACCTGGTGACTCAGGTCCCCACGTGGAACTCACTTGGACCTGGTGAATCTGGTCCTTACCTGGTCCTCACCCGTACCTGGTGACTCTGGTCACTACCTGGGCCTCACCTGGACCTGGTGAATCTGGTGCCCACTTAGGCCTCACCGAGTCCTGGTGACTTTGTTCCCCACCTGGACCTGATTCCTGTGGACTCCTTTTTGGCCTCACCTGGAACTGGTGTCTCTGATTCTATCTGGGCCTCACCCAGATCTGGTGTCTCTGGTCCTCACCTCGCATCATTGGGACCTGGTTACTTGTTCCACACCTGAGCCTCACCTCAACCGAATCGATTTGTTTCTTTCCGATTCGACTGTTCAGTTCGATTATTTTGGATTTGAATCTTTTCAATTCGATTCTGTTCTTTTAGATTCGATTCGATTCGACTTTTTTCGATTCGATTCTTTTCTATTGGAATCGATTCTTTTCGATTTAATTCAATTCTTTTCAATTCGATTCAATTCTTTTTGATTCGATTCTTTTCGATTCAATTCAATTTGATTCTATTCGATATGATTCTTTTCGATTCGATTAGATTCGATTTGAATCTATTCGATTTGATTCTTTTCAATTCGATTCTTTTCGATTTGATTCGATTCAATTCTTTTCGATTCGGTGCGATTCGATTATTTTTTTTATTTTTATTTATTTATGATAGTCACAGAGAGAGAGAGAGAGAGGCAGAGACACAGGCAGAGGGAGAAGCAGGCTCCATGCACCAGGAGCCCGACGTGGGATTCGATCCCGGGTCTCCAGGATCGCGCCCTGGGCCAAAGGCAGGCGCCAAACCACTGCGCCACCCAGGGATCCCTCGATTCGATTCTTATTGATTCAATTCTTTTCCATTCAATTCGATTCGATTCTTTTCAATTCCATTCTACTTGATTCAATTCAATTGTTTTCCATTCAATTTTATTCGATTCTTTTCGATTCGATTTGATTTGATTCTTTTTGATTCGATTCGATTATTTTCAATTCGATTCGATTGTTTTCGATTCTATTTAATTCGATTCGATTTGATTCAAATATTTTCGATTCGATTCGATCCAATTCTATTCGATTCTTTTATATCGAGTCTTTTCGATTCGATTCATTTGGATTTGATTCGTTTCGATTCGATTCCTTGTTTTTGATTCGATTCCATTCGATTCTATTCTTTTCAATTCATCGATTCGATCCCTTTCCATTCGATTCTTTTTGATTCAATTCGATTCTTTTCAATTCGATTCTTTTCGATTCGAATCTATTCTTTTCGATTCGATTCGATTCTTTTTGATTCGATTCTTTTCGATTCGATTCGATTCAATTATTTTCGATTCGATTCATTTCGACTCGATTCGATTATTTTCGATTCGATTCAATTCGATTTGAATCGATTCGATTATTTCGATTTTCTTCGTCTCGAATCGTTTCGAATCGATTATTTTCTATTTGATTCGATTATTTTCGATTCGATTCGTTTTGATTCAATTATTTTCGATTTGATTCGTTTCAATTCGATTCAATTTGATTATTTTTTATTCGATTCGATTCTATTCGATTTCTTTCGATTCAATTCAATTCTTTTGGATTTGATTCAATTATATTCGATTTTTTCCGATTCATTTCTTATCTATGCGATTCGATTCAATTCGATTATTTTCGTTTAGATTCAATTCGATTTGACTTGATTCTTTTTAATTCAATTCGATTCTATTCGATTTTTTTCGATTCGATTCTTACCGGTTCGATTTGATTCAATACTATTCTTTTCGATTCGTTTCGATTTGATTCTTTTCGTTTAGATTCGATTCTTTTCGATTCGACTCGTTCAATTCGATTCGATTTGATTCAATTTGTTTTCTTTTGAATTTGATTTTTTCGATTCGATGCTTTTCGATTCGATTTGATTCGATTCGTTTTCTTTTGAATTCGATTTTTTATTCGATGCAGTTCGATTCGATTCGACTCGATTCTTTTTGATTCGATTCGATTCTCTTCTATTCTTTTCATTTCGATTCTGTTCTTTTTGATTCGATTCGTTTCTTTTCAATTCAATTCGATTCCTTTCTTTTCTATTTTATTCAATTCTATTCTTTTTGATTCAATTCCATACGATTGATTCTTTTCGATTCAATTGCATACGATTCGATTCTTTTAGATTCGATTCAATTCGATTATTTTCGAATTGATTAGATTCTTTTCGATTCGATACAATTCGATTCTTTTCGATTTGATTCGATTAGAATTTATTCGACTGATTCGATCGATTCTTTTTGTTTTTGTTCGATTCTTTTCTATTTGATACTTTTCGATTCGATTCAATTCTTTTCATTCAATTCAATTTGATTAATTCGATTCTTTTTATTTCAAATCGATTCAATTTGATTCGATTCTTTTCGATTCGATTCAATTCTTTTCGATTCGAATTGATTCTTATCGCTTCAATACGATACTTTTCGATTAGAATATTTTTGATTCGATTCGATTCGATTCTTTTCATTTCAATTCGAATCTCTTCGATTCGATACGATTCGATTCTTTTCAATTCGATTCTTTTAAATTCGATCTGATTGGATTCGTTTCAATTCACTTCAATTTGACTCTTTTCTATTCAATTTGATTCGACTCGATTCTTTTCGATTCCATTAAATTTGATTCGATTTTCGATTCGATTATATTCTGTTCGATTCGATTCCATTCAATTCTATTCTTTTCGATTCGATTCAGTTGTTTTCAATTCGATTCAATTCTTTTCGATTTAATTTGATTCTTTTCATTTCGATTCGATACGATTTTTTCATTTCTATTTGAATCGATTCTCTTCGATTTGATTAGTTTCGATTCTTTTCGATTCTATTCGATTCTATTCGATTTTTTCGATTCGATTCGATTCGATTCTTTTCGATTCGATTCGATTCTTTTCTATTCTATTTTATTTAATTCTTTTCGATTTGATTTGATTCAATTCGATTCTTTTTGATTCGATTCGATTTTATTTGATTCTTTTCAATTCGTTTCACTTCGATTCTTTTCAGTTCTTTTCGAATTGATTCTTTTCGATATTTTTTCATTTCGATATTTTTCTATTCGATTCGATTCGATTCTTTTTGATTCTATTTGATTTGATTCTTTTTGATTTGATTCAATTCGATTCTTTTCGATTCGATTCATTCTTTTCATTTCGATTCCATTCTTTTCAATTCGATTCTTTTCGATTCAATTCGATTCTTTCGAATCGATTCAACTCGAATCTTTTTGATTCGATTCTATTCTTTTCCATTCGACCTGATTCGATTCGTTTCAATTCTTTTCGATTCGAATTTTTTCGATTCGATTTGATTCTTTCGATTCCATTAATTTTGAATAGATTCTTTTCGATTCTAATCGATTCTTTTCGATTAGATTCCATGCAATTCGATTCTTTTCAATTCGATTCGATTCTTTTCGATTTTATTCGATTTGATTCTTGTCGCTTCGATTCGATTCTTTTCTATTCGATTTGATTCTTTTCGATTCGATTTGATTCTTTTCGATTTGATTCAATATGATTCTTTTCATTTCAATTCGAATCGATTCTTTTTGATTCGATGTGATTCGCTTCTTTTCAATTCTATTCGATTCTATTCGATTTTTTTCGATTCGATTAAATTCCATTCTTTTCGATTCGATTTTATTCGATTCGATTCTTTTTAATTCTATTTGATTTAATTCTTTTCAATACGATTCGATTCGATTCTTTTTGATTCGATTTGATTCGATTCTTATCGATTTTATTCGATTCTATTCTTTTCTATTCGATTCAATTCGATTCGATTTGATTCATTACAATTCTTTTCGATTCAATTCATTCTTTTCATTTCGATTCCATTCTTTTCGATTCGATTCTTTTCGATTCAATTGGATTCTTTTCGATTCGATTCAACTCGATTCTTTTCGATTCGATTTGATTGTTTTCCATTCGACCTAATTTGATTCATTCCGATTCTTTTCAATTTGATTTTTTTCTATTCGATTCTTTTGATTCCATTAAATTTGATTTGATTCTTTTCGATTAGATTCGATTCCTTTCGATTCGATTCCATTCAATTCGAATCTTTTCGATTCGATTTGATTCATTTCGTTTTGATTCGATTCGATCCTTTTCGATTCGATTCCATTTGATTCTTTTCGATTCGATCCGATTCTTTTCCTTTCGATTCGAATCTATTCTTTTCGATTCGTTTGGAGTCTTTTCGATTCTATTCGTTTTTTTCTATTCGATTCAATTCGATATTTTTCGGTTCGATTCGATTCGATTCTTTTTGTTTCTATTTGATTTGATTCTTTTCAATTCGATTCTTTTCGTTTAGATTCGATTCTTTTCAATTCGAATCGATTCGATACGATTGTTTTCATTTTGATTCGATGCGATTCGATTCTTTTCCATTCTATTCGATTCTATTTCATTTTTTGATTCGATTCTTATCGATTCGATTAGATTCTTTTCAGTTTGATTCGATTTGATTCTTTTCGATACGATTTGATTCGATTTATTCTATTCTTTTGGCTTCCATTCAATTCAATTCGTTTGATTCGATGCAATTCGATTAGAATTTTTTCGATTCAATTCTTTTCAATTCGTTTCGTTTCGATTCTATTAGATTCTTTTCTATTTGATTCGATTCGTTTCTATTCAATTCTTTTCAATTCAATTCTTTTCAATTCGATTCGATTCGATTTGATTCATTCGATTCTTTTTGCTTCCATTCAATTCGATTCTTTTGATTTGATGCTATTAGATTCGATTTTTTTATTCGATTCTTTCCGATTCGATTTTATTAGAATCGATTAGATTCTTTTCTATTTGATTCATTTCAATTCGATTCTTTTAGATTAGATTCAATTCTTTTCACTTTGACTATTTTCGATTAGATTCATTTGGATTCGATTCTTTTCGATTTGATTTGTTTCGATTCGATTCAATTCTTTTTGATATGATTTGTTTCGAATCTTTTCAATTCGATTCGATTCGATTTTTTTCGTTTCGATACTTTTCGTTTCGATTCGATTCAATTCAATCCTTTTTGATTCGATTATTCTCTTCTCGATTCGATTCTTTTCGATTCGATTATTTTTATTCAATTTGATTCGATTCTTTTGTTTCGATTCGATTTGATTCTTTTCCATTCTCTTCGATTCAATTCTATTCTATTCGTTAGATTCGATTCTTTTCGATTCGATTCGATTAGATTCTTTTGATTCGATTACATTCGATTCTATTCTATTCGATTCAAATCTTTTCGATTCAAATTGATTCTTTTCAATTCGTTTCAATTCTTTTTGATTCTATTCAATACGATTTGATTTGATACTTTTTGATTCGATTCGATTCTTTTTGATTCAATTCTATGCGATTCTTTCAATTCGATATGATTAGATTGTTTTCGTTTCTATTCAAACCAAAGCTTTTCGATTCGATTTAATTCATTCTTTTCGTTTCGATTCTTTTAGATTCGATTCGATTCGATTCTTTTCACTTCCATTCGATTCGATTCTTTCTATTCGATGCGATTCAATTATTTTCGTTTTGATTAGATTCGATTCTTTTTGATTCGATTCAATTCTAATCGATTAGATTCTTTTCTATTTGATTAGATTTGATTCAATTATTTTCAATTTGTTTCTTTTCGATTCAATTCTTTTCGATTTGATTCGATTCAATTCGATTTTTTTCAATTCGATTCCATTCAATTATATTCGATTCAGTTCGATTCGATTGGATTTGATTTTTTTGATTGTATTCGATTCTTTTCGATTCAATTCTTTTCTATTAGATTCAATTTGATTCGATTCTTTTCGATTCGATTCCATTTGATTAGATTCCTTTCAAATCTTTTCGAATCGGTTTGATTCGATTCAATTTTTTTCGATTCGATTCAATTCATTCGATTATTTTTGCTTCCATTCATTCAATTCTTTTGATTCGATGTGATTAGATTCGATTTTTTTCGATTTCTTTTCTATTCGTTTGATTCGAATCGATTAGATTCTTTTCTATTTGATTCGATTCGATTCTTTTCATTTCAATTCGATTCTTTTCAATTCAATTCTTTTCAATTCGATTTCATTCGATTTGATTTTTTCGATTCGAAATTTTTCGATTCCAATCTGTTCCATTCAAATCAATTCTTTTCGATGCGATTCCATTAATTCGATTCGATTCTTTTCGATTCAATTTGATTCTTTAAGATTTGATTCTTTTTGATTCAATTAGATTCAATTCTTTTGATTTGATTCGATTATTTTCGTTTCAATTCGATTCGATTCTTTTCAATTCGATTCGATTCAATTCTTTCCAATTCGATTAGATTCGATTCTATTCGGTTCAGTTAGATTGGATTCTTTTTGATTCTTTTCAATTAGATTCGATTCGATTCTTTTCAATTCATATCAATTTGATTCAAGTCGATTCTTTTCAATTTGATTCCATTCGATTCGATTCAATTCTTTTCAATTCTATTCAATACTATTTGATTCGGTTCTTTTTGGTTCGATTTGATTCTGTTTTATTCAATTCGATTCGAATTTTTGATTCAATTCGATTAGACTATTTTCGTTTCGATTCGATTCGAAGCTTTTCGAATCTCTTCAATTCGATTCTTTTCGAATCTCTTCAATTCGATTCTTTTCGAATCAATTCAATTCGATCTTCACGTGTCCATTCTTTTCATTTCGATTCGATCCTTTTTGATTCGATTCTTTTCGATTTGATTCGATTTGATTTTTTTCGATTCACTTCGATTCGAATATTTTCGTTTCGATTTGATAGTTTTTGATTTATTTCTTATCGATTCTTTACTTTTCGATTCGAATTCTATTCTTTTCTAATCGATTCGAGTCGATTTGATTCTTTTCGATTTGATTCGATTCAATTCTTTTTGATTCGATTATATTCGATTGATTTCAATTCTTTTCGATTGCATTCGATTTGATTCTTTTGATTCGGTGGCTTCGATTCGATTTTTTTCAGTTCGATTCGATTCGATTTTTTTTCGATTCGATTCTTTTTTCACTTCCATTTAATTTGATACTTTGATTTGGTGCGATTCGATTCGATTCTTTTCACTTCCATTTAATTCGATTCTTTTGATTTGGTGCGATTAGATTCAATTCTTTTCACTTCCATTTAATTCGATTCTTTTGATTTGATTCGATTCGATTCGATTTTTTTCGAAATGATTCGATTCTTTTCGATTTGATTCGATTCGATTCTTTCGATATAATTGTTTTTGATTCGAATCTATTCGATTCAAAACGATTCTTTCCCATTCGATTCCATTCAATTCTATTCTATTCTTTTCTATTCGATTCGATTCGATTCTGTTCGATTTGATTCCATTCTTTTTTATTCAATTCAATTCGATTCTTTCAATTCGATTATTTTCATTTCGATTCGATTTGATTCTTTTCGATATTCTTCGATTTGATTCTTTTCGATTCGATGCGATTGGATTATTTTTGATTCGAATAGATTCGATTCTTTTCGATTCTTTTCAATTCGATTCAATTTGATTCTTTTCCATTCGAATCTATTCGAATCAAATCGATTCTTTTCGATGCGATTCCATTCAATTCGATCGATTCTTTTCGATTCTATTTGAATCGATTCCATTCTTTTCGATTCGATTCAATTCTTTTTTATTCAATTCGATTAGATTCTTTCGATTCGATTTGATTCAATTATTTTCGTTTCAATTCGATTAGACTATTTTCGATTCTCTTCGATTCGATTCGATTTGATTTGATTATATTCGATTCAGTTCAATTCGATTCGATTTTTTTGATTGGATTCGATTCTTTCGATTCTACACCTTTCAAGAAGATTCAATTAGATTCGATTCTTTTTTATTCAATTCGATTAGGTTTGATTCTTTTTTATTCTTTTCGAATCGATTTGATTTGATTCTATTCGATTTATTTCGATTCGATTCCATTCCATTCTTTTTCATCGATTTGATTGTTTGTGATTCAATTCGATTCGATTCTTTTCAATTCGATTCGATTCGATTTGATTTGATTTGATTCATTCGATTCTTTTCACTTCCATTTGATTCGATTCTTTTGATTCGATGCGATTCGATTCGATTCGATTTTTAATTCAATTCTTTTCAATTCGATTCGATTAGAATCGATTAGATTCTTTTTTATTTGATTCGATTTGATTTGATTCCTTTCGATTCGATTCAATTCTTTTCGATTCAATTCTTTTCGATTTGATTACATTCGATTCAATTTTTCGTTTCGATTCTTTTCAATTTGATTCTATTCAATTTAATTCGATTCTTTTCTATTCGTTCGATTCTTTTTTTAATTTATTTTTTATTGATGTTCAATTTACTAACATACAGAATAGGGGATCCCTGGGTGGCGCAGCGGTTTGGCGCCTGCCTTTGGCCCAGGGCGCGATCCTGGAGACCCGGGATCGAATCCTACGTCGGGCTCCCGGTGCATGGAGCCTGCTTCTCCCTCTGCCTATGTCTCTGCCTCTCTCTCTCTCTCTCTCTCTCTCTGTGACTATCATTAAAAAAAAGAACCCTAACATACAGAATAACCCCCAGTGCCCGTCACCAATTGACTCCCACCCCCCGCCCTCCTCCCCTTCTACCACCCCTAGTTCATTTCCCAGAGTTAGCAGTCTTTACGTTCTGTCTCCCTTTCTGATATTTCCCACACATTTCTTCTCCCTTCCCTTATATTCCCTTTCACTATTATTTATATTCCCCAAATGAATGAGAACATATAATGTTTGTCCTTCTCCGACTGACTTACTTCACTCAGCATAATACCCTCCAGTTCCATCCACGTTGAAGCAAATGGTGGGTATTTGTCATTTCTAATAGCTGAGTAATATTCCATTGTATACATAAACCACATCTTCTTTATCCATTCATCTTTCATTGGACACCGAGGCTCCTTCCACAGTTTGGCTATCATGGCCATTGCTGCTATAAACATCGGGGTGCAGGTGTCCCAGCATTTCATTGCATTTGTATCTTTGAAGTAAATCCCCAACAGTGCAATTGCTGGGTCGTAGGGCAGGTATATTTTTAACTCTTTGAGGAACCTCCACACAGTTTTCCAGAGTGGCTGCACCGTTCACATTCCCACCAACAGTGTAAGAGAGTTCCCTTTTCTCCGCATCCTCTCCAACATTTGTTGTTTCCTGCCTTGATAATTTGCCCCATTCTTACTGGTGTGAGGTGGTATCTCATTGTAGTTTTGATTTGTATTTCCCTGATGACAAGAGATGCAGAGCATTTTCTCATATGCATGTTGGCCATGTCTATGTCTTCCTCTGTGAGATTTCTGTTCATTTCTTTTGCCCATTTCATGATTGGATTGTTTGTTTCTTTGGTGTTGAGTTTAATAAGTTCTTTATAGATCTTGGAAACTAGCCCTTTATCTGATATGTCATTTGCAAATATCTTCTCCCATTCTGTAGGTTGTCTTTTAGTTTTGTTGACTGTATCCTTTGCTGTGCAAAAGCTACTTATCTTGATGAAGTCCCAATAGTTCATTTTTGCTTTTCATTCTTTTGCCTTCGTGGATGTATCTTGTAAGAAGCTACTATGGCCGAGTTCAAAAAGGGTGTTGCCTGTGTCCTTCTCTAGGATTTTGATGGAATCTTGTCTCACATTTAGATCTTTCATCCATTTTGAGTTTGTCTTTGTGTATGGTGAAAGAGAGTGGTCTAGTTTCATTCTTCTCACTGTGGATGTCCAATTTTCCCAGCACCATTTATTGAAGAGACTGTCTTTCTTCCAATGCATAGTATTCCTCCTTTATCGAATATTAGTTGACCATAAAGTTCAGGGTCCACTTCTGGATTCTTTATTCTGTTCCACTGATCTATGTGTCTGTTTTTGTGCCTGTACCACACTGTCTTGATGACCACAGCTTTGTAGTACAACATGAAATCTGGCATTGTGATGGCCCCAGATATGGTTTTCTTTTTTAAAATTCCCCTGGCTATTCGGGGTCTTTTCTGATTCCACACAAATCATAAAATAATTTGTTCTAACTCTCTGAAGAAAGTCCATGGTATTTTGATAGGGATTGCATTAAACATGTATATTGCCCTGGGTAACATTGACATTTTCACAATATTAATTCTGCCAAACCATGAGCATGGAATATTTTCCCATCTCTTTGTGTCTTCCTCAATTTCTTTCAGAAGTGTTCTATAGTTTTGAGGGTATAGATCCTTTACATCTTTGGTTAGGTTTATTCCTAGGTATCTTATGCTTTTGGGTGCAATTGTAAATGTGATTGACTCCTTAATTTCTCTTTCTTCAGTATCATTGTTAGTGTATAGAAATGCCACTGATTTCTGGGCATTGATTTTGTATCCTGCCATGCTACCAAATTGCTGTATGAGTTCTAGCAATCTTGGGGTGGAGACTTTTGGGTTTTCTATGTGGAGTATCATGTCATCGGCAAAGAGGGAGAGTTTGACTTCTTCTTTGACAATTTGAATGCCTTTAATGTCTTTTTCTTCTCTGATTGCTGAGGCTAGGACTTACAATACTATGTTGAATAGCAGTGGTGAGAGTGGATATCCCTGTCTTGTTCCTGATCTTAGGGGAAAGGCTCCCAGTGCTTCCCCATTGAGAATGATATTTGCTGTGGGCTTTTCGTAGATGGCTTTTGAGATATCAAGGAAACTTCCCTCTATCCCTACACTCTGAAGAGTTTTGATCAGGAATGGATGCTGTATTTTGTCAAATGCTTTCTCTGCATCTAATGAAAGGATCATAAGGTTCTTGGTTTTTCTCTTGCTGATATGATGAATCACATTGATTTTTTTACGGGTGTTGTACCAGCCTTGTGTCCCAGGGATAAATCCTACTTGATCATGGTGAATAATTTTCTTAATGTACTGTTGGATCCTATTGGCCAGTATCTTGTTGAGAATTTTTGCATCCATGTTCATCAGGGATATGGTCTGTAATTCTCCTTTTTGGTGGGGTCTTTGTCTGGCTTTGGAATTAAGGTGATGTTGGCCTCATAGAATGAATTTGGAAGTACTCCATCTCTTTCTATCTTTCCAAACAGCTTTTGGAGTATAGGTATGGTTTCTTCTTTAAACGTTTGATAAAATTCCCCTGGGAAGCCATCTGGCCCTGGACTCTTGTGTCTTGGGAGGTTTTAGATGACTGCTTCAATTTCCTCCCTGGTTATTGGCCTGTTCAGGTTTTCTATTTCTTCCTGTTCCAGTTTTGGTAGTTTGTGGCTTTCCAGGAATGCGTCCATTTCTTCTAGATTGCCTAATTTATTGGTGTATAGCTGTTCATAATATGTTTTTAAATCCTTTGTATTTCCTTGGTGTTGGTAGTGATCTCTCCTTTCACATTCATGATTTTATTAATTTGAGTCTTCTCTCTCTTCTTTTTAATAAGGCTGGCTAATGGTTTATCTATCTTATTAATTCTTTCAAAGAACCACCTCCTGGCTCTGTTGATCTGTTCCACAGTTCTTCTGGTCTCGATTTCGTTGAGTTCTGCTCGAATCTTTATTAACTCCCTTCTTCTCTTGGGTGTAGGATCTATTTGCTGTTTTTTCTCTAGCTCCTTTATGTGTAAGGTTAGCTTTTGTATTTGAGTTCTTTCCAGGTTTTGAATGGATGCTTGTATTGTGATGTATTTCCCCCTTAGGACGGCTTTTGCTGCATCCCAAAGATTTTGGATGGTTGTATCTTCATTCTCATTAGTTTCCATGAATCTTTTTAATTCTTCCTTAATTTCCTGGTTGGCCCTTTCATCTTTTAGCAGGATGGTCCTTAACCACCACCTGTTTGAGGTCCTTCCAAACTTCTTGTTGTGATTTAGTTCTAATTTCAAGGCATTATCGTCTGAGGATATGCAGGGGACGATCCCAATCTTTTGGTATCGGTTCAGACCCGATTTGTGACCCAATATGTGGTCTATTGTGGAGAAAGTTCCATGTGCACTTGAGAAGAATGTGTATTCAGTTGAGTTTGGATGTAAAGTTCTGTAGATATCTGTGAAATCCATCTGGTCCAGCGTATCATTTAAAGCTCTCGTTTCTTTGGAGAGGTTGTGCTTAGAAGACCTATCGAGTATAGAAAGAGCTAGATTGAAGTCACCAATATAAGTGTATTATTATCTAAGTATTTTTTCACTTTGGTTAATAATTGATTTATATATTTGGTAGCTCCCACATTCGGGGCATATATATTGAGGATTGTTAAGTCCTCTTGTTGAATAGATCCTTTAAGTATGATATAGTGTCCCTCTTCATCTCTCACTACAGTCTTTGGGGTAAATTTTAGTTTATCTGATATGAGGATGGCTACCCCTGCTTTCTTTTGAGGACCATTCGAATGGTAAATGGTTCTCCAACCTTTTATTTTCAGGCTGTAGGTGTCCTTCTGTCTAAAATGAGTCTCTTGTAGACAGCAAATAGATGGGTCCTGCTATTTTATCCAGTCTGAAACCCTGGGCCTTTTGATGCGGTCATTAAGCCCATTCATGTTCAGAGTTACTATCGATAGATATGAGTTTAGTGTCATCATGATATCTATTCAGTTCTTGTTTGTGTGGATTGTTCCACTGAACTTCTTCTTAAAGGGGAATTTTAAGAGTCCCCCTTAAAATTTCTTGCAGAGCTGGTTTGGAGGTCACATATTCTTTTAGTTGCTGCTTGTCTTGGAAGCTCTTTATCTCTCCTTCCATTTTGTTTTTTGTTTTTTTATTTTATTTTATTTTTTTTTCTCCTTCCATTTTGAATGAGAGCCTTGTTGGATAAAGTATTCTTGGTTGCATGTTCTTCTCATTTAGGACCCTGAATATATCCTGCCAGCCCTTTCTGGCCTGCCAGGTCTCTGTGGAGAGGTCTGCTGTTACCCTAATACTCCTCCCCATAAAAGTCAGGGATTTCTTGTCTCTTGCTGCTTTAAGGATCTTCTCTTTATCTTTTGAATTTGCAAGCTTAACTATTAAATGTCGAGGTGTTGAACGGTTTTTATTGATTTTAGGGGGGGATCTCTCTATTTCCTGGATCTGAATGCCTCTTTCCCTTCCCAGATTAGGAAAGTTTTCAGCTAGAATTTGTTCAAATACATATTCTGGCCCTCTGTCCCTTTCGGCACCCTCGGGAACACCAATTAAACGTAGGTTTTTCTTCCTCAGACTGTTGTTTATTTCCCTTAATCTATCTTCATGGTCTTTTAATTGTTTGTCTCTTTTTTCCTCAGTTTCCCTCTTTGCTATCAACTTGTTTTCTATGTCACTCACTCGTTCTTCCACCTCATTAACCCTCGTCGTTAGGACTTCTAGTTTGGATTGCATGTCATTCAATTGATTTTTAATTTCTGCCTGATTAGCTCTAAATTCTGAGGTCATGAAATCTCTTGAGTCCTTTATGCTTTTTTCTAGAGCCACCAGTAGCTGTATAATAGTGCTTCTGAATTGGCTTTCTGACATTGAATTGTAATCCAGATTTTGTAACTCTGTGGGAGAGAGGCCTGTTTCTGATTCTTTCTTTTGAGGTGAGGTTTTCCTTCTAGTCATTTTGCTCAGTGCAGAGTGGCCAAAAGCAAATTGTATTGGGAAAAGGAGAAAGAGAGAGGAGAGAAAGAAGGAAAGAAAAGAGAAAGAGAAAAAAAAGTGAAGAAAAAAACAAAAAAAAGAAGAAAAAGAGAAAGAAAAAGAAAGAAAGGAGAAAAAAGGGGGGTGAGGGAAGGAAACAAATCAAAAAGCAAAAACAAAAAAAAAAGAACCACGGGGGGTATGTTCTGATTCTGTGTACCTTAAGTTCCTTGGCTTCCCCTGGAAGTTGTCAGTCAGTCTAGCTGGTCTTCTTGGGGAGGGGCCTGCTGTGCTGATTTTCAGGTGTTAGCAGTTGGGGGAGCTGCTGTGCCCCTGCCTGGTGCAGGGCTCAGTGGGGTTTGTTTACCCCGTGAGGCCCCAGGAGCAACAGCCCTAGTGGCGGGGCCAGCTCTGGAAACATGGATTCAGCTCCGGCAGGAACTCCGGAGCTCTCCGTCTGCAGGGCCTGGAGGCTCCGGGACGGGCTGCTGATCTGCTCAGCTGGGGCAGGAGCGTCCTTGCTGTCCTGGGGCCTCCCGGCCTCTGCCCGTGCCGGGGGGAGGCCGGATCCTGGGCTGTGTCCCGGTGCCCTGTGCTCCGGGGCCTGCGCTGTTGGATTCGCGCTCCTGGGCCACGCAACCCCCTCCGCGGAGCCGCCGCCCGAGCCTCCCCGAGCTGCTCCTGGAACTGCGCAGCCCCCTCCGCATGGAGCCTCTTCCTCTGCCCGAGCCCCTCCGAGCTGCTCCCGGGGCCGCGCAGCCCCCTCTGCGGAGCCGCCGCCCGAGCCCCTCCTAGCTGCTCCGGGTTCTGCCGGGTCCTGTGGTGCGCGCTGCAGCCCTTAGGGAGCTCGGCGCACTCTCCTGGGCGCGCAGTTGCTCTGTTACTGTCCCGGGGAGCCCGAGGGCATCCCCGCCCTCCTGGGTCCTTCTCCAACTCCCTGGGGGCCCCTTTCTGCCCAGGAAGGTTGGTGCAGCTCCTGTGTCTCCAGGACGGGGCTCTTCTGTCCTGGGGATACTCGCCCCGGCCTCAGCCCAGCACCTCGCCGGGCCCCTCCCCCTTGGAGGCCTTTGTTTCCTTATTTCTTTTTTCCCCGTTTTCCTACCTTGATAGAAGCACAAACTCTTCTCACTGTAGCATTCCAGGTGTTCTCTCTTTAATTCTCAGGCCGAATTCATAGTTTTTCAGGATAATTTGAAGGTTTTCTAGGTAATTTGGTGGAGACAGGTGATTTGGAGACCCTACTCTTCCGCCATCTTGCCCCTTCCCTCCGTTCGATTTTTTTTGATTCGATTCGATTCCTTTCAATTCGATTCGATTCTTTTTGACTCAATTCGATTCAATTCTTACGATTCGATTCGATTTGATTATTTTCGTTTCAATTCGATTCTATTCTTTTCAATTTAATTAGGTTCGATTCTTTTCAATTCGATTAGATTCGATTCTTTTCGATTCGATTCAATTCTTTACAATTAGATTCAATTCGATTCTTTTCGATTCGAATCTCTTTGATTGAATTCGATACTTTTTGATTAGATTTGATTCTTTTCACTTCCATTCGAATCGATTCTTTTGATTCGGTGCTATTCGATTCGATTCTTTTCAATTCTATTCCATTCGATTCCTTTCTTTTCTAATCGAATCAATTCGATTCGTTTCGATTCGATTCAATTCTTTGAGATTCGATTTGATTGTATTCTTTTGGATTTGATTCGATTCTTTTTTTTAAGATTTTTATTTATTTATTCATGATAGTCACAGAGAGAGAGAGAGAGGCAGAGACACAGGCAGAGGGAGAAGCAGGCTCCATGCACCGGGAGCCCGATGTGGGATTCGATCCCGGGTCTCCAGGATCGCGCTCTGGGCCAAAGGCAGGCGCCAAACCGCTGTGCCACCCAGGGATCCCTGATTCGATTATTTTTGATTCAATTCTTTGCGATTCGATTCGATTCGATTTTTTGGATTCGAATCTTTTCGATTCCAATCTACTCCATTCAAATCGATTCTTTTCGATGCGATTCCATTCAATTCAATTTGATTCTTTTCGATTCGATTCTTTAACATTCGATTCTGTTTTATCCAATTCGATTCGATTCTTTAGATTTGATTCGATTATTTTCGTTTCTATTCAATTCGTTTCTTTTCGATTCTCTTTGATTCGATTCTTTTCGATTTGATTAGATTCAATTCTATTCGATTCTATTGTTTTCTATTTGATTCGAATACATGATTTTCAATTCGAATCGATTCGATTCGATTTTTTTTCTATTTGCTTCGATATATTTCAATTCGATTCTTTTTGTTTCGATTCAATTGGATTCGATTCTTTTCGATTCTATTGTTTTCTATTTGATTCGAATACATGATTTTCAATTCGAATCGATTCGATTCGATTTTTTTCTATTTGCTTCGATACATTTCGATTCGATTCTTTTTGTTTCGATTCAATTGGATTCGATTCTTTTCGATTCTATTGTTTTCTATTTGATTCGAATACATGATTTTCAATTCGAATCGATTCGATTCGATTTTTTTCTATTTGCTTCGATACATTTCGATTCGATTCTTTTTGTTTCGATTCAATTGGATTCGATTCTTTTCGATTCTATTGTTTTCTATTTGATTCGAATACATGATTTTCAATTCGAATCGATTCGATTCGATTTTTTTCTATCTGCTTCGATACATTTCGATTCGATTCTTTTTGTTTCGATTCAATTGGATTCGATTCTTTTCGATTCGATTCAATTCAATTTTGTCGATTTTATTCGTTTGATTCGAATCTTTTCGATTTGAATTTTTCAATTCAATTCGATTCTTTTTGATTTGATTCGATTCGATTCTTTTCGATTTAATTCGGTTCGATTCGAATCTATTCGATTCAATTCTTTTTGATTCGATTTGATTCGATTCTTTTTGATTTGATTCTTTTCGTTTCGATTCAATTCTTTTCTATTCAATTCTTTTCGATTCTATTCCTTTCTTTTCAATTCTATTCAATTTGATTCTTTTTGATTTGATTCAATTTGATTCTATTCTTTTCATTTGATTCGATTCGATTCATTCGATTCTTTTCGCTTCCATTCGATTCGATTCTTTTTATTCGTTGCGATTCGATTCTTTTGATTCGATGCAATTCGATTCGATTCGATTCTTTTTGATTCGATTCGATTAGAATAGATTAGCCTCTTTTCTTTTTGATTCGATTTGATTCGATTCTTTTGGATTCTTTTGGATTCTTTTCGATTCAATTCATTCGATTCTATTCGATTTGATATATTTCGATTCGATTCGATTCGATTTTTTCGATTTGATTCTATTCGATTCTTTTCGATTTGATCCTTTTGATTCCTTTGGATTCTATTTGATTCGATTCTTTTCAACTCAATTCAATTCGTTTCTTTTCGATTCTCTTCAATTCGATTCTTTTCGATTCCATGAGATTCTATTCTTTTCGATTCGGTAAGATTCGATTCTTTTCAATTCGTTTCGATTCTTTTCAATTCGATTCAGTTCAATTGGAGTCTTTTCGATTCATTTTGATTCAATTCAATTCGATTCTTTTTGGTTCAATTCGATTCGATTCTTTTCCTTTCGATTCGATTCGCATTGATTCTTTTGATTCAATTCGATTCTTTTTTTTATGATAGTCACAGAGAGAGAGAGAGAGGCAGAGACACAGGCAGAGGGAGAAGCAGGCTCCATGTACCGGGACCCTGACGTGGGATTCGATCCCGGGTCTCCAGGATCGCGCCCTGGGCCAAAGGCAGGCGCTAAACCGCTGCGCCACCCAGGGATCCCTCAATTCGATTCTTTTTTATTCGAATCTATTCGATTCTTTTTGATTCGATTTGATTCTATTTGATTTTTTTCTATTTGATTCGATTAGTTCCTTTTTGATTCAATTCAATTCATTTCTTTTTGATTCAATTCAATTCGATTCTTTTGGATTCGATTCGATTCTTTTTGATTCGATTCTTTTTGATTCGAATCGAGTAGATTCTTTTCATTTCGATTTGATTCATTTTGATTCAATTCTTTTCGATTCGAATGTTTTCGAATCAATTCGATTCTTTTTGATTCGATTCGATTCTTTTCGATTCGATTTGATTCTTTTCGATTCGATTCGACTCGATTTCATTCTTTTTGATTCGATTCAATTAGAATTTAATCGACTGATTCAATTTGATTCTTTTCTTTTCGGTTCGATTCTTTTCTATTCGATTATTTTCTATTCAATTCGATTCTTTCAATTCAATTCGATTCGATTCGATTCTTTTCGTTTCAAATCGATTTGTTTCAATTCGAGTCTTTTCAATTCGATTCTTTTCGATTTGATTCGATTCGATTTTTTTAATTCGATTCGATTCTTTCTATTCGATTCGATTCGATTCTTTTTGATTCGATTCGATTCAGTTGTTTTTGATTCGATTTGATTCAATTCTTTTCGATTTGATTCAATTTGATTCTTTTTTATTCGATTCGATACGATTTTTTCATTTCTATTCGAATAGATTCTCTTCAATTTGATTTTTTTCGATTCTTTTCGATTCTATTCGATTCTATTCGATTTTTTTCGATTCTATTCGATTCTTTTCTAATCTATTTTATTTTATTCCTTTCGATTCAATTTGAATCAATTCGATTCTTTTTGATTCGATTCGATTTTATTTGATTCTTATCGATTTTTTTCGCTTCGATTCTTTTCAGTTCATTTCGAATTGATTCTTTTCTATTTGATTCGATTCAATTCGATTCTTTTGTTTTGATTCGATTCTTTTCATTTCGATTTTTTTCGTTACATTCGATTCGATTCTTTTCATTTCAATTCGATTCTTTTCGATTCGATTCTTTTCATTTCGATTCAATTTGATTCTTTTCGATTCGATATATTTCGATTTTTTTTCGATTCTATTTGATTTGATTATTTTCGATTCAATTCAAATCGATTCGATTCTTTTCGATTCTATTTGATTTGATTCTTTTCTATTTGATTCGATTCAATTCGATTCTTTTCGATTCGATTCAATTCAATTGTTTTCGTTTCAATTCGATTCCTTTCGATTCGATTCTTTTCAATTCGATTCGAATCTTTTCAATTCGATCGATTCAATTCTTTTCAATTCTATTTGGTTCGATTCTTTTCGATTCAGTTCTTTTTGATTTGATTCGTTACGAATGTTTTCAATTCGATTCAATTCAATTCTTTTCAATTCGAATCCATTCAATTCTTTTTGATTCGATTCGATTCTATTCGATTTTTTTATTTGAATCGATCCGTTTCTTTTAGATTCGATTCGATTCTTTTCGATTCAATTCGATGCGTTTCTTTTCAATTCAATTCGATTCAATTCTTTTGGATTGATTCGATTCTTTTCGATACGATTCGATTAGATTCTTTTGTTTCGATTCGATTCTTTTTGATTCGAAATGATTCGAATATTTTCATTTCGATTCGATTCATTTTGATTCGATTCATTTTGATTCGATTCTTTTTGAATCGATTCAATTCTTTTCAATTCGATTCGATTCTTTTTGTGTCGATTCGATTCTTTTCAATTTGATTCTTTTCGATTCGAATCGATTTGAATCTTTTCATTTCGATTAGATTCATTTCGATTCAATTATTTTCGATTCGATTCGATTCTTTTCGATTTGATTGTTTTCGATTTTATTCGATTCGATTCTTTTCCATTCTATCCAATCGATTGTTTTCCATTCGATTTGATACGATTGGATTCTTTTCGATTCATTTCGATATTATTTGATTCTTTTCGAAGAGATACAATTTTGTTCTTTTTGATTCGATTCGATTCTTTTCAATTCGATTTGACCCAATTACATTCTTTTTGATTCGATTCGATTAGAATTTAATCGACTGATTCAATTCGATTCTTTTCGTTTCGGTTCACTTCTTTTCTATTCGATTTTTTCTATTTGATTCGATTCTTTTCATTCAATTCGATTCGATTTGGTTCGATTCTTTTCATTTTAAATCGATTCGTTTCAATTCGATTCTTTTCGATTCGATTCGATTCTTTTTGATTCTATTATATTCTTTTAATTCAATTCGAGTCTTTTCTATTGAATTCAATTCGATTCTTTTCGTTTCAATTCAATTCTTTTCAATTCGATTCTTTTCGATTCGATTCGATTATTTTTGAATCGATTCGTTTCGATTCTTTTCGATTCGATACGATTCTTGTCGACTCCATTAAATTTGATTCTTTTCAATTTGATTAGATTCTTTTCGATTTGATTCCAATCAAATCGATTCTTTTTGATTCGATTCGATTCTTTTCAATTCGATTTGATTCGATTCTTTTCGATACGATTCGATTCGATTCTTTTCGATTCGATTCGATACAATTCTTTTCATTTCGATTCAAATCGAGTCTTTTCAATTCATTTCGATTCTTTTAGAATTGATTCGATTCTTTTCGATTCGATTTGATTCTTTTCGTTTCGATTCGATTCTTTTCGATTCGTTTCTTTTCTATTCAATTCGATTCTATATGATTGGATTCGTTTCGATTCGATTCGATACGATTCGATTATTTTCGATTTGATACAATTCTTTTCGATTCAATTCGACTCAATTTGATTCTTTTTTATTCAATTAGATTATAATTTATTCGACTGATTTGATTCGATTCTTTTTGTTTCTGTTCGATTCTTTTCTATTCGATTTTTTCGATTTGATTCTTTTCATTCAATTCGTTTCGATTTGATTCGATTCTTTTCATTTCAAATCGATTTGTTTCAATTTGATTCTTTTCGGTTCTATTCGATTCGATTCTTTTCATTTCGATTGGATTCGATTCGATCCATTTTGATTTGGTTCAATTCTTTTCGATTCGATACGATTCGATTCTTTTCTATTCAATTCAATTCGATTCTTTTCCATTCAATTCGATTCTTTCAAATTCGATTCGAATCTTTTCCATTCGATCTGATTCGATTCGTTTCAATTCGATTCTTTTCGATTCAATTCGATTCGATCGATTCTTTTCGATTCCATTAAATTTGATTTGATTCTTTTCGATTCGATTCGATTCTTTTCAATTCGATTCCATTCACTTTGATTCTTTTTGATTCGATTCGATTCGATTGTTTTCGATTCGATTCAATTCTTTCGATTCGATTCGATTTGATTCTTTTCGATTCGATTCGATACAATTCTTTTCATTTCGATTCGAATCGATTCTCTTCGATTCGATTCGTTTCGATTTATTTTGATTCTATTCGATTTTATTTGATTTTTTTCGATTCGATTCGATTGGATTCTTTTCAATTCTCTTTGATTTGATTCTTTTCGATTCGTTTCGATTCGATTCTTTTCGATTCGTTTCGATTCGATTCTTTTCAATTCGATTCGTTTCGATTCATTTCAAATCTATTCCATTCTATTCGATTTTTTTCGTTTGGATTCATTTCGATTCTATTCCATTCTATTCGATTATTTTCGATTCGATTCAATTCGATTCTTTTAAATTCGATTCGGTTCACTTCTATTTGATTCTATTTGATTCGATTCTTTTCGATTCGTTTGGATTCGATTCTTTTTGATTCAATTCGATTCGATTCTTTTCTATTCTATTCAATTCGATTTTTTTCGATTTGATTCAATACTATTAGATTCTTTTCAATTCAATTCGATACAATTCGATTGTTTTCAATTGATTCAATTCGATTCTTTTCAATTCGACTCGATTATTTTTGATCCGATTCGAATCGATTTCATTCTTTTTGATTTGATTCGATTAGTATATATGCGACCGATTCGATTCGATTCTTTTTGTTTCGGTTCTATTCTTTTCGATTCGATTCTTTTCGATTCGATTCAATTCTTTTCATTCAATTCGATTCGATTCTTTTCGTTTCTATTCGATTCTTTTCGATTCCATTCTTTTCGATTCGATTCGATTCGTTTCGATTCAAATCGATTTTTTAATTCGATCTGATTTGGTTTTTTCGATTCTTTTCGATTCGATTCAGTTCAATTCTTTCGATTCCATTAAATTTGATTCGATTCTTTTCAATTCGATTCGATTCGATTCGTTTCGATTCGGTTCGATTTGATTCGATTCGATTTGATACGATTCTTTTCATGTCGATTTGAATAAATTCTTTTCGATTCCATTCGATTCAATTATTTTTTATTCCATTCCATTCATTTCAATTCTATTCGATTTTATTCTATTCGATTCTTTTCCATTCGATTCGATTCGATTCTTTTTTATTCGATTCGATACGATTCTTTCATTTCAATTCGAATTGATCCTTTTCTATTCGATTCCATTCGATTCTTTTCAATTCTATTCGATATTTTTTGATTTGATTCTTTTCCATTCGATCTGATTTCGATTCGTTTTGATTCATTTCAACTCGATTTTTTCGATTCAGTTTGATTGGATTCGATTCTTTCCAATTCCATTAAATCTGATTTGATTTTTTCGATTCGATTCGATTCGATTCTTTTATATTCAATTCGATTCGATTTTTTTCGATTCAATTGTTTTCGATTCGATTCATTTCTTTTCGATTCGATTCGATTCTTTTTGTTTCGATTCGATTCTATTCGATTCGATGCGACTCTTTTGGATTCGATTCCATTCGATTTTTTTCAATTCTATTCGATACGAATAAAATTATTAGGAATCCATTCCATTTGATTCTTTTCTATTTGATTCAATTCAATTCTTTTCGATTCAATTCGATACGATTCTTTGTTTTTTTTTAATTTATTTATGATAGTCACAGAGAGAGAGAGAGGCAGAGACATAGGCAGAGGGAAAAGCAGGCTCCATGTACCGGGACCCTGACGTGGGATTCGATCCTGGGTCTCCAGGATCGCACCCTGGGCCAAAGGCAGGCGCTAAACCACTGCGCCACCAAGGGATCCCTCAATACGATTCTTTTTTATTCGATTCGATTCGATTCTTTTTGATTCCATTTGATTCATTTTGATTCGATTAGATTCTATTCGTTTTTTTATTTGATTCTTTTTGATATGATTCGATTCGATTCTTTTCGATTCGATTCGATTCGATTCTTTTTGATTCGATTCTTTTGATTCGATTTGATACTTTTCGATTCGATTTGATCTTTCATTTCGATTTGATTCTTTTCATTTCATTATCATTCTTTTCGATTCGATTCGATTCTTTTCAATTCGATTCGATTCGATTCTTTTCGATTCAATTCGATTCAATTCATTTCGATTCTATTTGATTCAATTCTTTTCTATTTGATCGATTCAGTTTGATTCTATTCGTTTCGATTTGATTCTTTTCTATTTGATTCTTTTCTATTTGATTCGATTCGATTCCTTTTGCTTCTTTTCGATTCAATTTGATTCAATTCGATTCGATTCTTTTCTCTTCGATTCGATTCTTTTCTCTTCGATTCGATTTGAATCAATATGATTCTTTTCGATTTGATTCGATTCTCTTCAATTCAATTGGCTTCTTTTCAATTTGATTTGATTAGATTCTTTTCGATTCAGTTCATTTCGAATCAATTTGATTCTTTTCTATCGATTAGAATCGATTTGATTCTTTTCTATTCGATTCGATTCAATTCGATTTGATTCTTTTCTATTTGATTCGATATAATTCTTTTCAATTCGATTTGATTCTTTTAGATTCGATTCGATTCAATTCTTTTCGATGTAGTTCGATTTTATTTGATTCTTTTCAATTTGATTGTGTTCGATTCGATTCGATTCAATTCAATTCGGGTCTTTTTGATGCGACTGGATTTGATACTTTTCGATTTGATTTGATTCAGTTTGATTCTACTCATTTCGATTCAATTGTTTTCGATTTGATAATTTTTGATTCAATTCGATTCGACTATTTTCAATACGATTCGAATCGATTATTTTCTTTTCATTTCGATTCAATACTTTTCGATTCTCTTTGATTCGAGTCTTTTCGATTTGCTTAGATTTGGTGCTTTTTGATTCTTTTCAATTCAATTCGATTCGATTCTTTTCGATTCGATTTGATTTATTTTTGTTACGATTCGATTCGATTCTTTTCATTTCGATTTGATTCGATCTTTTTTGGTTCGATTTTTTCCGATTCAATTCGATTCGATTTGATTTTTTCGATTCATTTCGATTATTTTCGTTTCGATTCAATAGTTTTTGATTTATTTCTTATCGATTCTTTTCTTTTTGATTCGAATTCCATTCTTTTCGAATCAATTCGAGTCGATTCGATTCTTTTCGATTCGATTTGATTCAATTCTTTTCGACTCGATTCGTTTTGATGGCATTCTATTCTTCTCAATTGCATTCGATTCTATTATTTTGATTCGGTGCGATTCGATTCGATTTTTTCTAATCGATTCGATTCGATTCTTTTCGATTCGATTCGATTCGATTCTTTTCTGTTTGATTCTATTCGTTTCGATTCGATTCTTTTCGATTTGATTCTTTTCTATTTGATTCGATTCGAATTTTTTTGATTCTTTTTGATTCAATTCGATTCGATTCTTTCGATTCTATTCGATTCGAATCGGTTCGATTCTTTTCTAATCAAATCGATTCTTTTCATTTCAATTCGCTTCTTTTCGATTTGATTCTTTTCCATTCAATTCGATTCGATTCAATTCTTTCGATTCGATTCAATTCTTTCGATTCGATTTGATTCGAATCGATTCGATTCTTTTCATTCGATTCGATTCTCTTCATTTCAATTTGCTTCTTTTCGATTTGATTCGATTAGATTCTTTTCGATTCATTCGATTCGAATCGATTCGATTCTTTTCTATTTTTTTTTAAAATTTATTTATTTATGATAGTCACAGAGAGAGAAAGAGAGAGGCAGAGACACAGGCAGAGGGAGAAGCAGGCTCCATGCACCGGGAGCCCGATGTGGGATTCGATCCTGGGTCTCCAGGATCGCGCCCTGGGCCAAAGGCAGGCGCCAAACCGCTGCGCCACCCAGGGATCCCGATTCTTTTCTATTGATTAGAATCGATTTGATTCTTTTCGATTTGATTCTGTTCTATTCGATTCGATTTGATTCTTTTCGTTTTGATTGATACAATTCTTTTCAATTCGATTTGATTCGATTTTTTAGATTCGACTCAATTCGATTCTTTTCTATGCAGTTTGATTTTATTTGATTCTTTTCAATTCGATTCGATTCTTTTCGATTCGATTCGATTTGATTTGGTTCGTTTCGATGCGATTCGATTTTATTCGATTCTTTTCGATTCGATTCGATTCGGTTTGATTCTATTCGTTTTGATTCGATTGTTTTCGATTTGATTATTTTTGATTCAATTTGATTTGATTATTTTCAATACGATTCGATTCTATTCGATTATTTTCTTTTCATTTCCATTCAATACTTTTGGATTCTCTTCGATTCGATTCTTTTCGATTCGCTTAGATTTGGTGCTTTCTGATTCTTTTCAATTCAATTCGATTCGATTCTTTTCGATTTGATTATTTTCGTTTCGATTCCATTCGATTCTTTTAGTTTCGATTTGATTCGATTCGATCCTTTTTGATTCGATTCTTTTCGATTCGATTTGATTCGATTATTTTTGTTTCGATTCAATAGTTTTTTATTCATTTCTTATCGATTCTTTTTTATTCGAATTCCATTCCCTTCGAATCACTTCGAGTCAATTCGATTCTTTTGGATTCGATTTGATTCAGTTTTTTTCGCTTCGATTCGATTTGATTCTTTTCGTTTTGATTTGATACGATTTTTTCATTTCCATTCGAATCAATTCTCTTCGATTTGATTCGTTTCGATTCTTTTCGATTCTATTCCATTTTTTCTTTCTTTTTTTTTTAATTTTTATTTATTTACTTATGATAGTCACAGAGAGAGAGAGAGGCAGAGACACAGGCAGAGGGAGAAGCAGGCTCCATGCACAGGGAGCCTGATATGGGATTCGATCCCGGGTCTCCAGGATCGTGCCCTGGGCCAAAGGCAGGCGCCAAACCGCTGTGCCACCCAGGGATCCCTATTCCATTTTTTCAATTCGATTCAATTCGATTCGATTTGATTCGATTCTTTTCGATTTGATTAGATTTGATTCTTTTTTATTCGAATACATTCGATTCTTTTCGATTCTTTTCAATTGGATTCGATTCTTTTCTATTCGAATCTATTAGATTCAAATCGATTCTTTTCGATGTGATTCCATTCGATTCGATTTGATTCTTTTCTATTCTTTTGATTTGATTCGATTCCATTCTTTTCGATTCGATGAGATTCTTTTTGATTCACTTCGATTTGATCTTTCGATTCAATTAGATTAGATTATTTTCTTTTCAATTCGATTTGATTCCTTTCAATTCTCTTCGATTCGATTCGATTATATTCGATTCAGTTTGATTTGATTTATTTGATTGGATTCAATTCTTTTCGATTCTATTCTTTTCGATTAGATTCAATGAGATTCGATTCCTTTCGATTCGGTTCGATTAGATTCTTTTCAATTCTTTTCGAATTGATTTGATATGATTTGATTCGATTCGATTCTTTTCGTTTTGATTCGATTCATTTGATTCTTTTCGCTTCCATTCGATTCAATTATTTTGATTTGATGTGATTAGATTCGATTTTTTTCCATTCAATTCTTCGATTCGATTCGAATCGTTTAGATTCTTTTCTATTTGATTCGATTCGATTCTTTTAGATTCTTTTTGAATCAATTCTTTTCGATTCGATTTGATTCAATTCGATTTTTTCGATTCGATTCGATTATTTCATTGCGATACCATACTTTTTGTTTCGTTTCTATTCGATACGAATTCCTTTCTTTCCTAATTGATTCGAGTCGATTCGACTCTTTTCGATTCGATTTGATTCGATTCGATCCTTTGCGATTTGATTCGATTCGATATTTTCGATTCGATTCTTTTTGTTTCGATTATATTCATTTCAATTTGATTTTTTTCGATTTGATTCCATTCTATTCAATTCGATTCTTTTTTATTCTATTCGATTCTTTTCTATTCAATTTGATTCTATTTGATTCAATTCGATTCGATTCTTATAGATCAATTCGATTCTTTTTTTTCATTTTGATTCGAATCGATTCATTTCGATTCTCTTCGATTCGATTCTTTTTGATTCGATTAGATTCGATTCTTTCCGATTCTATTAGATTCGATTCTTTTTTGATTCAATTAGATTTGATTCTTTTCGATTCTTTTCAATTCGATTCCATTCGATTCTTTTCAATTAGATTCGATTCAATTCTTTTCGATTAAATTCGATTTGATTCATTCGATCCTTTTCGCTTCCATTCGATTCGATTCTTTTGATTCGATGCAATTCAATTCGATTTTTTGATTCAATTCTTTTCGATTCGATTAGAGTAGAATCAATTAGATTCTTTTCTATTTGATTCAATTCGATTATTTTTTATTCGATTCGATTCTTTTCGATTCAGTTCTTTTCGATTCAATTCGATTCGATTTTTTCGTTTTGATTGTTTTTGATTCTATTCTATTCGATCAATTCGATTTTTTAGATTCGATTCCATTCAATTTGATTAGATTCTTTTTTATTCTCTTCTATCCGCTTTTATTCGATTCTTTTCGATTCGATTCGATTCGATTCAATTCGATTCTTTTCGATTCCATTCAATTCGATTCGAATCTTTTTGATACTATTCTATTCGATTCAATTCTATTCTTTTCGATTCGATTCTTTTCTATTCAATTCGATTCAATTCTTTTCAATTCGATTCGAATCTATTATTTTTTTCGATTCTATTCAATTCTTTTCGATTTTCTTTGATTCGATTCTTTTTGATTCGCTTAGATTCGATTCTTTTCTATTCTATTCAATCTATTCGATTCTATTCTTTTTGATTCTATCGATTCGTTTCGATATTTTCGATTCGATTCTTTTTGATACGATTCTATTCGATTCAATTTGATTCTTTTCTATTCGATTCAATTTGATTCAAATCGATTGGATTGTTTTTGATTCTATTCAATTCGATTCTTTTTTATTCTATTCGATTCTTTTTATTGAATTCGATTCGGTTCTTTTCGATTCGATTCGATTATTTTCGTTTCGATTCAATTCGATCCTTTTCGATTCTCTTTGATTTTTTCTATTCGATTAGATTCGATTCTTTTTGATTCGATTAGATTCAATGCCTTTTGATTCTTTTCAATTCGATTCGATTCTTTTCCACTCAATTGTTTTGAATTTGATTCGATTCGATTCGATTTTATTGATTCGATTCTTTTTGATTCACTAAGTTTCCTTCCGATTCCATTTGATTTGATTTGATTCGATTCTATTCTTTTCGATTCTATTCTATTCGAGTCTTTTCAAGTCTATTCAATTCTATTCGAATCAATTCTTTTTGATTCAATTCGATTCCATTCTTTTCGATTCGATGCGATATGATTATTTTCGTTTCGATTCAATTTGATTCTTTTCTTTTCGATTCTTTTCGTTTCGATTTGATTCGATTCGATCCTTTTTGATTCGATTCTTTTCGATTCGATTCCATTTTTTTTTATTCGTTTCGATTTGATTATTTTCGTTTCAATTCTATAGTTTTGGATTCATTTCTTATCGATTCTTTTCTTTTTGATTCGAAGTCCATTCTTTTTGAATCCTTTCGAGGTGACTCGATGCTTTTCGATTTGATTCGATTTGATTCTTTCCGATTCGATTAGATTTTTTCTATTCGTTTTGATTATTTTCATTTCGATTCGAGTTTTTGTTTCATTTCTTTTCTATTCAATTATTTTCGATTTCCTTTCCTTTCAATTCGATTATTTTCAATTCGATTCCTTTCAATTCGATTCGATTCGATTTGATTATTTTCGATTCGACTCGATTCTATTCATTTCGATTCGATTCATTCTATTCTTTTTACTTCCATTAGATTCAATTCTTTTGATTTGATGCAATTCGATTCGTTTTTCGATTCGATTCTTTTCAATTCGTTTCATTTCTATTCTATTAGATTATTTTCTATTTGATTCGATTCGTTTCTTTTCGATTCCTTTCAATTCGATTCGATTCGATTCATTAGATTTTTTTTGCTTCCATTCAATTCGATTCCTCTGATTCGATGCTATTAGATTTGATTTTTTTGATTCGATTCTTTCCGATTCGATTCGATAAGAATTGATTAGATTCTTTTCTATTTGATTCGTTTCAATTCGATTCTTTTAGATTAGATTCAATCTTTTCAATTCGACTATTTTCGATTAGAATCATTTGGATTCGATTCTTTTCGATTTGATTTGTTTCGATTCGATTCAATTCTTTTTCATTTGATTTGTTTCAAATCTTTTCGATTCGATTTGCTTCGATTTTTTTCGTTTTGATACTTTTCATTTCGATTCGATTCAATTCGATCCTTTTTGATTCGATTCTTCTCGATTTGATTCTTTTCGATTCTCTTCAATTCAATTCTATTCTATTCGTTAGATTCGATTCTTTTAGATTCGATTAGATTCTATTCTTTTCGATTCGATTACATTCGATTCTATTCGATTCAAATCTTTTCGATTCAAATCGATTCTTTTCAATTCGATTCAATTCTTTTCGATTCTATTCAATACGATTTGATTCGATACTTTTTGATTCGATTCAATTCTTTTTGATTCAATTCTATACGATTCTTTCGATTCGATTTGATTAGATTGTTTTCGTTTCGATTCGAACCGAAGCTTTTCGATTCAATTTAATTCAATCTTTTCGTTTCGATTCTTCTCGATTCGATTTGATTCGATTCTTTTCACTTCCTTTCCATTCATTTCTTTCGATTCGATGTGATTCAATTATTTTCGTTTCAATTAGATTCGATTCTTTTTGATTCGATTCGATTCTAATCGATTAGATTCTTTTCTATTTGATTAGATTCGATTCAATTATTTTCTATTTGATTAGATTCGATTCAATTATTTTCAATTTGATTCTTTTCGATTTGATTCGATTCAATTCGATTTTTTCGATTCGATTCGATTCAATTATATTTGATTCAGTTCGATTCGTCTCGATTTGATTTTTTATTGTATTCGATTCTTTTCGATTCTATTATTTTCTATTAGATTCAATTTGATTCGATTCTTTTCGATTCGATTCCATTTGAGTAGATTCCTTTCGATTCTTTTCGAATCAGTTTGATTCGATTCAAATCGATTTTTTTCAATTCGATTCTATTCATTCGATTCTTTTTGCTTCCATTCGTTCAATTCTTTCAATTCGATGCGATTAGATTAGATTTTTTTCGATTCGATTCTTTTCGATCTGTTCGATTTGAATCGATTAGATTCTTTTCTATTTGATTTGATTCGATTCGATTCTTTTCGATTCGATTTGATTCTTTTCGATTCAGTTCTTTTCGATTGTTTTTGATTCGATTCGATTTTTTCATTTCGATTCTTTTCGATTTCATTCAATTCGATTCGATTCTTTTCACTTCCATTCGATTCGATTCTTTTGATTCGGTGCGATTCAATTCGATTCTTTTCCATTCGATTCCTTTCTTTTCGAATCGAATAGATTCGATTCGTTTCAATTCGATTTGATTCGATTCAATTCTTTTCGATTCGATTCGATTCTTTTCGATTCAATTAGATTCTTTTCGATTCGATTCTTTTCTATTCAATTCTTTTCGATTTCATTCAATTCGGTTTTTTCGATTCGAATCTTTTCGATTTCAATCTATTCCATTCAATTCTATTCTTTTCGATGCAATTCCATTCAATTCGATTCGATTCTTTTTGATTCGATTCGATTCTTTAAGATTCGATTCTTTTTTTATTTATGTATTTTTTCGATTCTTTTTGATTCAATTCAATTCGATTCTTTTGATTTGATTCGATTATTTTCGTTTAGATTCGATTCGATTCTTTTCAATTCGATTCGATTCGACTCTTCAATTCGATTAGATTCGATTCTATTCGATTCAATTAGATTGGATTCTTTTCGATTCTTTTCAATTTGATTCGATTCGATTCTTTTCGATTCATATCAATTCGATTCAAATCGATTCTTTTCAATTCTATTCCATTTGATTCGATTCAATTCTTTTCAATTCTATTGAATACTATTCGATTCGATTCTTTTCGATTCGATTTGATCCTTTTTATTCAATTCGATTCGAATTTTTCGATTCAAATCGATTAGACTTTTCATTTCGATTCGATTCGAAGCTTTTCGAATCTCTTATATTCGATTCTTTTCGAATCAATTCAATTCAATCTTCACGTGTCCATTCTTTTCATTTCGATTCGATTCTTTTCTATTTGATTCGATTCGATTTTTTTCGATTCGCTTCGATTCGATTGTTTTCGTTTTGATTCGATAGTTTTTGATACATTTCTTATCGATTCTTTTGTTTTCGATTCGAATTCGATTCTTTTCTAATCGATTCGAGTCGATTTGATTCTTTTCGATTTGATTCGATTCAATTCTTTTCGATTCGATTATATTCGATTGATTTGGATTCTTTTCAATTGCATTCGATTTGATTCTTTTGATTCGGTGATATTGATTCGATTTTTTTCGATTCGATTCGATTCGATTTTTTTCGATTCGATTCTTTCACTTCCATTTAATTCGATTCTTTTGATTTGGTGTGATTCGATTCGATTCTTTTCACCTCTATTTAATTCGATTCTTTTCATTTGATTCGATTCAATTCGATTTTTTTCGAAACGATTCGATTCTTTTCAATTTGATTCGATTTGATTGTTTCGATACGATTGTTTTTGATTCGAATCTATTCGATTCAAATCGATTCTTTGCCATTTGATTCCATTCAATTCTATTCTATTCGATTCTATTCAATTCGATTCGATTCTTTTCGATTCGATTCCATTCTTTTTGATTCAATTCGATTCGATTCTTTTGATTCGATTCAATTCGATTATTTTCATTTCGATTCGATTCTTTTTGATATTCTTCGATTTGATTCTTTCAATTCGATTAGATTCGATTATTTTTTATTCGACTAGATTCGATTCTTTTCAATTCGATTCGATTTGATTCTTTGCCATTCGAATCTATTCGATTCAAATCGATTCTTTTCGATGCGATTCCATTCGATTCGATTGATTCTTTTCGATTCTATTCTATTCGATTCCATTCTTTTTGATTCGATTCGATTCTTTTTTATTCAATTCGATTAGATTCTTTCACTTCGATTCGATTCGATTATTTTCGTTTCAATTTGATTAGATTATTTTTGATTCTCTTCAATTCGATTTGATTCGATTATATTCGATTCAGTTCAATTCGATTCGATTTGATTTTTTTGATTGGATTCGATTCTTTCGATTCTATTCTTTTCAAGAAGATTCAATTAGAATTGATTCTTTTAATACGATTCGATTAGATTTGATGCTTTTCCATTCTTTTCGAATCGATTTGATTCGATTTTTTTCAATTCGATTCGATTCCATTCCATTCTTTTCATCGATTCGATTGTTTTTGATTCAATTCGATTCGATTATTTTCAATTCGATTCGATTCGATTCTTTTCGATTCGGTTCGATTTGATTCATTCGATTCTTTTCGCTTCCATTTCATTCGATTCTTTTGATTCGATGCGATTCGATTCAATTTTTTTAATTCAGTTCTTTTTGTTTCGATTTGATTAGAATCGATTAGATTCTTTCTATTTGATTCGATTTGATTCCTTTCTTTTTTTTAATTTTTTTATTTAATTATGATAGTCACACAGAGAGAGAGGCAGAGACATAGGCAGAGGGAGAAGCAGGCTCCATGCACCGGGAGCCTGATGTGGGATTCGATCCCGGGTCTCCAGGATCGCGCCCTGGGCCAAAGGCAGGCGCTAAACCGCTGCGCCACCCAGGGATCCCCGATTTGATTCCTTTCGATTAGATTAGATTCTTTTCGATTTAATTCTTTTCGATTCTATTCATTCGATTCTTTTTGATTTGATTTGATTCCTTTCAATTCGATTCGAATCTTTTTTATTCAATTCGATTCAATTCTTTCGATTCAATTCGATTTGATTATTTTCGTTTCGATTCGATTGTATTCTTTTCAATTTAATTAGGTTCGATTCTTTTCAATTCGATTAGATTCAATTCTTTTCGATTCGATTCGATTCTTTACGATTCTTTTCAATTAGATTCGATTCGATTCTTTTCGATTCAAATCTCTTCGATTCAATTCAATACTATTTGATTCGATTTTATTCTTTTCACTTCCATTCAAATCGATTCTTTTGATTTGGTGTGATTCAATTCGATTCTTTTCAATTCAATTCGATTCCTTTCTTTTCTAATCGAATCGATTCGATTCGTTTCAATTCGATTCAATTCTTTCCGATTCAATTCGATTCGATTTTTTGGATTCGAATCTTTTTGATTCCAATCTATTCCATTCAAATCGATTCTTTTCGATGCGATTCCATTCAATTCGATTAGATTCTTTTCGATTCGATTTGATTCTTTAACATTCGATTCTTTTTGATTCAATTTGATTCGATTCTTTAGATTCGATTCGATTTTTTTCGTTTCGATTCGATTCGTTTCTTTTCGATTCTCTTCGATTCGAATCTTTTCGATTTGATTAGATTCGATTCTATTCGATTCGATTCAATTCGATTCTTTTCTTTTTGATTCGATTTTTTCTATTGGATTAGATTCATTTCGATTCTATTGTTTTCTATTTGATTCGAATACATGATTTTCGATTCGATTCGATTTGATTTTTTTCTATTTGATTAGATTTTTTGATTCGATTCTTTTTGTTTCGATTCAATTGGATTCGATTCTTTTCGATTTGATTCAATTCTATTTTTTTCGATTTGATTCGATTTGATTTTATTCGTTTGATTCAAATCTTTTCGATTTGATTTTTTCAATTCAATTCAATTCATTTCGATTTGATTCGATTCGATCCTTTTCGATTCTAATCGGTTTGATTCGAATCTATTTGATTCAATTCTTTTCGATTCGATTTGATCATTTTCAATTTGATTCTTTTCATTTCGATTTGATTTGATTCTTTTCGATTCGATTCTTTTCGATTCGATTCCTTTCTTTTCAATTCTATTTGATTCGATTATTTTTTATTTGATTCAATTTGATTCTATTCTTTTCATTTGATTCGATTCAATTCATTCGATTCTTTTCGCTTCCATTTGATTCGATTCTTTTTATTCGTTGCTATTCGATTCTTTTGATTCGATGCGATTCGATTCGATTTGATTCGATTCTTTTTGATTCGATTCGATTTGAATAGATTAGCCTCTTTTCTTTTTGATTCGATTCGATTCGATTCTTTCGAATTCTTTTCGATTCTTTTTGATTCAATTCTTTCGATTCAATTCGATTGGATATATTTGGATTCGATCGATTCAATTTTTTTCGATTTGATTCGATTCTTTTCGATTTGATTCTATTCGATTCAATTCGATCCTTTTCTATTTGATCCTTTTGATTCCTTTGGATTCGATTCGATTCGATTCTTTTCTATTTGATCGTTTTGATTCCTTTGGATTCTATTTGATTCGATTCTTTTCGATTTGATTCTTTTCAATTCAATTCAATTCGTTTCTTTTCGATTCTCTTCGATTCGATTCTTTTCGATTCCATGAGATTCTATTCTTTTCGATTCGATAAGATTCGATTCTTTTCAATTCGTTTCGATTCTTTTCAGTTCGATTCAGTTCGATTCGAGTCTTTTCGATTCTTTTTGATTCGATTCAATTCGATTCTTTTTGGTTCGATTAGATTCGATTCTTTTCCATTCGATTCAATTCGCATCAATTCTTTCGATTCGATTTGATTCTTTTCGATTCGATTCGATTCTTTTAGTTTCGATTTGATTCTTTTATATTCTATTCAATTCGATTCTTCTTGATTGGATTCGATATGTTTAGATTCTTTTCGATTCAATTTGATACAATTCGATTATTTTCGATTCGATTCAATTCGATTCTTTTAGATTCCATTCAATTCGATTCTTTTCGATTCCATTCAATTCTTTTCGATTCCATTCAATTCGATTCGATTCTGTTCCATTCGATTAGAATCGATTCTTTTCTTTTCGAGTCGCTTCTTTCCTATTTGATTCTTTTCGATTTGATTCGATTCTTTTCAATTCGATTCGATTTGATTCTTTTCTATTCTATTCGATTCGATTCTTTTCGATTCGATTTGATACGATTTGATTCTTTTCGATTCGATTCAAATCGATTATTATTGATTTGATTTCATTCGATTCGATTCTTCTCGATTCGTTTCGATTCGATTCTTTTTGATTAGAATATTTTCGATTCGATTCGCTTCTTTTCGTTTCAGATCGATTCTTTCCGATTTGATTCTTTTTGATTCAATTCAATTCGACTCGATTCGATTCTTTTCATTTCAATTCAATTCGTTTCGATTCGATTCTTTTCTATCGATTTGATTCATTTCTTTTCGATTCCATAAGATTCGATTCGATTCTTTTCGAGTCGATTCGATTCCTTTCGTTTCGATTCAATTCTTTTGTATTCTTTTCCATTCGATTAGATTCGTATCGATTCTTTCAATTCGATTTGATTCTTTTCGATTCGATTCGATTCTTTTTGATTCGATTCGATTCTTTTCAATTCTATTCGGTTTGATTCTTTTCTATTCAATTCAATTAGATTCGTTTCGCTCCAATTTGATTCTTTTCGATTCGATTCGATTCGATTCGATACGATTCTTTTCGATTCGAATCAATTCTTTTCTTTTCGATTCCATTCAATTCTTTTCGATTTGATATGATTCGATTTGTTTCGATTCTATTGGATATGATTCTTTTCGATTCGATTCAAATCGATTCGATTCTTTTCGATGCGATTCGTTTGATTCTTTACGTTTAGATTTGAATCTTTTGGATTCGATTCTTTTCCATTCGATTCTATTCAATTCAATTCTTCTGGATTCTATTCGATTCGGTTTGATTCTATTCGTTTCGATTTTATTCTTTTCGATTGGATTCTTTTTGCTTTGATTCAATTCGATTCTTTTCGATTCAATTAAATTCTTTTCGATTCCATTCGATTCAATTCAATTCTTTGTATTCAATTCAATTCGATTCGATTCTTTTCGAGTTGATTCGATTCGATTCGATGCTTTTCATTTCAATTCGATTCTTTTCGATTCGCTTCTTTTTGATTGGGTTCTATTCTTTTCATTTCGATTCGATTCATTTCTATTCGATTCTTTTTGATAGGATTCGATTCGATTCTTTTCGATTCATTTCGTTTCTTTTCCATGCGATCTGATTTGATTCTTTTAGATTCTTCTCTATTCGATTCTTTTTGATTCCATTCGATTCAATTCTTTTCGATTCCATTGAATTTGATTCGATTCTTTTCAATTCGATTCGATTCTTTTTGATTTGATTACATTCAATTCGATTCTTTTCGATTCGATTTGATTGTTTTCAATTCAATCGTTTCGATTCTTTACGATTGGATTCGATTTCTATTCGATTCAATTCGATACGATTCTTTTCATTTTGATTCGAATCGATTCTCTTCAATTCGTTTCGATTCGATTCTTCTCGATTAAATTCGATTCTTTTCCATTCGATCTGATTTGATTCATTTCGATTCTTTTCAATTCGTTTCGATTAGTTTTTGATTCGTTTCTTTTCTTTTCTATTCTTTTTTTCGAATTCCTTTCTTTTTGAAACAATTCGAGTCGATTCTATTCTTTTCGATTCGATTCGGTTCAATCTGATTCGATTATTTTCGATTCGATTCGATTCGATTCAGTTCGATTCGATTCGATACTTTTCACTTCCATTCGATTCGATTCTTTGATTTGATGCGATTTGATTATTTTCATTTCGATTGATTATTTTTGATTAGATTTTTTCAATTTGATTCGATTTTTTCGATTTGATTTGATTTGATTCTTTTTGATTCTTTTCAATTCGATTTGATTCGATTATTTTCGATTCGATTCGTTCGATTTGATTTGATGTTTTCGATTGGATTTGATTCTTTTCGATTCTATACTTTTCGAATAGATTCAATTAGACTCAATTCTTTTCGATTCGATTTGATTAAATTAGGTTCTTTTCGATTCTTTTCGAATCGATTTGATTCGATTTGGTTCTTTTCGATTCGATTTGATTCGATTAAAATTGATTAGATTCTTTTCTATTTGATTTGATTCCATACGATTCGATTCTTTTCAATTCGATTCTATTCTATTCGATTTGATTTTTTGATTCGATTGGATTCTATTATTTTGGTTTTGATTCGATAGTTTTCGATTCATTTCTTTTCGATTCTATTCTTTTCAATTCGAGTTCTTTTCAAATCGATTCGAGTCGGTTCAATTCTTTGCGATTTGATTCGATTCGATTCTTTTCACTTCCATTCGATTTGATTTTTTTGATTCACTATGATTTGATTCGATTTTTTTCGATTCGATTCGATTCGATTCTTTTCAATCGATTCTTTTCAATTCGATTCAATTCAATTCTTTTCGATTCAACTCTATTCAATTCTTTTCAAATCGATTTTTTGGATTCCATTCTTTTTGATTCGACTCTATCAAATCAATTAGATTCTTTTCTAGTTGATTCAATTCGATTCGATTCTTTTCGATTCGATTCGATTCAATTCTTCTCAATTCGATTCGAATCAATTTGATTCTTTTTGATTCAATTCAATTAGAATATATGCGACCAATTTGATTTGATTCTTTTCAATTTGGTTCGATTCTTTTCTTTTTTTCTTTTTTTGGTTCGATTCTTTTCGATTCGATTCTTTTCAAATTGATTCGATTCTTTTCCTTCAATTCGATTCGATTCTTTTTGATCCGATTCGATTCAATACTTTTCGTTTCAATTCGATTCTTTTCGATTAGATTCGATACATTTCGTTCCGATTTGATTCTTTTCGATTCGATTTATTTCGATTCAATTCGTTTCTTTTCGATTCTATTTGATTTGAATCTTTTCGATTCGATTCGAATCGCTTCGATTCTTTTCGATTCGATTCGATTTGATTCTTTTCATTTAGATTCAATTCTTTTCGATTTGATTTGATTTGATTCTTTTCAATACGATTCGATTCTTTTCGATTCGATTCGATTCTTTTTGATTCAATTATTTTCAATTCAATTTGATTCGATTCGATTCTTTTCCATTCGATTCAAATTGATTCTTTTCGAGTCGATTCTTTTCTATTCGACTCTTTTTGATTCGATTCGTTTCTTTTCGAGTCTATTCAATTCGATTCATTCGATTCTTTTCGAATTGATTTGATTCGATTCTGTGGTATCGATTCGATTCTTTTCTATTTGATTCTTTTCGATTCGGTTCGTTTTGATTCATTTCTATTCGATTCGTTCCAATTCTTTTCTATTCTATTCGATTCGTTCTTTTCGATTCAATTCGATTCGATTCTTTTCTATTCTATTTGATTCTATTCTTTTCGATTTGATTCGATATGATTCGATTCTTTTCGATTCGATTCAAATCGATTATTTTCGATTCGATTTCATTCGATTCGATTCTTCTTGATTCGTTTCGATTCTTTTTTGATTAGAATGTTTTTGATTTGATTCGATTCGCTTCTTTTCGTTTCAGATCGATCCTTTTCGATTCGATTCTTTTCGATTCAATTCGATTCGACTCGACTCGATTCGATTCTTTTCGTTTCGATTCGATTCGTATCGATTCGATTCTTTTCTATCGATTCGATTCGATTCTTTTCGTTTCGATTCAATTGTTTTCAATTCGTTTCGATTCTTTTCAATTCAATTCGGTTGGATTCGAGTCTTTTTTATTCTGATTCGATTCAATTCGATTCTTTTTGGTTCGATTCGATTCGATTCTTTTCCATTCGATTCGATTCTATTTGATTCTTTTCGTCTAGATTCGATATGATTTTTTTCATTTCAATTCGAATGGGTTCTATTCGATTTGATTCGTTTTGATTCTTTTTGATTTCATTCGATTCTATTCGTTTTTTTATTCGATTCATTTCGATTCTTTTCGATTCAATTTGATTCTTTTCTATTCTCTTTGATTTGATTCTTTTCAATTCGATTTGATTCAATTCGATTCTTTTCGATTCGATTCTTTTCAATTCGTTTCGAATTGATTCTTTTCGATGTGATTCAATTCGATTCTTTTCGATTCGTTTCGATTCGATTCTTTTCAATTCCTTTCAAATTGATTCTTTTCTATTTCATTTGATTCTTTTTTTGATTCGATTCTTTTGTTTCGATTTGATTCTTTTCGATTCTATTTTTTCGTTACATTCGATTGAATTCTTATGAATCGATTAAAAAATAATCGATTAAAAAAAGAAAATAATCGATTCACATCGAATCAAATCGAAAATAATGGAAACTAATAGAATCGAAAATAATCGAATCGAATTGAAAAGAATTGAAACGAATAGAAAATAATCGAATCGAAAAGAATCGAATCGAATAGAAAAGAATCGAATCGAATCGAAAAGAAACAAATCGAAAATAATCAAATCGAATTGAAAATAATCGAATCGAATTGAATCACATCGAAAAGAATCAAATCGAATCGAAAATAATCGAATCAAAAAGAATCTAATCGAATGAAATCGAAAATAATCTAATCGAAAATATCGAATTGATTCAAAAATAATCGAATCGAATCGAAAATAATCGAATCGAATACAATCGAATCGAATCGAATATAATCAAATTTAATCGAATTCAATCGAAAATAATCAATCGAATCGAATTTAATCGAATCGAATTGAATAAAAAATAATCGAATCGAATCGAATCGAAAATAATTGAATCCAATAGAAAAAAATTGAAACTAATAATCGAATCGAATCGAATCGAATCGAAAATAATCGAATCCAATAGAAAAAATTTGAAACTCATCAAAAGAATCGAATCGAATCAAAAAGAACCGAATCGAAATTAATCGAATCGAATTTATATACTCGAATCAAAAAGAATCGAATCACATTGAATCGAATCAAAAATAATCGAATTGAATTCAATTGAAAATAATGAAATCAAATCGAAAATAATTGAGTCGAAAGTAATCTTATCGAATCGAAAATAATCAAGTCGAATCGAATAAAATCGAAAATAATTGAAACGAATCGATCGAATTGAATCGAAAATAATCGAATCGAATCGAACTGAATTGAATCGAAAATAATCGAATCGAATCGAATCGAATATAATTGAATCGAATCGAATCGAAAAGAATCGGTCGAATCAAAAATAATCGAATCGAATAAAAAATAATCGAATCAAATCCAATCAAATCGAAGCGAAAATAATCAAATTGAATTGAATTGAATCGAAAATAATCGAATCGAATCAAAATGAATCAAATCAAATCAAATCGAATCGAATCGAAAATAATCAAATCGAATAAAAAATAATAGCATCAAATCGAATTGAATCGAAAATAATCGAATCGAATCGAAAGTAATTCAATCGAATCGATAATAATCCAATCGAAAAGATTTGAATCGATTCGAATTGAAAATAACTGAATCGAATCGAATCTAATCGAAAATATTCGATTCGCATCTAATTGAATCGAATCGAAAATAATCGAATAGAATTGAATCGAAAATAATCGAATCGAATTGAAAATAATCGAATCGAAAAGAACCGAATATAATCAAATCGAAAATAATCGAATCGAATCGAAAATAATCGAATCGAATCAAAAATAATCGAATCGAATTGAATCAGAAATAATCGAATCGAATGCAATCGAATCGAATAGAAAATAATCGAATCGAATAGAAAAATATCGATTCGTTTCGAATCAAATCCAATCGAAAATAATCTAATCAAATTGAAATGAAAATCACTGAAACGAATAGAAAATAATGGATCGAATCGAAAAGAATCGAATCGAAAAGAATCGAATCAAATCGAATCGATAATAAACAAATCGAATCCTCAAATTGAATCGAATCGAAAATTATCGATTCGCATCGAATCGAATCGAAAATAATCTAATCAAATTGAATCGAAAATAATCAAACCGAATCGAAAATAATCAAATCGAATCTAAAATAATCGAATCGAAAAGAATCGAATGGATTCGAATCGAAAATCGAATCGAATCCAAAAGAATCGAATCAAATCTAAAATAATTGAATCGAAAAGTATCGAATAAAATCGAATCAAAAAGAATGTAATCGAAGAGAATCGATTCGAAAGTAATCGAATTAAATCAATCAAATCGAAAACAATCAAATAGAATGGAAACGAAAATAATCGAATCGAAACGAAAAGAATCGAATCAACTCGAAAATAATCGAATCAAATCGAATTGAGTAAAAAAATAATCGAAAAATATCGAATCGAAAATATCGAATAGAATCGAATCGAAATATCGATTCATATCGAATCGAATCGAATCGAAAATAATCGAATTGAATTGAATCGAAAAAATCAAATTGAATCGAAAATAACCGATTCGAATTGAAAATAATCGATTCGAAAATAATCGAATCGATTCGAATGGAAAATCGAAAAAATCGAAAAGAATCAAATCGAATCGAAAATAATCGAATCGAATAGAAAAAAATCGAATCGAATCAAAAACAATGGTATCGAATCGAATATAATCAAATCGAATTGAATCGAATCAAATCGAATTAAAAAGAATCGATTCGAAAATAATCAATTCACATCGAATCGAATCGAAAATAATGGATACGAATAGAATTGAAAATAATCTAATCGAATCGAAAATAATTGAATCGAAAATAATCGATTCGATTCGAATCATAAATATTGAATCGAATCAAAAAGAATCGAATCGAATTGAAAAGAATCGAATCGAATTGAAAAGAATCGAATTGACCAAATCGAATCGAAAATAATCAATTCGCATTGAATCAAATCGGTAATAATTGAATTGAATTGAAAAGAATCAAATCGAATCGAAAATAATCTAAACTCATCCAATTGAATCAAATCGAAAATAATCGAATCGAATCAAATCATACCGAAAATAATCGAACCGAATCAAACCGAATTGAATCTAAAATAATCAAATCGAATCAAACCGAATTTACTCGAAAATAAGCGAATCGAATCGAATCGAATTGATTCGAAAAAAATCGAATCAAATCGAATCGAATCGAATTGAATCGAAAATAACTGAATCGATTGGAATCGAATCAAAAATAATCGAACCGAATCAAATCGAATTGAATCGAAAATAATCGAATTGAAACGAAAAGAATCGAATCGAATCAAAAATAATTGAATCGAATCGAAAATAATCGAATCGAATCCAAATTAAATCATAAATAATCAAATTGATTTGAATTGAATCGAAAATAATCGCATCAAATCGAATTGAATCGAAAATAATCGATTCGCATCGAATCGAATCGAATCGAAAATAATCCAATCGAATTGAATCAAATCAAAATGAATAGAATCGAATCGAATCAAAAAAATCTAATAAAAAAGAATCGAATCAAATTGAAAATATTGAATTGAATGGAAAAGAATTGAATCGAATAGAGAAGAATTGAGTGGAAAAGAATCGAATCGAATTGAATCGAAAGGATCGAATCGAAAAGAATCGAAAAGAATAGAAAACTATCGGGATCCCTGGGTGGCGCAGCGGTTTGGCGCCTGCCTTTGGCCCAGGGCGCGATCCTGGAGACCCGGGATCGAATCCCACATCGGGCTCCCGGTGCATGGAGCCTGCTTCTCCCTCTGCCTATGTCTCTGTGCCTCTCTCTCTCTCTCTCTCTGTGACTATCATAAATAAATAAAAATTAAAAAAAAAAGAATAGAAAACTATCGATTAGAATCGAAAAGAATCGACTCGAATCGAATAGAGAAGAATCGAATTGAATAAAAAATCGAATTGAACCTTAAGGAATAGAATCAAATCGAAAAGAATCGAATCGAATCAAAAAGAACCGAATCAAATCAAATCGAAAAGAATCGAATTGAAAAGAATCTAATCAAATATATTCTAATCGAATTGAATCGAATCGAATTGAATCGAAAAGAATCGAATCGAATCGAATTGAATTGAAAAAAATCGAATTGATTCGAATCTAAAAGAATTGAATAGAAAAAATCGATTTGAATGGAATCAAAAAGAATCGAATTGAATCAAATTGATTCGAAAAGAAAGGAATTCAAATCGAAATGAATCGAAAAAAATCGAATAGATTCGAATCGAATCGAAAAAATTCGAAACGAATCTCATCAGATAGAATGGAAGAGAAACGAATCGAAATAAAAAGAATCGAATCGAATCGAACCGAATCGAAAATAATCGAATAGATTGAATCAAAAAGAATCAAATCGATTTGAAATGAATAGAGTAGAATCGAATCGAAGCGAAGTGAAAAAATTCGAATCGAATCGAAAAGAATCGAAATGAATCGAATTGAATCCAAAAGAATTGAATTGAATTGAACAGTATCAAATAGAATCCAAAGAATCGAATCAAATAAAAAAGAATAGAATAAAAAAAAGAATAGAATCGAAAAGAATCATATCAAAATGAAAAGAATCCAATTGTATCGAATCAAATCGTAAACAATCAAATCAAATTGAATCGAAAAGAATCAAATTGAATCGAATCGAAAAGAATCGAATGGTATTGAATTGAATCGAAAAGAATCAAATTATATCTAATCGATAAAAGAATCAAATCGAATAAAACCGAAAAGAAACGAATCGAATCAAATCGAATTGTATCGAATCGCATCAAAAAGAATCGAATCGAATAGAATCTAAAAAAATCGAATCGAATCAAAAAGAATTGAATCGAATAGAATAGTATTGAATTGAATTGGATCGAATCAAAAAGAATCGAATCGAACCGAAAAGAGTCGAATCGAATGGAATAGAATCGAATTGAATTGAATTGAATCGAATAGATTTGAATCGAATCAAATCAAAAAAATTCGAAACGAATCTAATCAGATCGAATGGAAAAGAATCGAATCGAATCGAAAAGAATTGAATTGAATCGAACTGAATCGAAAATAATCGAATAGATCGAATCAAAGAGAATCCAATCGATTTGAAATGAATAGAGTAGAATCGAATCAAAGCGAAGCGAAAAGATTTGAATCAAAACGAATCGAATTGAATCCAAAAGAATTGAATCGAATCAAACATTATCAAATCGAATCCAAAGAATCGAATCGAATCAAATCGAAAAGAATCGAATCAAAAAGAATCAAAACAAAAAGAATCCAATTATATCGAATCAAATCGAACAATCAAATCGAATCGAATCGAAAAGAATCAAATTGAATCGAATCAAAAATTATAGAATGGTATCGAATTGAATCAAAAAGAATCGAATCATATCTAATTGAATTGAAAAGAATCAAATTGAATAGAACCGAAAAGAATCGAATCAAATCGAATTGAAAAGAATCGAATCGTATCGAATTGAATAAAAAAGAATTGAATCGAATAGCATCGAAAAGAATCGAAATGAATAGAAAAGAATCGAATCGAATCGAAAAGTATTGAAACGAATTGAATCAAATCGAAAAGAATCGAATCGAACTGAAAAGCATCGAATCAAATGGAATTGAATCGAATTGAATTGAATTGAAAAGAATCGAATCGAACGAAAAGAATCGAATAGAATCAAACTGAAAATAATCGAACTCAATCGAATAAAATAGAATAGAATCGAACAGAACTGAATCGAATGAAAAGAATCTTATGGAATCGAATCGAAAAAATCGAAGCTAATCGAATGGAGAAGAATCAAATCGAATCGAATCGAAAAGAATCGAATCGAAGAGAATCTAATTGAAACGAAAAGAATCAAATCGAATCGAAAAGAATCAAATCGAAACAAAAAGAAAGGAATCATATCGAATCGAAAAGAATCGAATGGTATCTTTGAATCGAAAAGAATCGAATCATATTGAATTGAATTGAAAAGAATAAAATAGAATAGAACCGAAAAGAATAGAATCGAATCGAAAAGAATTGAATCGTATCGAATCGAATCCAAGAATTGAATCGAATACATCGAAAAGAATTAAAATGAATCGAAAAGAATCGAATCGAAAAGTATCAAATTGAATCGAAAAGAATCAAATCAAATCGAAAAGAATCAAATTGAATAGCATAGGAACGAATCAAATCGAATCAAAAAGAATAGAATTGAATAGCATCGAAACGAATCGAATCAAAATGAAAAGAATCAAATCAAATTGAATCTAAAAGAATCGAATTGTATCGAATAGAATCGAAAAGAATCGAATCATATCGAATTGAATCAAAAAGAATCGAATCGAATACAATCGAAAAGAATCGTATCGAATCGAATCGAATTGAATCGAAAAGAATCGATTCCAATGGAATTGAATTGAAAAGAATCGAATCGAACAGTACCGAATCGAATTGAAAAGAATAGAATCAAATATATCGAAAAGAATCTAATTGAAACGAAAAGAATAGAATCGAATCAAATTGAAAAGAATCGAATCGAATTAAAATGAAAAGAATGAAATCGAAAAGAATCGGATCGAATTGAAAAGAATCGAATCCAAAATATTGAATCTAAAAGAAACGAGTTGAGTTGAATCGAATCCAAAAGATCGAATCGAATCGTATCGAATCAAAAAGAATCGAATCGATTCGAAAAGAATCGAATCAAATCGAATCGAATTGAAAAGAAGAAAACGAATCGAATTGAATCGAAAAGAATCGAATAGGGATCCCTGGGTGGCGCAGCGGTTTGGCGCCTGCCTTTGGCCCAGGGCGAGATCCTGGAGATCCGGGATCGAATCCCACGTCGGGCTCCCGGTGCATGGAGCCTGCTTCTCCCTCTGCCTGTGTCTCTGCCTCTCTCTCTCTCACTGGGTGCCTATCATGAATAAATAAAAATTTTAAAAAACCCTCATAAAATACTTAAAAAAAAAAGAAAGAAAAGAATCGAATAGATTCGAATCGAAACGAATCGAAAAAAATCAAAACGAATCGAATCATATCGAATGGAAAACAATCGAATCGAATCAAAAGAATCGAATTGAACTGAATCAAAAGAATCAAATCGAACAGAATCGAAAAGAATCGAATCGAAATGTAACAAATCGAATCAAAATGATCGAATCAAATCAACTCGAAAAGAATCGAATCAAAACGAAAAGAATCGAATAGAAACGAATTGAAAATAATCAAATTGAATCGAATCAAATAGAATAGAATCGAACGGAATTGAATGGAACGAAAAGAATCTTATCGAATCAAATCGAAAAGAATCGAATCGAATCGAATGGAGAAGAATCAAATCGAATTGAATCGAAAAGAATCGAATCGAAGAGAATCTAATGGAAAGGAAAAGAATCAAATCGAATCAAAAGAATCGAATCGAAACGAAAAGTGTCGAATCGAATCGAAAATAATCAAATCGAATCAAACCGAAAAGAATCAAATCGAATCGAAAAGAATCGAATCGAATTGAATCGTAATGAAAAGAATCGAATCGAATCGAAAAGAATCAAATCGAATCGAATCGAAAAGAATTGAATCGAATGCAATCAAATCGAAAAGAATCGAATTGAATTGAAAAGAATCAAATCAAATTGATTGAATCGAAGAGAATCGAATCAAATCGAATCGCATCGAATCGAAAATAATTGAATTGAATTGAATAAAATATAATCGAATCGAATCGAGAATAATTGGAATTGAATTGAATCGATAATCGAATCAAATCGAGTCGAATCGAAAATAATCGAATCGAATCAAATCGATTCGAAAAAAAATTGAATCAAATTGCATCGAATCAAAAGTAATAGAATCGAATCGTATTGAATAGATTCGAATTGAAAAGAATCAAATCGAATCGAATCAAAAAGAATCAAATCGAATCGAATCAAAAAGAATTGAATCCACAGAATCGAATTGTCGAGAATCTAATCGAAACAAAAAGATTCGAATCGAATCGAAAAGAATCGAATCTAAACGAAAAGAATCGAATCGAATAGAAATGAATAAAATCGAATCGAAAAGATTCGAATAGAAAAGAATCAAATCGAATCGAAGAGAATTGAATTGAAAAGAATCGAATTGAGTCAAATCGATTGAAAAGATCGGATCAAAAAATCAAAGAGAATCGAAACGAATCAAAATGAATCGAATTAAAAAGAATTGTATCGATTCAAATCTAAAAGAATCGAAAAGAATCGAATGGAATGGAATGGAATCGAATCGAATTGAATCGAAAAGAATCAATCGAATCGAATTGAATAGAAAAGAATCGAATAGATTCGAATTGAAACAAATTGAAAAAAATCGAAACGAATCGAATCATATCGAATCGAAAAGAATCGAATCAAAAAGAATCGAATCGAACTGAATCGAAAAGAATCGAATCGAACACAACCGAAAAAAATCAAATTGAAAAGAATCGTATCTAATAGAATCGAATGAATCGAAAATAATCGAATCGATTCCAATTGACTTGAGTCGAAAAGAATCGAATCGAACAGTATTGAATCTAATTGAAATGAATCGAATCAAATAAAATAGAAAAGAATCAAATCGAAACGAAGAATCGAATCGAATTGAATTGAAAAGAATCGAATTGAATCGAATCGAAAAGAATCGAATCGAAACAGAAAGAATTGAATCGAATCGAAAAGATCAAAGTGAAAAGAATGGAATTGAATTGAATCGAATTGAAAAAAATCGAATCGTATCGAATCGAAAAGAATCAAATCGAATCGAATCGAAAAGAATAGAATTGTATTGAAAAGAATCAAATCGAATCGAAAAGAATCGAATCGAATCGAATCGAAAAGAATTGAATCGAATGCAATTATATCGAAAAGAATCAAATCGAATAGAAAAGAATCATATCGAATTGATTGAATCGAAAAGAATCAAATCGAATTGCATCAAATCGAAAATAATTCAATCAAATTGAATAAAAAATAATCGAATCAAATCGAATCAAATCGAGAATAATTGGAATTGAATTGAATCGGTAATCAAATCGTATCAAATCGAGTCGAATCGAAAATAATCGAATCGAATCAAATTGATTAGAAAAAATTCGAATCAGATTGCATGGAATCAAAAGTAATCGAATCGAATCGTATTGAATTGATTTGAATTGAAAAGAATCGAATCGAATCGAATTGAAAAGAATCAAATTGAATCGAATCAAAAAGAATCGAATCCACAGAATCGAATTGTAGAGAATCTAATCGAAATGAAAAGATTCGAATCGAATCGAATCAAAAAGAATCGAATCTAAACGAAAAGAATGGAATCGAATCAAATTGAACAGAATCAAATCGAATCGAAAAGAATCGAATAGAAAAGAATCAAATCGAATCGAAAAGAATTGAATCGAAAAGAATCGAATCAAATCAAATCGATTCAAAAGATCGAATCAAGAAAATTAAAGAGAATCGAAACGAATCAAAACGAATCGAATTGAATCGAATTGAAAAGAATCATATCGAATCAAATCTAAAAGAATAGAATCGAATCGAATCAAAAAGAATTGAATTGATTCGCATCAAAAAGAATCGAGTCGAAGTGTATCGAATCGAAAAAATCGAATCGAATCGAGTGGAATTGAATCAAAAAGAATCGAATTGAATCGAGTTGAATCAAAAAGAATCGAATAGATTCGAATTGAAACAAATCAAAAAATCAAAATGAATCGAATCACATCGAGTGGAAAAGAATCGAATCAAATCGAAAAGAATCGAATCGATTCAAACTGAATCGAAAAGACTCGAATAGATCAAATCAAAAAGAACTGAATCGATTCGAAATGAATCGAGTAGAATCGAATCGAAGTGAAAAGAATCGAATCGAATTGAAAAGAAACGAATCGAAACGAAAAGAATCGAATCTAATCGATCGAAAAGATCAAATTGAAAAGAATCGAATTGAATCGAATCAAAACGAAAAGAATCGAATCAAATCGTTTCGAATCAAAAAGAATCAAATCGAATTGAATCGAAAAGAATAGAATCGTATTTAATTGAATCGAAAAGAATCGAATCGAATTGAATCGAAAAGAATCGTATCGAATCAAAACGAATCGAATCGAATCGAAAAGAATCGTATCGAATCGAACTGAATCGAAAAGAATCCAATCAAACATAATCGAATCAAATTGAAAAGAATCGAATCAAAAAAAAACAAATGGAAACGAAAAGAAAGGAATCAAATCGAATCGAAAAGAATCGGATGGTATCATTGAATCGAAAAGAATCGAATCATATCGAATTGAATTGAAAAGAATCAAATAGAATAAAACCGAAAAGAATCGAATCGAATCGAATCGAAAAGAATCGAATCGTATCGAATTGAATCGAAAAGAATCGAATCAGGGCAGCCCGGGTGGCTCAGCGGTTTAGCACTGCCTTCGGCCCAGGGTGTGATCCTGGAGACCCGGGATCGAGTCCCATGTCGGGCTCCCTGCATGGAGCCTGCTTCTCCCTCTGCCTGTGTCTCTGCCTCTCTCTCTCTCTCTCTGTGTCTCTCATGAATAAATAAATAAAATCTTTAAAAAAAAAAGAAAAGAATCGAATCAAATACATCGAAAAGAATCAAAACGAATCGAAAAGAATCGATTCGAATCGAATCAAAAACTATCGAATCGAAACGAATCGATTCGAATCGAAAAGAATCAAATTGAATAGCATCGAAACGAATCAAACGAATTGAAAAGAATCCAATTGAATAGCATAGAAATGAATCGAATCAAAATGAAAAGAATCAAATCGAATTGAATTGAAAAGAATCGAACCGTATCGATGGAATCGAAAAGAATCGAATCATATCGAATTGAACCGAAAAGAATTTAATCGAACACAATCGAAAAGAATTGTATCGAATCAAATCGAATTCAATAGAAAAGAATCGATTCCAATCGAATTGAATTGAAAAGAATCGAATCGAACAGTACCGAATCGAATTGAAAAGAATAGAATCAAATAAAATCGAAAAGAATCTAATTGAAATGAAAAGAATCAAATCGAATCACAGTGAAAAGAATCGAATTGAATTGAAACGAAAAGAATCAAATCGAAAAGAATCGAATCGAATTGAAAAGAATCGAATTGAAAAAATCGAATCGAAAAGAATCGAGTTGAGTTGAATCGAATCGAAAAGAATCGAATCGAATTGTATTGAATCGAAAATAATCGAATCGAATCGAAAAGAATCGAATCGAATCGAAAAGATTCGTATCGAATTGAATCAAATCGAAAATAATCGAATCTAATCGAAAAAATCGAATCGAATCGAAATGAATAGAATCGAAACGAAAGATTTGAATCGAATTGAATCAAATCGAAAGGAATCGAATCGAATCGAAAAAATCGAATCGAATCGAAAAGAATAGAATCGAATCGAATCAAAGAGAATCGAATCGAAAAGAATAGAATCGAATCGTATAGAAAAGAATCAAATCAATTCGAATGGAAAAGAATCGAATTGAATCGAATCAAATCAAAAAGACTCGAATCGATCGAATCGAAAAGAATCGAATCAAATTGAATCGAATAGAAAAGAATCTATCAAATCGAAAAGAATCGAATAGACAAGAATCGAATTGAAAGAAAAGAATCGGGATCCCTGGGTGGCACAGCGGTTTGGCGCCTGCCTTTGGCCCGGAGCGCGATCCTGGAGATCCGGGATCGAATCCCACGTCAGGCTCCCAGTGCATGGAGCCTGCTTCTCCCTCTGCCTGTGTCTCTGCCTCTCTGTCTCTCTCTGTGTGACTATCATGAAGAAATAAATAAAATCTTTAAAAAAAAAGAAAGAAAAGAATCGAATTGATTCAAATCGAAAAGAATCGAATAGAATCAAATCCCTAACCATAACCCCTAACCCCTAACACTAACACTAAACCTATCCTAACCCTAACCCTTAACCCTAACCCTTAACCCTAACCCGAACACTAACCCTAAAGTTAAACCGTACGCTAACCCTAACCCGTAGCCTAACCCTAACAGTTACTCTAACACTAACCTGTACCCCAAACCTAATCAGTACACTAACCCGTACCCTAACCGTACCTTAACCCTAAGCCTGTACCCAACACATACACTAAGGCGTCCTCTAACCCTAACCCTAACCAGTACTCTAACACAAACTGGTACCCTAACCTGTACCCTAACCCGTACCCTAACCCTAACCCTGACCCTGACCCTGACCCTGACCCTAACCCTAACCCTGACCCTGACCCTGACCCTAACCCTAACCCTAACCCCAAACCCCTAACCCTAACCCTACCCCTACCCTAACCCTAATCCTAACCCCTAACCCTAACCCTTACCCTAACCCCTAACCCTAACCCTAAACCAAAACCTAACCCTAACCCCTAACCCTAACCTTAACCCCTAGCCCTAACCCTAACATGAACCCCTAACCACTAACCCTAAACCTAACCCTAACCCTTAACCCTAACACTTAACCCTAATCCTAACCCTAATCCTAACACTAACCCAAACCCTAACCCTAACACTTAACCCTAAACTTAACCCCTAACCTTAACCCTAACACTAACACTAACCCTAACACCTAACCCCTAACCATAGCCCTTACCCCTAACCCTTAACACCAACCCTTAACCCTAACCCTACCCCAAATCCCTAACCCTAAACCTAACCCTATCCCTTACCCTTAAACCTAACACTTAACCCTACCCTAACCCTAAACCTAACCCCTAACCCTAACCCTAACCCCTCAACCTAACACTAACCCTAACCACTAACTCTAAACCTAACCCTAAACCTAACCTGAAACCTAACCCATACACTAACCCGTGCCCTAACCCTAACACTCACCCGTAACCTAAACCTAACCCTAACATGTACCCTAACTCTAACCCGTACCCTAAACCTAACCCGTACCCTAACTCGTACCCTAACCCGTACCCTAACCCTATCCTGTACAGTAACCTAACCCTAACCCTTACACTAACCTTAACCCGTACCCTAACCCTAACCCGTACCCATACCCTAACCCTAACCCGTACCCTAACCCTAAACCATACCCTAACCCTAACTCTATCCTGTACCCTAAACCTAACCCGTACCCTAACCCTAACCCGTACCCTAACCCTAACACTAACCCTAACCCGTCCCCTAACCTGTACCCTAACCCTAACCCATACCCTAACCCGTACCCTAACCCTAAACCGTACCCGAACCCTAACACATAACCTAAATCTAACCCTGACCCTAACCCAAACAATACCGTAACGCTAATCCTAACCTGTGCGCTAACCCTTACGCTAACCCCAACCCTAACGCTAACCCGTACACTAACCCTAAATGGTACCCTAACACTAACCCTAACCCCTACCCTAATCCTAACCCTAAAACTAACCCAAACCCGTACCCTAACCCAATACCTACCCTACACTAACCCTAACCATAACCCGTACCCTAACACTAAAACTACCCCTAAACCTAACCCTAACTCTAATCATAACCCTAACCCTATCTCTAAACCTAACCCTAATCCTAACCCTAACCTAACCATAACCCTCACCCTAACCGTATCCCTAACACGTAAACTAACCTTAACCCTAACCCTAGCCCATAAACTAAACCTAACCCTAACCCTAAACAGTACCCTAACCCTAACGTGTACCTTAACCCTAACCCTAACCCTAACCCTAAACCTAACCCTAAGCCGTACCCTAACCCTAACCCTAACCCAAACCCTAAACCTAAGTCCTAACCCTAACCGTACACTAACCCTAACCCTTAACCCAACCCTAACACTAACCCCTAACCCTAACCCGAACCCGAACCCCTAATGCCTAACCCTAACATTAATCCTTAACCCTAACCCTTAAACCTAACCCTAACCCAAACCCTAACCCTAACTCCTAAACCTAACACTACCCCTAACCCGTACCCTAACCCTAAACCGTACCCTACCCTAACCCTAACCATAACCAGTACCCTCACACTAAAACTACCCCTAAGCTAACCCTTACACTAATCACAACCCTAACCCTATCTCTAAACCTAACCCTAACCCTAACCCTAACCCTAACTTAATCCTAAACCTCACCCTAACCCTATCCCTAACACGTAAACTAACTCTAACCCTAACCCTAACCCATAAACTAAAGCTAACCCTAACCCTATCCCTAAATAGTACCCTAACCCTAACCCTAACGTGTACCTTAACCCTAAACCTAACCCTAAGCCATACCCTAACCCTAACACAAACCCATACCCTAACTCTAACTCTCCTGTACCCTAACCCTAACCCATACCCTAACCCTAATCCGTACCCTAAGCCATACCGTAACCCTAAACCTAACCCATACCCTAAACCTAACCCTAACCCCAACCCTAAATTGAACCCTAACTCTAACCCATACCCTAACCCTAAACCGTAACCTAACCTGTACCCTAACCTGTACCCTAACCCGTACCCAAACACTAATCCTATCCCATTCCCTAACCCGAACCCTAACACTAACCCATACACTAACCCGTAACCGTACCCATACCCTAACCCATAAACAAACCCATACCCTACCCCTAACCCAAACCTGAACCCGTACCTTAAGCCTAACCCTAACCCCAACCCTAACCCTAACCTGTTCCCTAACCATAAACATATCCCATACCCTAACCCGAACTCTAACCCTAACCCATAACCTAACCCTAACCCTAACCCGTAACCTAAACCTAACACTATACCTAACCCTAAACAGTACCCTAACACTAACCTTAAACCCAAACCCTACCCCTACCCCTAACCGAAACCTAACCCTAGCACTAACTCTAACCGTAACCTACCCTAACCCTAACCCGTCACCTAAACCTAACCCTAACCCTAAACAGTACCCTAAACCTAACCATAACCCATACCCTAACCCAAACCCTAACACTAACCCTAAACCTAACCCTATCCTGTACCCTAACCCAAACCCTAAACCTAACCCTAACCCGTACCCTAAACCTAACCCAAACCCTAACCGTTACCAGTACCCTAACACATAACTTAACCCGTACCGTAATCCATACCATATCTCTAAACCATACCCTAACCCTAACCCGTACCCTAACCCTAATCTGTACCCTAAACCTAAGCCTAAACCGAACCCTAATCATAACCCTAACACTAACCCTAACCCGTAGCCTAACTCTAACCCGAACCCTAAACATAACCCGAACTCTAACTCTAACCCTAACCCGTACTCTAACCCTAACCGTGACGCTAACCTGTAACCTAACCCTAACCCTAACCCTAAGGCTAAACAGTACCCTAAACCTAAACCTATTCCATACCCTAACCCTAAACCTAACCCTAAACCTAACTCTAAACCTAACCTTAACCATACCCTAATAATCCTAACCCGTACCCTAACGCTTACCCTAACCCTCACCCGTACCCTAACCCAAACTCTAACCGGTACCTTAACCCTAACCTTACCCCAACCCTAAACCTAACGGAACCCAATCCCTAATCCTAACCATAAGTCTAACCCTAACCTAATCCTAACCTTAACCCTTACCCTATCCCTAACCCGTAACCTAACACCTACCCTAAACCTAAACAGTACTCTAACTTTAACCCTAACCCGTACCCTAACCCTAACCGTAAACCTAAACCAAACCCTAAGCCGTACCCTAACCCTAACCCGTACCCTAACCCTAACACTAACCCGTACCCTAAACCGTAACCTAACCCGTACCCTAACCCATAACCTAAACCGTAACCTAACCCTAACCCTAACCCTAATCCTAAACCATAGCCTACCCCTAACGCTGAAACTACCCCTAACCCTAACCTGAACCCTAACCCTATCCCTAACCCTAAGCTTAAACAGGACCTTAACCTTAACCCTAACCCATAACCTAACCCAAACTTTACAGCATTGGAAGTCAGGTCATTCCATGAATGAAGCTCTACTGCACCTGGAGACACAAGCGTTGAAGCCTGCAGCTTGCCCCTTGCGTCCCATGAGCGTCTGACAAACATGTCTAGTGAGGATGTTCGTAACTCCATCTGCAGGCAGAGTGGAACTGGGAAGGACCGCGTGTCAGCTCACCTCGCAGAAGGAAGTTCCCCAGAGAGACAGCTTCCAACGAGGTACTCAGGTTTGGAAGTTAGTATGTAGCTCCCTTCTGAGGGAGGAATTCCTCAGAAGTCGTTGGATTGGGCTAGGAGACACTTGCCTCTCACAAAACTTGTGTCCCGTATCGAACGACGTCCTTTCGAAGTGAAAGGTACAGGCGGTCAGCATGTGGGAGGAACAAGCCATAAGCTCATTCAAAGGAGTGCACATCACTTGGAGGCAGGTGTCCGGTAGTCGCGAAATTGACAGTGCAGACTCTTGGCTCTCACTCCGCTACTGTCCTGCATAGAACGGAATGCTGTGGAAGCGATCCGTACAGGCCGTCACATTGTGGGAGGTACAGGCCATAAGCTCAACTCTGAGAAGCGTGTATGCTTTGCAGGCAGATGTCTGCTAGCCACTCTTTTATGGGAGTTAGAATCCAGCTACAGTTTAATTGAACAAGGCTGTTGGAAATCGCTGTATTGAACTCAGTTACACGTGACTACAAGCCTGAAACGTCTACATGCTATTCACAACCTCTTCCAGCACCTAACATAAAGATGTTAGGACCTATGTCTACAGGCAGTCAGGTAGCGGGAGGGTCCTGCCCTCACCTCAACTCTCACAAGGAAGCATGTCTAGAACTCAGCTTTCAACTAGCTGCATTCTTCTGGCCCTGAGAACTGTATTCTAACTCAGGAGGTTCCAAGAATACCACTCTACTCCACCTGGAGACACCTTCCAGGCCTGCATTATTCCACTCGCGTCTCACAAGCTTCCAACAAGCGTCTCTGGTGAAGACGTTGGAAAGACATTCTGCAGGCAGTGTGGGCTGTGAGGGACTGCGTGTGAGCCCAACTCTCGGATGTAAGTTGCCGTTGGATGCAGGGTTCAATTAGCTAGTATGGAACTTAGTATGTAGCACCAGTCTAAGACAGGAATTACTAGGAAATCGCAGGATTGAGCTTGGAGGCACTACTCTTGTGGACCTCACCTGGACGAGGTGATTGGTTCCCACGTAGGACTCCCCTGGACCTGATAACTTTGCTACACACTTTGGCCTCACCTGGCCCTGATGACTCTGGGCCCCACTGAGGCCTCAATCTGGACCTGGTAACTGTGGTCCCCACCTGGGTCTCACCTGGATCTGGTGACTCTCGTTCCCACATGAACCACACCTGGACCTGGTGACTGTGGTGTCCTTCTAGCCTCACATTTACCTGGTGTCTCCGGTCCTCACCAGGGCCTCACATGGATCTGGTGACTCTGGCCTGCAGGTTGGCCTCACCTGGAGCTGGTGAGTGGGGTTGCCACCTGGGACTCACCCATACCTGGTCACACAAGTCCCCACGTGGGCCTCACTTGGACCTGGTGAATCTGGTCCTGCCTGGTCCTCACCCGGACCTGGTGACTCTGGTCACCACCTGGGCCTCACCTGGACCTGGTAAATCCTGTCCCCATCTGGGCCTCACCCAGTCCTGGTGACTTTGTTCCCCACCTGGACCTGATTACTGAGAACTCCTTCTTTGCCTCACCTGGAACAGGTGACTCTGATCCTAACTGGGCACACCCAGATCTGGTGACTCTGGTCCTCACCTGGGCATGATTGGGACCTGGTTACTCTGTTCCACACCTGTCCCTCACCTGGACATGATGACTCTGGAAAACCTCTGGGCCTCACTCTGAACTGGTGACTCTGGAACCCATCTTGATGTCACCTGGGCCAGGTGATTCCGGTACCCCTCTAGGCCTCAACCAGACCTGGTGACTCTGGTCCTAAACTGGGCCTCACCTGCACCTAGTGAATATTCTCCCCACCTGGGCCTCATATGGACCTCGTGACTCTGGTCCCTACTTGGGCATCATTGGGACATGATTACTCCATTCCCCACTGGGACTCACCTGGATCTGGTAACTCTGGTCCTCACTTTGGCCTCTTCTGTACCTGGTGACTCTGGCCCCACCTGGGCCTCACTTGGAACTGGTGACTCTGATTCTCAGCATGGCATCACCTGACCTGGTGACTGTGGTTCCCACCGGGACCTCACCGGGACCTCATGTCTCTGGTCCCCACCTGGGCCTCACCTGGACCTGATGTCTCTGGTACCCACCTGGGTAGCATCAGGACATGGTTTCACTCTTCTCTAACAGGGACCCATCTGGACCTGTTAACTCTGGTCTACAACTGGGCCACAACTGGACATGGTGACACTGGTTCCCACCTGGGTCTCACCTGGACCTGGTGATTCTGATCCCCACCTGGGCCTCACTTCTAACTGGTGATTCTCGTTCCCACATGGACCTGATGTGGACATAGTGGCTGCAGTGTTTCTACCTTCTCATGGACCTGGTAACTCTGGTCCCCACCAGGGCCTCACCAGGTCCTGGTGAGTGTGGTTGCCACCTGCACCTCACCTGGACCTGGTGACTCTGGTCTGCACCTGAGACTACCCTGGATCTGGTGACTGTGGTCCCCACCTGGCCTCACATGGACCTGGTGACTCTGATCCCCATCTGGGCCTCACCTGGCCCTGTTGACCATGGTCCTCAACTGGGCATAATTGGGACCCAGTTAAAGTGTTCCACAACTGGACCTCACCTGGACGAGGTGAGTCTGGTACCCCTCTGGGTTTCACCCTGCCCGGGTGACTGTGAACCCCACTTTGGCCTGAATTTGTCGTGCTGACTCTGGTTGCCACCTGCACCTCCCCTCGAACTGTTGACTCTGGTTCTTTCAAGTGCCTCCCCTGTACCTGGTGATCCTGGTTTCCATCTGGGTCTCACCTGGACCTGGAGACTCTTGTCACGACCTGGGACTCACCTGGACCTTGTTACTGTGTTCCACACCTGGGCCTCACGTAGACCTGTTGACCATGGTCCCCAGCTGGCCTCACATGGACCTGTTGCCTCTGGTTCCCCCTGAGCCTCACGTGTACCTGGTATCTCTGGTCCACAACTTGGCCTCATCTGGACCTGGTGACTCTGGTCCGCACCTGGGCTCCACCTGGATCTGGTGACTCTGGTTCCCACCTGGACCTCTCCTGGACCTGCTGACTCTCTTTCCAACATGGACCTCCCCTGGATCTGGTGACTCTTGTCCTCAGTTTGGCCTCACTGGACCTGGTGACTCTCGTTCCGACTTTGACCTAACTCAGACCTGGTGAATCTTGTCCCCACCTAGGCCTCACCCAGACCTGGTGACTCTTGTCCCCAGCTATGCCCCAATTCGACCTGATGAATCTGGTCCTCACGTTGGCCTCACATGTACCTGGGACTCGGCTGGATATAGCGGCTCTGGTTCCCACATGGGGCTCACCTGATACTGGTGACTGGTCTCTTTCTATGCCTCACCAGGACCTGGTGATTCTGATCCCCATCTGGGCCTTGCATGGCACTAGTGACTCTGGTCTCCAGCTAGCCATCATTGGTACCTGGATACTCTATTCCACATCTGGGCCTCACTTTGACCGGGGACCTCTGGTCCCACTCTGGGCCTCAAACTAAACTTAACTCTGGTTCCCCCGCTGGGCCTCACCCTTACCTGGTGACTCTGGTGCCCCCGAGGGCTTCACTTTGACCTGGTGAATCTGGTCCTTACCTGGTCCTCACCTGGACCTGGTGACTCTGGTCATCACCTGGGTCTCAACTGGACTTGGTGAATCTTGTTGCCACCTGGGCCTCACTTGGACCTTGTGACTGTGGTCCCCACCTGGACCTCACCTGGATCTGGTGGCTCTGGTTCCCATATAGGCTCTCCAGGACCTGGTTCCTGTGGTCTCCTTCTGGCCTTACCTGGAACAAAACGACTCTGATCCATATTTGGGCCTCACCTGGACCTGGTGACTCTGGTACTTACCTGGGCGTCATTGGGACCTGGTTACTCTCTTCTATACCTGGGCCTCACCTGGACCTGGTGACTCTCGTCACCCTCTGGACCTCACCCTGACCTGGTGACTGTGGTCCCACCTGGGCCTCACCTCCACAAGGTGACTGGTTCCCACAGGGACCTCACCTGGACCTGGTGAATCTGGTCCTCACATGGGCATCATGGGACCTGGTTACTCACTTCCAATTTGGGGCCTCACCTGGACCTAGTGACTCTCATCCCCCTCCGGGCCTCACCCATACCTGGTGACTCTGCTACCTCCCTGTGCTTCACTTGGACCTGTTGAATCTGGTCATTACCTGGTCCTCACCTGGACCTGGTGACTCTGGTCACCACCTGGGTCTCACCTGGACTTGGTGAATCTTTTTTTTTAATAAAATAATTTTTATTGGTGTTCAATTTACCAACATACAGAATAACACCCAGTGCTCATCCCTTCAAGTATCCCCCTCAGTGCCCGTCACCCACACACCCCCACCCCCTGCCCTCCTCCCCTTCCACCACCCCTAGTACGTTTCCCTGGATAAGGAGTCTTTATGTCCGGTCTCCCTTTCTGATATTTCCCACACATTTCTTCTCCTTTCCCTTATATTCCCTTTCACTTTTATTTGTATTCCCCAAATGAATGAGAACATACACTGTTTGTCCTTCTCCGATTGACTTACTTCATTCAGCATAATACCCTCCAGTTCCATCCATGTTGAAGCAAATGGTGGGTATTTGTGGTTTCTAATGGCTGAGTAATATTCCATTGTATATATAAACCACATCTTCTTTATCCATTCATCTTTCGATGGACACCTAGGCTCCTTCCACAGTTTGGCTTTTGTGGACATTGCTGCTATAAACTGTGGGGTGCAGGTGTCCCGGAGTTTCATTGAATCTGAATCATTGGGGTAAATCTCCAACAGTGCAATTACTGGGTCATAGGGCAGGTCTATTTTTAACTCCTTTAGGAACCTCCACACCGTTTTCCAGAGTGGCTGCACCAGTTCACATTCCCACCAACAGTGTAAGAGGGTTCCCTTTTCTCTGCATCCTCTCCAACATTTGTGGTTTCCTGCCTTGTTAATTTTCCCTATTCTCACTGGTGTGAGGTGGTATCTCATTGTGGTTTTGATTTGTATTTCCCTGATGGCAAGTGATGCAGAACATTTTCTCATGTCCATGTTGGCCATGTCTATGTCTTCCTCTGTGAGATTTCTCTTCATGTCTTTTGCCCATTTCATGATTGGATTGTTTGTTTCTTTGGGGTTGAGTTTAAGAAGTTCTTTATAGATCTTGGAAACTAGCCCTTTATCTGATACGTCATTTGCAAATATCTTCTCCCATTCTGTAGGTTGTCTTTTAGTTTTGTTGACTGTATCCTTTGCTGTGCAATAGCTTCTTATCTTGATGAAGTCCCAATAGTTCATTTTTGCTTTTGTTTCTTTTGCCTTCGTGGATGTATCTTGCAAGAAGTTACTGTGGCCAAGTTCATAAAGGGTGTTGCCTGTGTTCTTCTCTAGGATTTTGATGGAATATTGTCTCACATTTAGATCTTTCATCCATTTTGAGTTTAAGTTTGTGTATGGTGAAAGAGAGTGGTCTAGTTTCATTCTTCTGCATGTGGATGTCCAATTTTCCCAGCACCATTTATTGAAGAGACTGTCTTTCTTCCAATGGATAGTCTTTCCTCCTTTATCGAATATTAGTTGACCATAAAGTTCAGGGTCCACTTCTGGGTTCTCTATTCTGTTCCATTGATCTATGTGTCTGTTTTTGTGCCAGTACCACATTGTCTTGATGACCACAGCTTTGTAGTACAACCTGAAATCTGGCATTGTGATGCCCCCAGATATGGTTTTATTTTTTAAAATTCCCCCGGCTATTCGGGGTCTTTTCTGATTCCACACAAATCTTAAAATAATTTGTTCTGGGATCCCTGGGTGGCGCAGCGTTTTGGCACCTGCCTTTGGCCCTGGGCGCGATCCTGGAGACCCGGGATCGAATCCCACATCGGGCTCCCCGTGCATGGAGCCTGCTTCTCCCTCTGCCTGTGTCTCTGCCTCTCTCTCTCTCTCTCTCTCTCTGTGACTATCATAAATAAATAAAAATTTAAAAAAAATAATAATTTGTTCTAACTCTCTGAAGAAAGTCCATGGTATTTTGATAGGGATTGCATTAAACGTGTATATTGCCCTGGGTAACATTGACATTTTCACAATATTAATTCTGCCAATCCATGAGCATGGAATATTTTTCCATCTCTTTATGTCTTCCTCAATTTCTTTCAGAAGTGTTCTATAGTTTTTAGGGTATAGATCTTTTACCTCTTTGGTGAGGTTTATTCCTAGGAATCTTATGCTTTTGGGTGCAATTAAAAATGGGATTGACTCCTTAATTTCTCTTTCTTCAGCCTCATTGTTAGTGTATTGAAATGCCATTGATTTCTGGGCATTGATTTTGTATCCTGCCACGCTACCAAATTGCTGTATGAGTTCTAGCAATCTTGGGGTGGAGGCTTTTGGATTTTCTAGGTAGAGTATCATGTCATCGGCGAAGAGGGAGTGTTTGACTACTTCTTTGCCAATTTGAATGCATTTAATGACTTTTTGTTGTCTGATTGCTGAGGCTAGGACTTCCAGACTATCTGGAATAGCAATGGTGAGAGTGGACATCACTGTCTTGTTCCTGATCTTAGGGGAAAGGCTCCCAGTGCTGCCCCATTGAGAATGATATTTGCTGTGGGCCTTTCGTAGATTGCTTTCAAGATATCAAGGCAAGTTCCCTCTATCCCTACACTCTGAAGAGTTTTGATCAGGAATGGATGCTGTATTTTGTCAAATGCTTTCTCTGCATCTAATGAAAGGATCATATGGTTCTTGGTTTTTCTCTTGCTGATATGATGAATCACATTGATTGTTTTACAAGTGTTGAACCAGCCTTGTGTCCCGGGGATAAATCCTACTTGGTCGTGGTGAATAATTTTCTTAATGTGCTGTTGGATCCTATTGGCTAGTATCTTGTTGAGAATTTTTGCATCCATGTTCATCAGGAATATTGGTCTGTAATTCTCCTTTTTTGTGGGGTCTTTGGTTTTGGAATTTAGGTGATGCTGGCATCATAGAACGAATTTGGAAGTACTCCATCTCTTTCTATCTTTCCAAACAGCTTTAGTAGAATAGGTATGATTTCTTCTTTAAACGTTTGATAGAACTCCCCTGGGAAGCCATCTGGCCCTGGACTCTTGTGTCTTGGGAGGTTTTTGATGACTGCTTCAACTACCTCCCTGGTTATTGGCCTGTTCAGGTTTTCTATTTCTTCCTGTTCCAGTTTTGGTAGTTTGTGGCTTTCCAGGAATGTGTCCATTTCTTCTAGATTGCCTAATTTATTGGCGTATAGCTGTTCATAATATGTTTTTAAAATCGTTTGTATTTTCTTGGTCTTGGTAGTGATCTCTCCATTCTCATTCATGATGTTATTAATTTGAGTCTTCTCTCTCTTTTTTTTAATAAGTCTGGCTAATGGTTTATCTATCTTATTAATTCTTTCAAAGAACCAACTCCTGGTTCTGTTGATCTGTTCCACAGTTCTTCTGGTCTCGATTTCCTTGAGTTCTGCTCGAATTTTAATTAACTCTCTTCTTCTGCTGGGCGTGGGGTCAATCTGCTGTTTATTCTTTAGCTCCTTTATGTGTAAGTTTAGCTTTTGTATTTGAGTTCTTTCCAGTTTTTGAATGGATGCTTGTATTGCGATATATTTCCCCCTTAGGACTGCTTTTGCTGCATCCCAAAGATTTTGAACGGTTGTATCTTCATTCTCATTAGTTTCCATGAATCGTTTTAATTTCCTGGTTGACCGTTTCATCTTTTAGCAGGATGGTCCTTAACCTTCACTTGTTTGAGGTCCTTCCATACTTCTTGTTGTGATTTAGTTCTAATTTCAAGGCATTATGGTCTGAGAATATACAGGGGACGATCCCAATCTTTTGGTATCGATTCAGACCCAATTTGTGACCCAGTATGTGGTCTATTTTAGAGAAAGTTCCATGTGCACTTGAGAAGAATGTGTATTCAGTTGAGTTTGGATGTAAAGTTCTGTAGATATCTGTGAAATCCATCTGGTCCAGTGTATCATTTAAAGCTCTCATTTCTTTGCAGATGTTTTGCTTAGAAGACCTATCGAGGGTAGAAAGAGCTAGATTGAAGTCACCAAGTATGAGTGTATTATTATCTAAGTATTTCTTCACTTTGGTTATTAATTGATTTAAATATATGGCAGCCTCCACATTAGGGGCATATATATTCAGGATTGTTAAGTCCTCTTGTTGGATAGATCCTTTAAGTATGAGATAGTGTCCCTCTTCATCTCTCACTACAGTCTTCGGGGTAAATTTTGGTTTATCTGATATAAGGATGGCTACCCCTGCTTTCTTTTGAGGACCATTTGAATGGTAAATTGTTCTCCAACCTTTTATTTTCAGGCTGTAGGTGTCCTTCTGTCTAAAATGAGTCTCTTGTAGACAGCAAATAGATGGGTCCTGCTTTTTTATCCAGTCTGAAACCCTGCGCCTTTTGATGGGGTCATTAAGCCTGTTCACGTTCAGAGTTACTATTGACAGATATGACTTTAGTGTCATCATGATATCTATTCAGTCCTTGTTTTTGTGGATTGTTGCACTGAACTTCTTCTTAAAGGGGAATTTTAAGAGTCCCCCTTAAAATTTCTTGCAGAGCTGGTTTGGAGGTCACATATTCTTTCAGTTCCTGCCTGTCTTGGAAGCTCTTTATCTCTCCTTCCATTTTGAATGAGAGCCTTGCTGGATCAAGTATTCTTGGTTGCATGTTCTTCTCATTTAGGACCCTGAATATATCCTGCCAACCCTTTCTGCCTGCCAGGTCTCTGTGGAGAGGTCTGCTGTTACCCTAATACTCCTCCCCATAAAAGTCAGGGATTTCTTGTCTATTGCTGCTTTAAGGATCTTCTCTTTATCTTTGGCATTCACAAGCTTCACTATTAGATGTCGAGGTGTTGAACGGTTTTTACTGATTTTAGGGGGGGATCTCTCTATTTCTTGGATCTGAATGCCTGTTTCCCTTCCCAGATTAGGAAAGTTTTCAGCTATGATATGTTCAAATACATATTCTGGCCCTCTGGCCCTTTCAGCACCCTCCGGATCCCCAATTATATGTAGGTTTTTCTTCCTCAGGCTGTCATTTATTTCCTTTAATCTTACCTCATGGTCTTTTTATTGTCTGTTTCTTTTTTCCTCAGTTTCTCTCTTTGCCATCAACTTGTCTTCTATGTCAGTCACTAGTTCTTCCACCTCGTTAACCCTCGTCGTTAGGTCTTCTAGTTTGGATTGCATCTCATTCAATTGATTTTTAATTTCTTCCTGATTGGATCAAAATACTGCAGTCATGAAGTCTCTTGAGTCCTTTATGCTTTTTTTCTAGAGCCACCAGTAGCTGTACGATAGTGCTTCTGAATTGGCTTTCTGACATTGAATTGTAATCCAGATTTTGTAAGTCTGTGGGAGAGAGGACTGTTTCTGGTTCTTTATTTTGATGTGTGGTATTCCTTCTAGTCATTTTGCTCTGTGCAGAGTGGCCAAAAACAAGTTGTATTTGGAAAAGGAGAAAAAGAGAAAGAAAGAAAGAAAGAAAAGAGAAAAAGAAAAAAAAGGAAGAAAAAAAGAGAAGAAAAAGAGAAAGAGAAAGAAAAAGACTGAAAGGGAAAAAAGGGTGGTGGAAGCAAACAGAAATCAAAAAGAAAAAAAAAAGAAAAAAAAAACCATGGGGAAGTATCTTCTGTTTCTGTATACTTTAAGTCCCTTGACTTCCTCTGGAACTTGTCCTTCTAGCAGTTCTTCTGGGGAAGGGGCCTGTTGTGCTGATTTTCAGGTGTTAGCACTTGGGGGAGCTGCTCTGCCCCCTGCCTGGTGCAGGGCTCAGTGGGGGTTGTTTACCCCGTGAGGCCCCTGGAGGAACAACCCCTTTGGGGGAGCCAGCTCTGGAAACCTGGATTCAGCTCCCACAGGAACTTTGAAGCACTCCACCTGCAGGGCCTGGAGGCTCCGGGGGCGGGGCTGCTGATCTGCTCAGCTTGGGGCAGGAGCGTCCTTGCTGTCCATGGCCCTCCCAGCTTCTGCCTGTTCCGGGGGAGGCTGGATCCTGGGCTGTGTCCCGTGCCCTGTGCTCCCAGTCTGCGCTGTTGGATTTGCACTCCCTCCCCACAACCCCTCCGTGGAGCCACGGCCTGAGCCCCTCCAAGCTGCTCAGGGTCCCTCTGAGCACGCTGCAGCCCTTAGGAAGCTCGGCGCACTCTCCTGCACGTGCAGGTGTCTGTTAATATCCCAGGGAGCCCGAGAGCATCCCCACCCTACTGGGGTCCTGCTCTAACTCCCTGCGGGCACCTTTCTAACCATGAAGGTTGGTGCAGCTCCTGCTCCTCCAGGATGGGGTTCTCCTGTCTTGGGGACACTCGCTCTGGCCTCAGCCCAGCTCCTCGCGGCCCCTCCCCCTCGGAGGCCTTTTGTTTCTTTATTTCTTTTTCCCCATCTTCCTACCTTGATAGAAGCATGAACTCTTCTCACTGTAGCATTCCAGCTGGTCTCTCTTTAAATCTCAGGCCGAATTCATAGATTTTCAGGATGATTTGAAGGTTTTCTAGGTAATTTGGTGGAGACAGGTGATTTGGGGACCCAACTCTTCAGCCATCTTGCCACTCCTCGGACTTGGTGAATATTGTTGCCACCTGGGTCTCACATAGACCTTGTGACTGTGGTCCCTACCTGGACCTCACCTGGATCTGGAGACTCTGGTTCCCATACGGGGCTTTGCTGGACCTGGTTCCAGTGGTCGAGTTCTGGCCTCACCTGGAACAAAACGACTCTGATCCATATTTGGGCCTCACCTGGACCTGGTGACTCTGGTCCTTACCTGGGCATCACTGGGACCTGGTTACTCTCTTCTCTACCTGGGCCTTACCTGGACCTCTTGACTCTGGTCCTAACCTGGGCATCATTGGGACCTGGTTACTCTCTTCTATATCGGGGCTTCACCTGGACCTGGTGACTCTGGTCACCCTGTGGAACTCACCCTGACCCAGGGACTGCGGTCCCACCTGAGCCTCACCTCGATGAGGTGACTGGTTCCCACAGGGACTTCACCAGGACCTGGTGAATCTGGTCCTCACATGGGCATCATGGGACCTGGTTACTCAGTTCCACATCAGGGCGTCACCTGGATCTAGTGACTCTTGTCCCCCTCTGGGCCTCACCCTGACATGGTGACTCTGGTCCCCACCTGGATATCACCTGGACTGGGTGACCCTGGTCACCCTCTGGGACTCACCAGGAGCTGGGGACTCTGGTCCTCAACTGGGCCTCAACAGGACCTGGTGAATCTACTCCTCACTTAGGCCTTCTCTAGAATTTGTGACTCTATTCCCATCTGGGCTACAATGGGAAATGGTTACTCTGTTCCCCACCAGGGACTCACCTGGACCTGATAACTTTGATCCACACTTTGGCCTCACCTGGCACTGATGACACTGTGCCCCCCACCTAGGCCTCAATCAGGACCTGGTGACTGTGGTCCCCACCTGGATCTCACCTGGACCTGGTGACTCTCGTTCCCACAAAACCACACCTGGACCTGGTGACTGTGGTGTTCTTCTAGCCTCATATTTACCTGGTGACTCAGATCCCCATCAGGGCCTTACCTGGATCTGATGTCTCTGGTCTGCAGGTAGGCCTCACCTGGACCTGGTGAGTGGGGTTGCCACCTGGGCCTCACCCATACCTGGTGAGTCAGTTCCCCACTTGGGCCTCACTTGGACCTGGTGAATCTGGTCCTTACCTGGTCCTCACCTGGACCCGGTGACTCTGGTCACCACCTGGGCCTCACCTGGACCTGGTGAATCTGGTCCCCATCTGGGCCTCACCCAGTCCTGGTGATTTTGTTCCCCACCTGGACCTGATTGCTGTAGACTCCTTCTTGGCCTCACCTGAAACTGGTGACTCTGATCCTATCTGTGCCTCACCCAGATGTGTTGACTCTGGTCCTCACCTGGGCATCTTTGGGACCTGGTTACTCTGTTCCACACCTGAGCCTCACCTGGACATGATGACCCTGGAAGCCCTCTGGGCCTCACCCTGACCTGGTGACTCTGGTCCCCATCTGGATGTCACCTGGACCAGGTGATTCTGGTACCCCTCTAGGCCTAAACCAGACCTGGTGACTCTGGTCCTCAACTGGGTCTCACCTGGACCTAGTGAATATGCTCCCCACCTGGGCTTCATCTCGACCTGGTGACTCTGCTCCCTACCTGGGAATCATCGGGACATGGTTACCCTATTCCCCACTGGGACTCACCTGGACCTGGTAACTCTGGTCCTCACTGTACACCTTCTGTACAAGGTGACTCTGGCTGCACCTGGGCCTCACCTGGAACTGGTGATTCTGATCCTCAGCATGGCCTCACCTGACCTGGTGAATGTGGTTCCCACCGGGACCTCACCTGGACCTCATGTCTCTGGTACCCACCTGGGCCTCACCTGGACCTGGTGTCTCTGTTACCCACCTGGGTAGCATCAGGACATGGTTACACTGTTCCCTAACAGGGACCCACCTGGACCTGTTACCTCTGGTCTTCAATTGGGCCACACCTGGATGGTGACAATGGTTCCCACCTGGGTCTCAACTGGACCGGGTGAGTCTGATCCCCACCTCGACCACACCTGTAACTGGTGACTCTCATTACAACATGGACCTCATGTGGACCAGGTGGCTACAGTGTTTCTAGCTTCTAATGTACCTGGTGACTCTGGTCCCAACTAGGGCCTCACAGGGACATGGTGAGTGTGGTTGCCTCCTGCACCTCATCTGGACCTGGTGAATCTGGTCTGCACCTGAGACTACCCTGGATCTGGTGACTGTGGTCCCCACCTGGGCCTCACTTGGACCTGGTGACTCTGATCCCCATCTGGGCCTCACCTATCCCTGTTGACCGTGGTCCTCAACTGGGCATAATTGGGACCCGGTGACTGTGTTCCACAACTGGACCTCACCTGGACCAGATGACTCTGGTCCCCCTCGGGGTCTCACCCTGACCTGGTGACTGTGAATTCCACTTTGGCCTGACTTGGACCTACTGACTCTGGTTGCCACCTGCGCCTCACCTTGAACAGTTGACTCTGGTTCTTTCAAGGGCCTCCCCTGTACCTGGTGATCCTGGTCCCAACTTGGGACTCACCTGGACCTAGTTACTGTGTTCCACTCCTGGGCCTCACATAGACCTGTTGACCATGGTCCCCAAGCCGGCCTCACATGGTCCGTTGCCTCTGGTCCCCACCTGGGCCTCACGTGTACCTGGTAACTCTGGTCCACACCTGGGCCTCATCTGGACCTGGTGACTCTTGTCTCCACCTGGGCTTCACCTGGATCTGGTGACTCTGGTCCCCAACTGGACCTCTCCTGGACCTGGTGACTCTCTTTCCAACATGGACCTCACCTGGATCTGGTGACTCTGGTCCTCAGTTTGGCCTCACCTGGACCTGGTGACTCTCGTCCCCACTTTGACCTAACTCAGACCTGGTGAATCTTGTCCCCACCTAGGCCTCACCCAGACATGGTGACTCTTATCCCCAGTTGTGCCTCAATTCGACCTGATGTATCTTGTCCTCACGTGGGCCTCACATGGACCTGGGACTCAGCTGGATAGAGTGGCTCTGGTTCCCACATGGGGCTCACCTGATACTGGTGACTGTGGTCTCCTTCTATGCCTCACCACGACTTGGTGATTCTGATCCTCATCTGGGAATGCCCAGATGGTGAGAATCTGGTCCCCATCTGGGCCTCACCCAGTCCTGTGACTTTGTTCCCCACCTGGACCTGATTGCTGTGGACGCCTTCTTGGCCTCACCTGAAACAGGTGACTCTGATCGTATCTGGGCCTCACCCAGATCTAGTGACTCTGGTCCTCACCTGGGCATCATTGGGACCTTGTTACTCTGTTCCATACCTGAGCCTCACCTGGACATGATGACTCTGGAACCCCTCTGGGCCTCACCCTGACCTGGCGACTCTGGCCCCCATTGGATGTCACCTGACCAGGTGATTCTGGTACCCCTCTAGGTCTCAACCAGACCTCCTGACTCTGATCCTCAACTGCACCTCACCTGGACTTAGTGAATATGCACCCCACCTGGGCTTCATCTGGACCTGGTGACCCTGGTCCCTACCTGAGCATCATCAGGACATGTTTACTAAATTCCCACTGGAACTCATCTGGAACTGGTAACTCTGGTCCTCACTTTGGCCTCTTCTGTACCAGGTGACTCTGGCCCCATTTGGGCCTCACCTGGAACTGGTGACTCTGATCCTCAGCATGGCCTCACTTGACCTGGTGACTGTGGTACCCACTAGGACCTCATTTGGACCTCATGTCTCTGGTCCCCACCTGGGCCTCACCTGAACCTGGTGTCTCTGGTACCCACCTGGGTCGCATCAGGACAGGGTTGTACTGTTCCTTAACAGGGACCCACCTGGACCTGTTAACTCTGGTCTTCACCTGGGCCACAGCTGGATGGTGACACTGGTACCCAACTGGGTCTCACATGTACCTGGTGAGACTGATCCCCACCTGAGCCTCACCTGTAACTGGTGACCCTCGTTCCCACATGGGCCTCATGTGGACCTGGTGGCTGCAGTGTTTCTAGCTTTTCATGTACCTGGTAACTCTTGTCTCCTCCAGGGCCTCACCGGGACCTGATGAGTGTGGTTGCCACCTGCAACTCACTTGGACCTGGTGATTCTGGTCTGCACCTGAGACTACCCTGGATCTGGTGACTGTGGTCCCCACCTGGGCCTCACTTGGACCTGGTGACTCTGATCCCCATCTGGGCCTCACCTGACCCTGTTGACCATGGTTCTCAACTGGGCATAATTGGGACCTGGTTACTGTGTTCCAAAACTGGACCTCACCTGGACCAGGTGACTCTGGTCCCCCTCTGGGTGTCACCCTGACCTGGTGACTGTGAACCCCACTTTGTCCTGACTTGGACCTGCTGACTCTGGTTGCCACCTGTGACTCACCTTGAACAGTTGACTCTGGTTCTTTCAAGTGCCTCCCCTGTACTTGGATATCCTGTTCACCCCTGGGCATCACATGGACCTGGTGACTCTGATCCCCATCTGGGACACACTTGGCCCTATTAACCATGGTTCTCAACTGGGCATAATTGAGACCCGGTTACTGTGTTCCACAACTGGACCTGACCTGGGCCAGGTGACTCTGGTCTCCCTCTGGTTCTCACCCTGTCCTGGTGACTGTGAACTCCGTTTTGGCCTGACTTGGACCTGCTGACTCTGGTTGCCACCTGCGCCTCACCTTGAATTGTTGACTCTGGTTCTTCCAAGGGCCTCCCCTGTACCTGGTGATCCTGGTCCCCACCTGGGCCTCACCTGGACGTGGTGACTGTTGTCACCAACTGGGACTCACCTGGACCTGGTTACTGTGTTCCACACCTGGGCCTCACGTAGACCTGTTGACCATGTTCCCCAGCCGGTTTCACATGGACTTGTTGCCTCTGATCCCCACCTGGACCTCACGTGTACTTGGTAGTTCTGGTCCTCACCAGGCCCTCATCTGGATCTGGTGACTCTGGTCCCCACCTGGACCTCTCCTGGACCTGGTGACTCTCTTTCCAACATGGACCTCACCTGGATCTGGTGACTCGGGTCCCCACCTGGACCTCTCCTGAACCTGGTGACTCTCGTCCCCACTGTGACCTAACTCAGACCTGGTGAATCTTGTCCCCACCTAGGCCTCACCCAGACATGTTGACCCTTGTCCCCAGCTGTGCCTCAATTCGACCTGATGAATCTGGTCCTCACGTGGGCCTCACATGGACCTGGGACTCAGCTGGATAGAGTGGCTCTGGTTCCCACATGGGGTCCACCTGATACTGGTGACTGTGGTCTCCTTCTATGCTTCACCAGAACCTGGTGATTCTGATCCCCATCTGGGCCCCGCATGGGCCTAGGGACTCTGGTCCTCACCTAGGCATTATTGGGACCTGGATACTCTATTCGACACCTGGGCCTCACTTTGACCGGGGACCTCTGGTCCCACTCTGGGCCTCAAACTTAACTGGTTACTCGGGTTCCCCCTCTGGGCCTCACCCTTTCTTGGTGACTCTGGTATCTCCCTGGGCTTCACTTGTACCTGGTGAATCTGGTCCTTACCTGGACCTCACCTGGACCTGGTGACTCTGGTCATGACCTGGGTCTCACCTGGACTTGGTGAGTCTTGTTGCCACCTGGGCATCACCTGGACCTTGTGACTGTGATCCCCACCTGGATCTCACCTGGATCTGGTGGTTCTGGTTCACATATGGGGCTCTCCTGGACCTCGTTCCTGTGGTCTCCTTTGGCCTCACCTGGAACAACACGACCCTGATCCATATTTGGGCCTCACCTGGACCTGGTGACTCTGGTCCTTACATGGACATCATTGGGACCTGGTTACTCTCTTCTATACCTGGGCCTCCCCTGGACCTGGTGACTCTGGTCACCCTCTGGACCTCACCCTGACCTGGTGACTGTGGTCCCACCTGGGCCTCACCTGGAAGAGGTGACTGGTTCCCACAGGGAACTCACCTGGACCTGGTGAATCTGCTCCTCACATGAGCATCATAGGACCTGGTTACTCAGTTCCACATCGGGGCCTCATCTGGACCTAGGGACTCTCATCCCCCTCTTGAACTCACCCTGACGTGGTGACTCTGGTCCCCACCTGGATATCACCTGGATCGGGTGACTCTGGTCCCCCTCTGGGTCGCACCTGGAGCTGGGGACTCTGGTCCTCAACTGGGCCTCAACAGGACCTGGTGAATCTACTCCTCACTCAGGCCTCGTCTGGACCTTGTGACTCTGGTCCCACCTGGGCATCAATGGGACATGGTTATTCTGTTCCCCACCAGAGATTCACCTGGCCCTGATAACTTTGCTCCACACTTTGGCCTCACCTGGCACTGATGACTCTGGGCCCCCACCTAGGCCACAATCTGGACCTGGTGACTGTGGTCCCCACCTGGGGCTCACCTGGACCTGGTGACTCTGGTGACTGTGGTGTCCTTCTAGCCGCACATTTACCTGGTGACTCCAGTCCCCACCAGGGCCTCACCTGGATCTGGTGTCTCTGGCCTGCAGGTTGGCCTCACCTGGACCTGGTGAGTGGGGTTGCCACCTGGGCCTCACCCATGCCTGGTGAGTCAGGTCCCCATGTGGGCCTCTTGGACCTGGTGAATCTGGTCCTTACCTGGTCCTCACCCGGACCTGGTGACTCTGGTCACCACCTGGGCCTCATCTGGACCTGGTGAATGTGGTCCCCAACTGGGCGTCACCCTATCCTGGTGACTTTGTTCCCCACCTGGACCTGATTGCTGTGGACTCCTTCTTGGCCTCACCTAGAACTGGTGACTCAGATCCTATCTGGGCCTCACCCAGATCTGGTGACTCTGGTCCTCACCTCGGCATCATTGGTACCCGGTTACACTGTTCCACACCTGAGCCTCACCTGGACATGATGACTCTGGAATTCCTCTGGGCCTCACCCTGACCTGGTGACTCTCGTCCCCATCTGGATGTCACCTGGACCAGGTGATTCTGGTACCCCTCTAGGCCTCAACCAGACCTGGTGACTCTGGTCCTCTACTGCGCCTCACCTGAACGTATTGAATATGCTCCCCACCTGGGCCTCATCTGGACCTGGTGACTCTGGTCCCTACCTGGGCATCATCGGGACATGGTTCCTCTATTCCCCACTGGGCCTCAATTGGAACGGGTGACTCTGATCCTCAGCACCATGCCTCGAATGCACCTTTCTACTAGCTGCGTTCTGATGGCCATGAGAATGTAGCTACATTGTAAGTCAGGATGTTCAATGTATACCACTTTACTGCACCTGGAGACACAACCTTTAAGTCTGAAGCTTGCCCTTTGTGTCCCATGAGCTTCTGAAAAACATGTCTAGTGAGGATGTTTGTAACTGTATCTGCAGGCAGTGTGGAACTGGGAAGGACCACGTTTCAGCTCATCTCCGAGAGGGAAGTTTCCCAGAGAGAGAGCTTTCAGCTAGGTACTCAGGTTTGGAAGTTAGTATGTAGCTCCCATCTGAGGGAGGAATTCCTCAGAAGTTGCTGGATTGAACTAAGACACATTTGCCTCTCGCAAAACTTGAGTCCCGTTTCGAACGAAATCCTTTGTAAGTGAAGTGTACAGGCAGTCAGCATGTGGGCTTTACAAGCCTTAAGCTCAATCCAAAGGAGTGTGCATGCCTTGGAGGCAGCTGTCCGCTAGGCATGAAATTGACAAGGCAGACACTTGGTTCTCACTCCGCGACTCTCCCGCATACAACGAAATGCTGTGGAAGCAGAACATACAGGCAGTCAGGATGGGGGAGGTACAGGTCATAAGCTCAACACTCAGAAATGTGTATGCTTTGCAGGCCAATGTCTGCTAGACACTTATCGAGGCGAGGTATACCCGAGCTACACTCTAATTGAACAAGGATGATGGCAATCGCTCTATTGAACTCAGATACACGTGAGTACAATCCTGACACTTCCACTCGCATTTCTCCAACCACTCCCAGCACCTCACGTAAGGATGTTAGCAGCTATGACTATGAGCAGGCAGGATGTGGGAGGGTCCTGCCCTGAGCTCACCTCTCACAAGAGAGCTTGCCTAGAAGTCAGCTTTCAACTAGCTGCGTTCTAATGGCCGTGAGACCATAGCAGTCTTCTAACTCAGGTGGTTCAAAGAATACCACTCTTCTGTACCTGGAGACACCTTCCAGGCCTGCATTATTCCACTTGCGTCTCACAAGCTTCTGACAAACGTCTCTGGTGAAGATGTTCAAAACTCATTCTGCAGGCAGTGGGAACTGTGAGGGACTGTGTGTGAGTCCAACTCTCGGAATAGAGATGCTTTTGGACTCGGGGTTCAGCTAGCTTCTCACGTATGGAACTTAGTATGTAGCACCTGTCTAAGACAGGAATTACTAGGAAATCGCTGGATTGAGCTTGGAGGCACTAGTCTTGTGTGCCGGGACTTTCCACTTACCTCTCACAACACTTCAGTCACGCATCGAGCCTAGGCCTGTTAGCAGCGAAGTGTACCTGCAGGCAGGATGTGGGAAATACAGACCATAAGCTCAACTCTAAAAAGTGTGTACGCCTGGGAGGCAGATGTCTGCTACCCACTCGTACATTGGTGTTAGAAACTAGATACACTCTTTGAGGAAGGCCGTTTGAAATCACTGTATTCAACTCACATAAGCGGGAGTACAGGCCTGACACTTCCACATGTTTTTCACCGCCCTCTCCCAGCACCTAACATAAGGATATTAGCAGTTATGTCTACGGGCAGGCAGGATGCTGTAGGGTCCTGCCCTGAGCTCAGCTCTCACAAGGAAGCAGGCCTAGAAGCCAGCTTTCTACTAGCTCGTTCTGATGGCCATGAGAACGTAGCAGCATTGTACACTCTAATTGAACAAGGACGTTGGCAATCGCTGTATTGAACTCAGATACACGTGAGTGCAGTCCTGACAGTTCCACTTGCATTTCTCCAATCTCTCCCAGAACCTAACATAACGATGTTAGCATCTATGACTACGGGCAGGCAGGATGCGGGAGGATCCTGCCCAGAGCTCAGCTTTCAAAAGGAAGCATGCCTCGAAGCCAGGTTTCTACTAACTGCATTCTGAACGCCATGAGAACGTGGCAGCATAGTAATTCAGGATGTTCCATGAATACCGCTTTACTGCACCCGGACACACAACCTTGAAGCCTGCAGTTTGCCCCTTGGGTCCCATGAGCTTCTGACAAACATGTCTAGTGAGGATGTTCGTAACTCCATGTGCAGGCAGTGTGGAACTGAGAAGGACCGCGAGTCAGCTCACCTAGCAGAAGGAAGTTCCCCAGAGAGACAGCTTTCAACGAGGTTTGGAAGTTAGTATGTAGCTCCCTTCGGAGGGAGGAATTCCTCTGAAGTCGCTGGATTGAGCTAAGAGACACTTGCCGCTCACAAAGCTTGTGTCCCGGATCGAACGAATCCTTTGGAAGTGAAGCGTACAGGCGGTCAGCCTGTGGGAGGTACAAGCCACAAGCTCAATCCAAAGGAGTGTGCATGCCTTGGAGGCAGCCGTCTGCTAGGCGCGAAACTGACAAGGCAGTCACTTGGTTCTCACTTCGCTACTGTCCCGCATACAACGAAATGCTGTGGAAGCAGACCATACAGGCAGTCCGGATGGCCGAGGTAAAGGCCATGAGCTCAACTCTCAGAAGTGTGTATGCTTTGCAGGCCGATGTCTGCTAGACACTTATTGAGGCGAGGTCTACCCGAGCTACACTCTAATTGAACAAGGACGTTGGCAATCTCTGTATTGAACTGAGATACACGTGAGTACAGTCCTGACACTTCCACTCGCATTTCTCCAATCTCTTCCAGCACTTCACGTAAGGATGTTAGCAGCTATGACGCTGGGCAGGCAGGATGTGGGAGGGCCCTGCCCTGAGCTCACCTCTGACAAGAGAGCTTGCCTAGAAGTCAGCTTTCAACTCGCTGCATTCTAATGGCCGTGAGACCATAGCAGTTTTCTAACTCAGGAGGTTCGAAGAATACCACTATACTGCACCTGGAGACACCTTCCAGGCCTGCATTATTCCACTTGCGTATCACAAGCTTCTGACAAACATCTCTGGTGAAGATGACCTAACCCTCACCCTAACCCTAAACGTACCCCTAACTTTAACTCTAACCCCTAACACTAACCCCTAACACTAAATCACACCCTAACCCCTAACCCTAACTGCAAACCTAGCCGAACCCTAACTCTAACCATAACCCAAACCCCAACTCCTAACCTCCTGCCATAATCCCTAAAGTCTAAATCCTAACCATAACTCTAACTCCTGTCCCTAACCCAAACCTCCATCTTAACTCCAAACCACTGACCCTTACCCTTATCCCTCACCCTAACCTCTAATCTGTAACCATAAGCATAATCACTAACCCCTAACATCTAACCTAAGCCTAACCACCAACCACCTCCCCTCCTCTGACCCTACCATTCATTCTACCCATTCACTTACACTATGGTTCTGAGGAGTCCCTTCTGACATGGACGTGGCTCCCAACAGCGCCTCCAGAGTCCTCCAGGGGGTCCTGAGGAAGCCGGGCTCCTGTGAATGCAGACGTGGCCCCACGTGTTCCAGAGTCATAGTCAGTGGGTCCTGAGTATGCCGGGTCTCCTCTCAACGTGGAGTATGCCTCCTCTGGAAGGAGGAGGAACATCCTTCTGGATGCCTCACATCCTCTGGAAGCCTCACAGCAGGTTCTCAGGAGGCCAGGGGCTCCTGTCAGCCTGGACATGGCCCCATGTCCCCTGAAAACTCACCGTGATCCTGAGGAGGCTGTGGGTTCCTGTCAGCCTAGACGCAGCCCCATGTGTCCCGAAGACAAAGTGCAAGTCCTGAGGAGGACGGGGGTCCTCTCAGTCTTGACGTGGCCCCACATTTTCCTCAGCCTCACCATAAGACCTGAAGAGGCTGGGGGCTCTTGTCAGAATGGACGTGGCACCAAATCGTCCCAATCATTCATAGCGTGTCCTGTGGAGGCCGGAGACTTCTGTCAGTGTGGATTCGGCATCCACATTTTTCTTATGCCTCACCACAGGCTCTGACAAGGCTGGGGTCTTCTGTCCACATGGACGCATCCCCATATTTCCCGAAGTCTACACCGGGGGTCCTGAGGACATCAGCGTCTGGTTGTGTGGACATGGCCCCACGTCCTCCCGAAGCGTCACTGCAGGTTCTGAGGTGGTCGAGGCTCCTGTCACTGTGGATGCGGCCCCCCACTTCCAGAAGACTCAACTTATGTCCTGAGGGGCCAGTTAGCTCCTGCCAGAGTGGACGTGGTGCACCATCTTTCAGAAGCCTCCCCACATGTTCTGAGGCGGCCCAGGGGCTCCTGTGAGCGTGGATGGGGGCCCACATCTTACTGAAGACTCCCCGCGGGTCCTGAGGCAGCCCAGGGGCTCCTGTCAGCGTGGGTGCAGGCCCACAATTCCTGAAGCCTCACCGCAGGTCCTGAAGCGGCCCAAGGGCTCCTGTCAGGGTGGATGTGGGCCCACATCTTCCTGAAGCCTCACTGTGTGTCCTGAGGAGACCGGGGCTCCTGTCAGCGTGAACGCTGCCCAATATCCCCCTGAAGACTCCCCGCAGGTTCTGAGGAGGCTGTGGCTCATCAGCGTGGACATGTCCCCACGTCTTCCTCTGGCCTCCCCAGCACAGGCTGGCTCATGTTAGTGCAGGCAGACGAGGCCTGCTGAACATGCGTGCCCCTTGGGCGGAGCCTGCGCTTGGGCGCCCCCTGCGGGATCCTCAGGCACTACAGGAGGCTGTGCAGGAGGCAGCGTGCCCGTCCCGGGGCCTACCTCTGCCTCCTTCCAGGCTCCATCTGTGGTCTGTTAGATTCAGAAACGTCTGACTGAAAAGGAGCCCAACACACAGCTTTCCCAAAAATACTTAAGGAGAAGGAATTGGAGCCCAAAGGACGCGAAATGAAATGTGGACCAGACTTTTACCACGTCCTGTAAAACTCACTCAACCCTCTTCCACTGTGGGCGGGACCGCGGGCTGGTGCAGACATCATGGAAACAGGGTGGAGGCTCCTCAGGAAGTTACAAATAGAGCCGACCTGTGACGAGCATGTGTAAAGCCTGCAGCTCACTCCGAAGATACAGATGCAGTGAGACATGGGACAACTGCACCCCAATGTCCACAGCAGCCGGGTCCACAGTAGCCACAATATGGGAGGACCCTCGGTGCCCTCTGGCAGATGATGGATAAAGAGGATGGAAGATAGATGATGGCCTTAGAGAGCGGAATGCTACTCAGCTATCAAAGAGCAGGAAATCTTGCCATTTGCAATGACGTGGATAGAAGTAGAGGGATCATCTTAAGTAAAATAGGTCAGTGGGAAAAGAGAATGACCGTGTGGTGTCATTCATAGGTGGAATTAAAGAAGCAAAGCAGATGAACATCTGTGAAGGGAAGGAAATACAAATAAGATGAAAACAGATGCAGGAAATACAGACTCTTAATTATAGGAAACAAACTGAGTGTTGCTGCAGGGGAGGGGACAGGGGAGAGGATAACAGGGGACTGGCATGAAGGAGGGCACGTGGTGTCAGGAGCACTACGGTTTTCTCCAACTGATGAATCTCTGAATTCTTCCTCTGAAAGTATAATACACTATACGTTAATTAATTGGGTTTAAATAAAGTTAAAAAATCAGTTGTATCAGAGCACGTTTCCTTCTGGACTCTCGGTTCTGCTCCTTCAGCTTATGCTGGGACCAACCGTCGTGGGTCTGGTTTGTTTAAGTAGGCGTCAGGCCTCGTCCATGGACCAGCCCAGGGCTAGAACTCACGACCCCGAGATCAGGAGCAGAGGTGAGGTCAGGAGTCGGATGCTTAACCGACGGAGCCAGGCGGGGTCCCGAGGACAACACTGCTTTATCCTTTGTCTCTGTGACATCGTTTGAAATAGGAAAGTGCTGCCTCCCACTCTGTCCTGCTTCTCCAATACTGATTTACTCTGTGGGGTCTTTTGTGAGGGCGGATGGATGTTATGGGTTTTTTTTTCCTATTTATAGGATCTGCCACCATGATTTGACATAATGACATTGAAATAGAGGGTGGCTTCAGGAACTACGGACATTTTCACAAGGTGAGGCTCCCAACCACGAGCCCAAGATGCCTGGTATGGCTCAGTACACAAGTCTTGTGCTCCTTTGGTTCAGTCTCATTATTTATTCTCTGTGATGCTCCTGAGAAAGTAGTCATATCCGTCATTTCCTTCCTGAGTGCTCATTGTCAAGACACAGCAAGCCCCACAATAGAATAAAAACTGAGCCCAGGCCAAGGGCAGGAAGCCCCTATTAGAACAGATCTCAGTGCCCTTGAAAGCCCCATATCAAAATGTAAACAGAACTTAAGGAATTGCTCCAGTCCTTCTGGAGGTCCCTGAGACCAGCCCTTAAAACTAAGCTAAAACCCACCTCGGGGTCCAAGTCCCTGCTCCACTGTGTCGGGTATACATGGACACAAGCTCGAGCTTGTAAATAAACCCTCGTGTGTTTGCATCAGTGTCAGCTTCTCGGTGGTTTCTCGGATTCGCAATCTTGGGCACAACAGTCTGAGATAAAAAAACAAAACCAAAAGAAGCTTGGACGCAGGTAGAGTGAACGTAGGGTTCTGAGAGAAGCGGCGGAGACCCGGGGGCTTGGGAGCTCTTCTGTGGAGGCCCCAGCAGACTGGGTGGCAGGATGCTCAGCCCCAGAGCCAGAGGACCTAGAGACCCCACCCGCATCCTGCCCATCAGGGCCTGGTCTCAGGAAGCAGCACAGCGCCTCCTGCTGGAGCCCAGAGGCGCTGACGCCCACCCCGCCTCTGACCCCCACAGGTGCAACTCCCAGGCAGATTTGCACCTGAGAATCAGCGCCAAGGCCCATGCCGGGACCCCACACAGACCATTTGATGCCACCAAGTTGTCAGACCAGAGAGGCTGCAGAGCTTCAGCTCTGCCTCGAAAGTAGAGTCTAGATTCCTTTGTAGTTTGTGCTCTTTTTTCATTTATTTTCTTTGATTCTATTTTATTCATTGCCTTATTTTAATTTTTATGTATGTACCTTATATATTTCTTATTTTTACTTTCATGGTACTTTAATTGTGTTTCATATTTTGGGATTTAGAATCTTTTAATGAGCAGGCCAAAATAATCTGGGTTTTTTTGGGGGGAGAGGGCAGTTGTTATTGTTTTTCTTGGTTTTTCTTTTTCTTCCTTCTTTCTTTTCTGGAATAAATAATGAGATGGAAATTCTCCTCCATAAAATAACATGAGGTAGTACTCACAGCCAGGAAGTTCATCAATACACATATATGATATCTAAATACAGTTTAAAACAATGATTATAAAGATAGCAGCTGGGCTGGAAAAAGAGCACGGAAGAAAACTAGAGAATCCCTTACTGTAGAAATAAAAGAACTAAAATCTAGTCAGGCCAACGTTAAAAATGCTATAACTCCGATGCAGACCCAAGTGGAAGCTTTAAAAACAAGAAACGTTATGGACCATAGAGGCAGATTTTGGGAACTCAGCCACTTATTAAAAGAATAACATTCATATAATAGGAGACTCAGAAGATGAAGAGAGAGAAAAGGTGGGCCTTGCTCAGCCATTAGAAACGACAAATACCCACCATTTGCTTCAAGGTGGATGGAACTGGAAGGTATTATTCTGAGTGACGTAAGTCAATCGGAGAAGGACAAACATAGTATGTTCTCATTCATTTGGGGAATATAGATAATAGTGAAAGGGAATATAAGGGAAGGGAGAAGAAATGAGTGGGAAATATCAGAAAGGGAGACAGAACATAAAGACTCCAAACTCTGGGAAAAGAACTAGGGGTGATTGAAGGGGAAGTGGGCGGTGGGTGGGGGTGAATGGGTGACGGGCACTGAGGGGGGCACTTGACGGGATGAGCACTGGGTGTTATTCTTTATGATGCCAAATAGAACACTAATAAAAAGTCAATTTATTATTAAAAAAAAGAAAGAAACAAAGAGTGGCACCTGGGTTGCTCAGTCAGTTAAGCTTCTGTCTTAGGCTTGGATCATAATCCAGGTCCCAAGGCAGGCTCCCTGTTCAGTTGGGAACCTGCTTCTCCCTCTCCCTCTGTCCCGCTCGCTCATGCTTTTTCTCTCCTCTCTCTGTCAAATAAATAAATAACATCTTTGAATAAAAACAATCAAACAAACCTAGAGGGAAGAGAAATCTCCCATGTAGAAGAATTTCAAACAATTTGTGCAGACATTCCACCGTCAAGTTCATGAGCATAGCTTCCCACTCTTATATGTGCAATACACAAGGTAACTTCCTTCTACAAAACATATTATGAGAAACTTCAAATAGTAATGATAATATAATAATAATAATAATAATAATAATAATAATAATAATAAAAGAATCAGTTTACTACGGAGAAAGCTGACAAACCCTACTTCAGCAAGATGACCAGAACGATGCCAAGACTGATAAATCATGTAGATAGTATCTATTCTTTGTATGATATAATGAAAATGGCAGTATATCTCTGTATATAATCTACAGAAACATTTCAATCATGATATAAACAACAGACATGTCCCAACTGAGGGAAATTTTACAAAATACTCTACTTCTCAAAGTGTTCCAGTTCAACAAATCAAGGAAAGGCTGAAAGACTGTCACAATCCAGAGGAGCCTAAGAAAACAGGAGGACAAATGGAATGTGATATGAGGGATGGTAACTTAGCAAAAACTAAGGAAATCTGAATAAAGTATGGTCTTTGGTTAATGCGACTATTTTAATATTGATTCATTAGCTAATATTTGTACCGTGCTAATATAAGATAACAATAATTGGAGAAATTGAGTGCAAGTGCATGTGAATGCTTTGTACTATCTTCTCAATTTTCCTATAAATCTTGTTTTTTTCCTAATAAATACGATTTATTTTGAAAATTGACTAAAATGATTCAGGCTCCAAGTGTGAAGACATTTTAAGAATCGTTGAATTAATTTTGCCTTATTCTTAAAGAGTTCCTTCCATGGGAACAAAGTAACAATTTTATATCAGAAGGAAAGAAAAACACTTAGGAACACGTATAATGCCTCCTCAACCTGAAAAGCAGGAAAGGATAATAAATAGCAAAAATCAGATAAAAATAATTCTAGTATAATAGACAACATATTGCAAGTTCATTTAAAATTAGCAATGTATAACATTTATTTCCCTGACATTTGTCTTAGAAAGAGTTCACAGTGTTTCAGTGTCAGTTGAAAAAGGGGAAGAATCTCAGGGAAGAATCCTTCACATAATAATAGGACCATTGGGAATAATGTCTCTCAGTTCTTTCCAAATCCATAAAGATGCATTTCCTGATGAGTGACTGAGTTGTGAAGAAAGAGAAGACATTCCCTCATCCCTCTGATTTACTTGTGTCAGAATATTTTAACCATAGTACTACAGATAGTAAATTATCCTTATTAACAGGAAATACATCTCAGATTGGAATCTGAGCAATCAGAAGTGTAGAGAAAAAACACTTTCACTGGCTCTTCATCTTATAAAGACAAAGGACAGCTTTTGTATGTACAAAGTCAGTTGTCAAGATAGCCTCAGGGAGTAAGAGTCTGCAGTATCAAATCCCGCTGCAGAGCTGGGACGCCCAGGAGCCAGGTCTTCCTGATTCCAAATCCCAGGGCCTGTCCCCCAACACAGGCTACCAGGCTGAGGTCATTTGCAATTGCTCTCTTAGGAGCTCCTGGGAAGGGGGAAGGAGCTAGCTAGGATGGGAATGGACGCAAGGAGGCCGAGAAAAAGAAGGCCTTTCCACTTTAAGTTCAGCGTTCGAAAACATCAAGCCATCCTAGGACCCTGTGAAGAAGAGCTGAAATTTACATTACTTCAGTTGCAGGAAAAAAACAAAACTTTACAGCTTATTGCCCTGGAAACCCCCACAATAGAATAAGAACTGAGCCCATGCCAAGGGCTGGAAGCGCCTATTAGAATGAGAACAGAGCTCAATGCCCTTGAAGGCCCCATATCAAAATGTAAACAGAACTTGAGGAATTGTTCCAGCCCTTCTGGAGGTCCCTGAGACAAGCCCTTAAAACTAAGCTAAAACCCAACACGGGGTCCAGGTCCCTGCTCCGCTGTGTTGGGTTCGGGTGTACTTGAACGCAAGCTCGAGTTTGGAAATCAACCCTCATTTGTTTGCATTGGTGTCACCTCCGTAGTGGTTTCTTAGATTCGCAATCTTGGGCACAACATCGCATGTCCCCTCCCACCTGAGCTGAACCCCTATGCCCTCCCACCCAGGCTGACCCTCAGTCACCCCTCCACCCACAACAGCTGGGCACAGGCCCTCACACAGTTCCATGGGCACGGTGGGCACTCCCTCCATCCCCGGCATCCGAGAGGAAGGAAGGAGGTTTCTGCAGGACACACTCCCATGGTTGCCCCAGGGCTCCCTGACAAGCACAGCAGCTCAAGACAGGTCAGGGTCTGTATCACTGATGCCTTCTCCTCCTCCCCAGTTTTCCCACAGGAAATGAAGAAGAGGCCCTGGTCTCCTCCTAGGACATCACGCAGGTAGACCTGGACGTCAACAGGACGTTCAGCAGTCACATCATGTTTTCGAACTACTACAGGGTAGGGTGAGGCTGAGGGGCCAGGGGGGATCGGGCTCCGGGGGAGGACCAGGGGCTTCTGGGTCGGGAACACAGGGCTTCTGAGGCCAGGAGAAGAACAGCACCAGCAACACACAGCTGCATGGTAAGGTGCTGGGGATGTACCCCGTGCCCCCTCCCCCAGGGTCTCAGGGATGAGGAGGCCACTAGGATGGGGCCTCCAGGGGTTGCCATGTGAGCTGAACCCCAAAGGTGTGAGGGACGGCCCTCTGAAAAGCAGGGGACGGGGTTGTGGGCCGTGGGGGGCAGTAAGAAGACCTGGGGGCTGGGTGTATGGCTGTGACGGGAGGAGGACACACATCGATCCGATGAGGGTCGGACGGGTCAGGGTGACACCCCCTCTCGGTGCTTTATATATTTCTAAATTCTATGCATTTAATTTGAGACAATTTGCAATTTGTAAACATACATAGTATGATGACCCGAGATATTGCCCCCAGTCCAGCCAGGGCCCTGCACTGACCACACAGGGCCCCAGGGGCAGGTGTCACAGCAAACCCCAGACTGGGGTCGCCTTTATCTGTAGATGTCTCCCCATGCATCTTAGAGAAAGGGTTTGCCGTGTGTCTGCCAGCCCCCCACCCCATCCCCCTATTTCCCAGAAACACATCATCCCCCTACATCATCATCCCCCATGGCATTGCCCCTACACCATCCCCCTCACACACACAAAGCCCCACACAATCCCCACCCACACTATACCTCAACACTATCCCCCCTACACCAGCCCCCAACTCCACTACCATCATACACATGCCCCCACACCATCCACCCTCACAACATCGGCCCTGAGCAAGGACCCAGTGCAGCTGCCCCCTGTGGGACATGCTCAGCCTCCCCGGGGTTCTCTTGACACCCTGCTCCCATCAGAAGCCCGGGTGTCCCATAAGGGACCCAGGGGTTGCAGGGAGGAGGGAAGACAGGGAGCCCCCGACAGGGTGTGTGCAGGTGAGTGGTGCAGAGGACCCACTGTGCCCTGCCTCCGACCACTGTCCCTCCTGGAGCATGGCACACCATGCACAGGACACCAGCCCATAACTTAGAGGGACCTGGGCTGACTGGGCACCAGGCTCTGGGGAGCTGGGTTGATTTGAGCCCCCACCAGGTCCAACACAAAGACTAATGGGATCCAGATCCTCATGGCCGTCGCCAGCCCTGGATTCTGGCCCCGGGCTGAACGAGCCTTCTCACAGTTGAATGTGGCCTCCTGGGCACCGGGCGAGCCCCACAGATCCAGGTCGCTGACCTAGGGCAGACCGGGGGATCCTGGGACACCCCAGGGTGAAGAGAGCAGGGGTAGGCTTGTGGGCCCCACCCATACCCACACCAGGAGGCAGGCTCCTACAGGTGTTGGGTCCCCAGAGGTCCCGAGGCCGGGGTCCAGCTGCCCTTCAGGGACCCAGCACAGGAGCCCATGAGCTGCAGTTCCAGGTCAGCTCTGCTGTACTCAGAACCATCACTCAGGCTGAAGCCTCAGGACACACGCCCCCAACCAGAGTCCACACATGCTCCCAGGTGGGGGACTCCAGCACTTGCCCCCCCACCCTGTGTGATTCTTGCCCTCCCCTAAAGACAAAAAGGTCTCCTTCCCCAGGGGAATGCACGCACCCTCTGCTCTGAGCCCATTTCCTGTACAAATTTAATAAAGTGTTGTGGTACGAAAATGCACAGCTAGCCTGTTTCTGTGTCTCCCAGAACTCTGTGTATAGGGCGTGGAGAGACCCCCAGAGAGGAGGAGGGGGCACCACCGAGGCCCCAACCAGCCCATGCAGGGGCGCCGCTAGGCACACACAGCTGACGTCCCACGTGCCATCCAGGGGTGGCCGGACGCCAGGGTCAGGCCTCACAGACTTTACTGGGACTCAGCCTGTGCCCTGTGGGCCAGAATGGGCGGGACAGAGTGACAGCCAGGGAGCCTCAGGTCACCAGCGTCTGTGCAAAGTGACCTGAGAGGTCACTGCTCCCTCTGTCCAGGGGGCCGGGCCTGGCCGGGATCTGGGGCACTTCCTCCCCTCCCCGCATCTCCATGCCTGGGTGCCTTGGGCACAGAGAGCCTGCAGGGCGGTCAGCGTGACCGTGGAAGTGATATCAGGACAGCAGGCCCTTGTGCTGTGCCCAAGATTGCGAATCCAAGAAACCACCAAGGAGCTGACACCGATGAAACTCCTGAGGGTCTCTTTACAAGCTGGAGCTTGGGTCCAAGTGCACCAGACACATTGGAGCAGGGACTAGGACCCCGAGACTAAGAGGCGAGGCAGCTTTATAGGGGCCAGTGGATCCTGGGATATGCAGAAAGTTGCACAGTCATGTCGGTCCACATGTAGGTGGCTGATTGAATTACACCTTACCCTATAGTATCCACTTGAGCTGGTGTATTACTTTGGTCAGAATTGGTGCACGATTTTGGCGGGGACAAAGCAGGGTTACATTGTTATGAGCCGATTTCCAATTAGGGTGTGCCCAGCGGCCTGACTAGGGTGGGGCAGCACCGTAAGCCATAAGTAGGCCATTTGGGGGTCATAGGGGAGGTGGCCGGTGTAGTACAAAATGGAATGAGCCCTGCTCTGTTTGTCCAGGGGTAGGGGAATTTTGTTAAATTTCCTGGGTCCCACACTTACACCTCATGCACCTGGGCCACCCTCACCAGGTGGACCCAGCATGCACACCTTGTGGTGCTGGATCCCTCACACCAACGTGTGGAGGGCACCCTCCTTGCCCGAGCGAGTAGGGGGTGGGTGAGCATGGGGCTCAGCCTGAAAGCCAGTCATCACAGGGGACCGACAACCCCAGCCCCATCCGCACCCTGACTCCCACATACAGGCAGCCCCATGGCTCCCCGCCATGGGCAGCCGGCTCCTCAGGAGCTCCCCCCAAGGGTGGCCCGAATGTCTGGCTCCCTGCTGGAGAGGCAATGGGGAGAAGAGAAGCAGCCAGCGCTTGGCAGGACCCACAGCCAGACATGGGAATGTGGCCGATCCAGACCTTCCAGCTCAGCTGATCCTCCAGCGGAAAGACACTGCATGAGCGAGCCCTGGGGTGGACAGGAGAGCCCAGCTAGCCACCCAGTGCCAGCACCAGAAATGAGGTTTTGCCAACCATGTCAGGATTTTCGGTTACCCAGCCATAGGATCCAATAGCTGCACGTGATAGCTGCATGTCATAGAGACACACTCACCCCAAAACCAACAAAAGTCGTAATCCCCCCAATGTTGTCAAACAGCAGCCAGATGGTTACATATAAGTCGCTGTGATCCCCAATAGGATACATGGAAGACGCTATAAACCATGAGTGCAGACGTGCTGAAGGCACGGAGATGTGCCTGCTGGGTTCCAACAAGGAGCACAGAGGGGAAGGAAGCATCCTACGGACGGGGGCACCTCCTAGGAAAGGACACCAGGTCCCTGTGAAGGCTACAGAGGGTGAAATCTCTCCTCTTCTCTTTGTGCTTCTGGTTTTCCTCCGACATGCCATTGTCCTCAATCATATTAGAAAGAAGTTATTTTATGTTTTTAAATTTCTTTTTATTAGAGTCCAATTTGTATGAATTCTTTCTTCAGCAAGGGTGTCATTCAGGAGAGAAGGAGAGATAAAGATTTTCATAGACAGGCAACATATAAAGGAGTTCATGACCACTTAATCAGTCCAATAAGGAATTTTAAGAGGGACTCTTCTAGTGGGGGAAAAAAGAGACCAAAAGAAACAAAGACTAGAAAGAACCAGAGAACGTCACCAGAAACACCAACTCTTCTGGAAACACAAAGGCACAAAGTTCATATCTTTGAATGATCACTCTGAATGCTGATAGAGTAAATGCTCCAATCAAAAGATAGAGGGTATCAGAGTGGTTTAAAAAACAGGATCCGGTATGCCTGGGTGGCTCAGGGGTTGAGCCTCTGCCTTTTACTCAGGGTGTGATCCTGGAGTCTGGGATTGAGTCCCATATTCTGCTCCTGGTGGGGAGCCTGCTTCTCTCTCTGCCTAATTTTCTGCCTCTCTCTCTCTCTCTCTCTCTCTCTCTCTCTCATAAATAAAATCATTATTAAAAAAACAAGATCCATCTGTATGCTGCCTACAAGATGCTCACATTAGACTTATAGACACCAGGAGATTGAAAGTCAGGGGATGGAAAATCATCTATCACACTAATGGATATCAAAAGAAAGCTGGAGGACCCATACTTATATCAGACAAAGGAGATTTGAAACCTAACCCTGGGGGACACCTGTTGGCTCAGTGATTGAGCATCTGCCTTCAGCTCAGGGGTGATCCTGGGATCCCAGGATCGAGTCCCACATCGGCCTCCCTTTGTGGAGCCTGCCTTTCCCTCTGCCTATGTTTTGCCTCTGATTCTCTGTGTATCTTTCATGAATAAATAAATAAATAAAATATTTAAATTTCAAAAAAGAAAGAACAAATAGTATAAGAAGAGATGAAGAAGGGCATTATTTCATAATTCAAAAGACTCTCTCTCAAGATCAAACAACTAAATATTTATGCTGCCAACATGGGAGTACCTAAATATAGAAACCAATTAACAGCAAACGTACAGGAACTCACTGATAATAATACAGTGACAGGGGATTTTAACACCCACTTATGGCAATGGACCGATCGTCTATACAGAAAATCAAAGGGGAACAATAGCCTTGACACAGTGGACCACAGGGACTCAACAGATATAGTCTGAACATTTCATCCTAAAGCAGAATACACATTCCTTTCATTTTTATTATTTATGATAGTCACAGAGAGAGAAAGAGTGAGAAGGAGCAGAGACATTGGCAGAGGGAGAAACAGGCTCCATTCACCGGGAGGCCAACAGGGGAATCGATCCCGGGCCTCCAGGATCGCGACATGGGCCAAAGGCAGGCGCTAAACTGCTGTGCCACCCAGGGATCCCTACACATTCCTTTCAACTGCACATGGGACATTCTATACAACAGATCATATCATGGCCCACAAATCAGCCCTCAACAGGTACAACAGGTACAAGAACGTTGATATCACACCCTGTACATTTTTGGACCACGACGCTATGAAACTTGAAGTCTACAGTAAGAAAAAAAAATTGGACAGCCCAAAAAAAAAAGTGGAGATTATGAACATCCTACTAGAGAATAAATGGAGCAACCAAGAAATTAAAGAGGAAACTTAAAACAAATGAAAATGAAAACACGTTTCTCAAAACCTCTGGGATGTAGCAAAGGCAGTCCTAAGAGGGAAGTACCTAGCAATACAGGCCTACCTCAAGAAACAAGAAGTCTCCAATACACAACCTAACCCTACACCTAAAGGAGCTGGAAAAGGAATAGCAAACATAGCCTGAAGCCTACAGAAGAAGGGAAAAAATAAAGATGAGAGCAGAAATAATCAATGCACAAACAACAAAACAGTAGAATGGAATAACGAAACTAAGAGCTGGTTCTACAAAATAATTAATAAAATAGACAAAGCCCTGGCCAGTCTTATCAACGAGAAAAGAGAAAAGACCTATATAAATAAAGTCACAAATGAGAGAAGAGAGATCACAATCAACACCAGAAAAATAAGACAATTATAAGGGAATACTATGAAAGATTATACGCTAACAAACTGGGAACCAGAAAGAATTGGAGAGATCCCTAGAAATGTGCATACAATCAAAACAGAAATAGGAAGAAATAGAAATGTGAACAGACCCATAACTAGCAAAGGAATTGAATCAGCAAGGCACCTGGGTGTCTCAGTGGTTGACCATCTGCTTTGGCTCAGGTCACGATCCCAGGATCCTGGGGCATCAAGTCCCACATCAGGCTCCCCACATGTAGCCCCATTTTCCCTCTGCCTATACCTCTGCCTCTCTGCATCTCCCATGAATACATAAATAAAATCTTTAAAAAAGAAAAAGATATAAAAATGAGAAAGGACCCAAATAAAATCACAAATGAGAAAAGAGAAATAACAACCAACACTAGAAATACAAACGTTTATAAGAGAACATTATGAAAAATTATATGCCAGCAACCTAGAACCTGGAAGAAATAGATCAATTCCGAGAAATATATAACATAGCAAAAATGAAAAAGGAAGAAATAAGAAACTTGAACACACAGATAACCAGCAGAGAAATTGAATCAGCATTCAAGAATCTCCCAACAGGAGACGCTTATATCAATAGAATAGAATGGAAAGCCGAAACAAGATACAAGCCTGTAACTCTATGGTCCATTAATCGACAACAAGGCAGGAAGGAATATCCAATGGCACAAAGACAGTCTCTTCAACAAACCCTAACCCTGACCCCAGGATAAGAACAAATGGTGTTGGGAAAACCAGGCAGCCACATGCAGAAGAATGAAACTGGACCACTTTCTTACACCATATATATAAAAAATAAATTCAAAATGGATGAAAGACCTAAATGTGAGACCTGAAACCAATCAAAGAAGAAAAGATAGGCAGCAACATCTTTGACATTGGCCATTGGATCTGCTTTCCAGATATGCATCTGAGGCGAGTGAAACAAAAGCAAAATCCTATTGGGAGGTCATCAAATTGAAAAGCTTCCGCAAAGTGAAGGAAACAAGCAACGCTAAAATGCAACATATAAAATGAGAGGAGATATTTGTAAGCAACACATCCAATAAAGAGTTAGTATGCAAAATACGTAAAGCAAATATAAATCTCAGCATCCTAAACACGAATTATCCAACTGCAGATGGGCAGAAGACATGAATGGACTTTGTCTCTGTCAAGACATCCAGATGGCCACCAGACACACGGACACTCAGTGTCACCCATCATCAGGGAAATGCAAACAAAAACCACAATGAGATGTCACCTGACAGCCGACAGAATGGCTAAAATTAACAACACAAGAAACAACAAGTGTTGGTAAGGCTATGGAGAAGGGGGAGCCCCCTTACACTCCTCGTGGTCATGTGAACAGGTGCAGCTACTGTGGAAAACAGTGTGGAGGGTCCTCAAGAAGTTAAAAGTACAAGTACCCTATTAATCCAAAATTGCACAGCTAGGTATTTATCCCGAGGATATAAAAGTAGTCTCTTAGATTCAAAGAGGGACACGCAGCCTAGAGTTTGCAGTGGCGTTATCAACAATAGCCAAACTGTGGATACAGCCCAGATGTCCATCGACAGATGAATGGGCAGAGACGATGTGGTAAATATACACACTGCGACATCACTCGGTCATCACAAGGGATGAAATGAAGCCATTTACAATGACGTGGGAGAATTGTAAAGGACTTATGCTCAATCAACTCAGTCAGTCAGAGAAAGACAGGTACCAAATACCATACAATTGCATTCACATGTGAATTTTAAGAAACCAAACAAACTGGCAAGGGGATCGATGGATGGGATGAGAGAAGCAAACCAAGAAACTCACTCTTAACCACAGAGAATAAACTAATAGATACCAGAGGAAGATGGGGGGGATGGGGAATCAGGCGAAGGGGATAGTGGAGGGCACCTGTGACCAGTACCAGGCGTTGCATCCAAGGGTTGAATCAGAGGATCCTATAGCTGCATGTAATAGCTACATGTGATAGACACACACACACCCCAAAACCAACAAAAGTCGGAATCCCCCAATGTTGTCTAACTGCAGCCAGATGGTTACACACATGACGCTGTTGTCCCCAAGAGGATACATGAAAGATGCAATAAACCATGACAGCAGAGGTGCTGGGGGCACAGAGATGTGCCTCCTGGGTTCCAACAAGGAGCACAGAGGGGCAGGATGTATCCTATGGAGGGGAGGCCCCTCCTTGGAAAGGGCATCATGTCCCGGTGAAGGCTACAGATGGTGAAATCTGTCCTCCTCTCTTTCAGCTTCTGGTTTTCCTCCTAAATGCCATTTTCCTCAATCATAAGACCAAATTTTATTTTATGTCTTAAATTTCTTTTTATTGGAGTTCAATTTGTATGAATTCTTGCTTCAGCAAGGGTGTCATTCAGGAGAAAAGGAGAGATAAAGATTTTCCCAGACAGGCAAAATATAAAGGAGTTCATGACCACTTAACCAGTCCAGTAAGGAATTTTAAGAGGGACTCTTCTAGTGGGGGAAAAAAAAGAGACCAAAAGCAACAAAGACTAGAAAGGCCCAGAAAACGTCACCAGAAACACCAACTCTTCCGGTAACACAATGGCACAAAGTTCATATCTTTGAATAATCACTCTGAATGCTGACAGACTAAATGCTCCAATCAAAAGATATAGGGTATCAGAGTGGCTTAAAACACAGGATCCGGGATGCCTGGGTGGCTCATGGGTTGAGCCTCTGGCTTTGACTCAGGGTGTGATCCTGGAGTCTGGGATCAAGTCCCATATTGGGTTCCTGGTTGGGAGTCTGCTTCTATCTCTCCCTAATTTTCTGCCTCTCTCTCTCTCTCTCTTATAAATAAAATTGTTATTAAAAAAACAAGATCTATCTGTATGCTGCCTACAAGATGCTCACATTAGACCTATACACACCACCAGATTGATAATCAGGGGAGGGGAAAATCATCTACCATGCTAATGGATATCAAAAGAAAGCTGGAGGACCCATACTTATATCACACAAACGAGATTTGAAACCAAACCCTGGGGGACACCTGGTGGCTCAGTGGTTGAGCATCTCCCTTCGGCTCAGGGTGTGATCCTGGGATCCCAGGATCGAGTCCCACATCGGCCTCCCTTAGGAGAGCCTGCCTCTCCCTCTGCCTATGTTTCTGCCTCTGCTTCTCTGTGTATCTCTCATGAAAAAATAAATAAAATATTTAAATCTAAAAAGAAAGAGGAAAAACCAAAAAGAAAGAACAAATAGTGTAAGAAGTGATGAAGAACATTATTTCATAATTAAAAAGACTCTCTATCAAGATCAAAGAACTAAATATTTATGCTGCCAACATGGGAGTACCTAAATATAGAAACCAATTAACAACAAACGTACAGGGACTCACTGATAATAATACACTGACAGGGGATTTCAACACCCACTTATGGCAATGGACCAATCCTCTAGCAGAAAATCAACAAGGGAACAATAGCCTTGACACACTGGACCACAGGGACTCAACAGATATAGTCACAAAATTAGATCTGAAAGCAGAATACACATTCCGTTCAATTGCACATGGGACATTCTCCAGAACAGAGCATATCAGGGCCCACAAAGCAGCCCTCAACAGGTACAACAGGTACAAGAAAGTTGGTATCACACCATGTACATTTTTGGACCACGGCGCTATGAAACTGGAAGTCGACAGTAAGAAAAAATTTGGACAGACCAAAAATATGTTGAGTTTATGATCATCCTACTAGAGAATGAATGGAGCAACCAGGAAATTAAAGAGGAAATTTAAAACAAATGAAAATGAAAACATGTTTCTCAAAACATCTGGAATGTAGCAAAGGAAGTCCTAAGAGGGAAGTACATAGCAATACAGGCCTACCTCAAGAAATAAGAAGTCTCCAATACACATCCTTACCCTACACCTGAAGGAGCTGAATAAGGAATAGCAAACAAAGCCTAAAGCCTACAGAAGAAGGGAAAAAATAAAGATGAGAGCAGAAATAAACAATAGAGAAACAACAAAACAGTAGAATGGAATAACAAAACTAAGAGCTGGTTCTTTAAAATTATTAATAAAATGGATCAACCCTAGCCAGGCTTATCAATGAGAAAAGAGAAAAGACCTAAATAAATAAAATCACAAATGAGAGAAGAGAGATCACAATCAACACCAGAAAAATAAGACAATTATAAGGGAATACTATGAAAGATTATACACTAACAAACTGGGAGACCTGGAAGAAATGGACAAATCCCTAGAAATGTGCAAATGAGCTGAACTGAAATAGGAAGAAATAGATAATGTGAACAGACCCATAACTAGCAAAGGAATTGAATCAGCAAGGCATCTGGGTGCCTCAGTGGTTGAGCATCTGCTTTGGCTCAGGTCATGATCCCGGGTTCCTGGGGGATCAAGTCCCATATTAGGCTCCCCGCATACGCCTCATTTTCCCTCTGCCTACATCTCTGCATCTCTGTGTCTTGCATGAATACATAAATAAAATCTTTAATAAAGAAATCAGATACAAAGATGTGATGGACCCAAATAAAACCACAAATGAGAAAAAAGACATAACAACCAACACTAGAGAAATACAAATGTTTATAAAAGAACATTATGAAAAATTATATGCCAGCAACCTAGAACCTGGAAGAAATAGATCAATTCCTAGAAATATATAACATAGCAAAAATGATAAAGGAAAAAATAAGAAACTTGAACACACAGATAACAGGCAGAGAAATTGAATCAGCAATCAAGAATCTCCCAACAGGAGACGCTTAGATCAATAGAATAGAATGGAAAGCCGAAACAAGATACAAACCTGTAACTCTATGATCCATTAATCAACAACAAGGCAGGAAGGAATATACAATGGCACAAAGACAGTCTCTTCAACAAACCCTAACCCTGACCCCAGGATAAGAACAAATGGTGTTGGGAAAACCAGGCAGCCACATGCAGAAGAATGAAACTGGACCACTTTCTTACACCATATATATAAAAAATAAATTCAAAATGGATGAAAGACCTAAATGTGAGACCTGAAACCAATCAAAGAAGAAAAGATAGGCAGCAACGTCTTTGACATTGGCCACTGGATTTTCTTTCTATATATTCCTCTGAGGTGAGGGAACAAAAGCAAAAATACTATTGGGACTTCATCAAATTGAAAAGCTTCCGCAAAGTGAAGGAAACAACCAAAGTTAAAGGCAACATACAAGATGAAAGGAGACACTGGTAAACAACACATCCAATGACGAGTTAGTATGCAAAACGCATAAAGGAAATATAAATCTCAAGATCCTAAAAACAAATTATGCAACTGGAAATGGGCAGAAAAATGAATGGACTTTGTCTCTGATAAGACAGCCAGATGGCCACCAGACACACGGAAAGACAATAAGCATCACCCATCATCAGGGGAATGCAAATCAAAACCACAAGGATATGTCACCTGACAGCCGTCATAATGGCTAAAATTAACAACTCAAGAAACTACAGGTGTTGGTGAGGCTATGGAGAAGGGGTAGCCCCCTTACACTCCTGGTGGGCATGCGAACAGATGTAGCCACTGTGGAAAACAGTGTGGAGCGTCCTCAATAAGTTAAAAAAAAGTGGATCCCTGGGTGGTGAAGTGGTTTGGTGCCTGTCTTTGGCCCAGGGCACGATCCTGCAGACCTGGGATCAAATCCCACATCAGGCTCCCGGTTCATGGAGGCTGCTTCTCCCTCTGCCTGTGTCTCTGCCTCTCTGTGACATTCATAAAAAAAATTTTTTTTAAAAAGAAGTTAAAAATAGAGCTAAAATTCGATTCCAAAATAGCAGAGTTGGGTATTTACCCCGAGGATAAAAAAGTACTTTAGAAGATTCGAGGAGGGACACGCAGCCCAGTGTTTGTAGCAGCGTTATCAACAACAGCCAAACTGTGTATACAGGCCTACGTCCATCGGCAGATGAATGGGCAGAGATAATGTGGCAAATATACACACTGCGACATCACTCGGTCATCAGAAGGGATGAAATGAAGCCATTTACAATGACGTGGAAGGAGTGGAAAGGATTTATGCTAAATGAACTCAGAGAAAGATAGATACCAAATACCATACAATTGCATTCACATGTGAATTTTAAGAAACCAAACAAACTGGCAAAGGGGCGCAGGGAGCTGAGAGAAGCAAACCAAGATACCCACTCTTAACCACAGAGAATAAACTAATAAATATCAGAGGAAGGTGGGGGGATGGGGGATCAGGGGATAGGGACAGTGGAGGGCACCTGTGACCAGTACCAGGTGTTGTATCCAAGGGTTGAATCACTAAGTGGCAAACCTGAAAATATATCATACTGTGTTTACAAACAGGAATTGAAGTAAAACTTTAAAATAATAATTGGTAGTATTGATGAAACATGTGTGCACTAGAGATAAAATCCAAAAGGCAACTAAAAATCCAAAGAAAGAGTCTTTAGAGCCACAAATCCCCTCCTTAGCTCAGCTCGGGTGAAGCCTGCCATGTCTATTCTCACCCCAGCAGAAGCCTGGATTTTGATTCTCTGGGGAGGTCACTGACTTGGTGGAGTCAGGCTATCTTTGAACCCAAAACCTAAATAGAGTGCATAAAACTAAACTGCCCAAGATAGTAGGAGTCCCAGCGTAGGCACATGCCAAGACCCAAACTCTAACCATACACAGACATAACCCTAACCCTACACTTAATCCTAATGTTAACCTAAACCTTAAAGAAGACCCATCACTAATCGACAACCAAACACAAACCCCAAGACCAAAACACATTCACTGAACCTTCCTGCCAACCCTCACCCTAACTCCTAAACCTATTCTAAACCCTTATCCCTGACCTCTATCTTAAATCTAACCCTAACCTCTAACCCTAACCTTAACTTAATGTACTCAAATCCTATTCCTAACCTTAACCTGTACCCTAACCCTAACCCTCTAATACTAATCCTATCTCATATCCGAAACGGCACTCTAACCTGTACCCTAAAACTAACTCCTAAACCACTCCCTAAACCTGTCTCTTACCCTTTTCCAAAACCGTAACCTGACCCTGACCTGACCCTAATCCCTAACTAAACACTAACACTAACCCTAGCGCTAACCCCTATCCTAAACCTAACCTTCGCCCAATCCCTAAACCTAGCCCTAACTTTTACCCTAACCCCTAACCCTTACCCCTAACCCTAACTCACACCCTAACCCCTAACCCTAACTGCAAACCTAAGCCCAACCCTAACTGTAACCATAACCCTAACCCCACCTCCAAACCCTAAACCTATCTCTAAATCCTGTTGCTAACCCTAACCTCGTTCCCTAATCCTTAACCCCCATCCTAACTCCTAACCACTGACCCTTACCCTTATCCCTCACCCTAACCTGTAATCCGTAACCATAAGCTTAATCACAAACACCTAACATCTAACCTAAGCCTAACCACCAACTGCCTCCCCTCCCCTGACCCTACCATTCATTCTACCCATTCAGTTACCCTGTGGTTCTGACGAGTCCCTTCTGATGTGGACGTGGCCCCCAACGGCGACTCCAGAGTCCTCCAGGGGGTCCTGAGGAAGCAGGGCTCCTGTGAGTGCGGACGTGGCCCCACGTCTTCCTGAGTCATAGTCAGCGGGTCCTGAGGACGCTGGGTCCCCTGTCACTGTGGACTATGCCTCACATCATCTGGAAGCCTCACAGCAGGTCTTCAGGTGGCCGGGGGCTCCTGTCTGCCTGGACATGGCCCCAAGTCCCCCAGAAAACTCACCGTGCATCCTGAGGATCTGTGGGCTCCTGTCAGCATAGACGCAGCCCTATATTTCCCGAAGCCAAAGTGCAGGGCCTGAGGAGGACGGGGGTCCTGTCAGTGTTGAGGTGGCCCCACGTTTTCTTCAAGCCTCACCATAAGACCTGAGGATGCTGGGGGCTCCTGTCAGCATACATGTGGCCCCAAATCTTCCCAAACTTTCACAGTGGGTCCTGAGGAGGCTGGAGACTTCTGTCAGTGTGGATGCGGCACCCACATTTTTCTTAGGCCTCACCACAGGCCCTGACAAGGCTGGGGTCTTCTGTCTGCATGGACGCATCCCATATTTCCCCAAGTCAACACCGGGGGTACTAAGGAGTCAGCATCCTGTTGTGTCGATGTGACACAACATCCTCCCGAAGCGTCACCGAGGGTTCTGAGGCCGGGGCTCCTGTCACCGTGAATGCGGCCCCCAGCTTCCAGAAGCCTCAATTTATGTCCTGAGGTGGCCCAGGGGCTCCTGTCAGCGTGGATACGGGACCACATCTTCCTGAAGCTTCCCCGTGGGTCCTGAGGAGGCCCAGGGGCTCCTTTCAGTGTGGATGCGAGCCCACAATTTCCTGAAGATGTGGCTCATCAGGGTGCACATGTCCCCACATCCTCCTCAGGCCTCCTCAGCACAGGCTGGCTCCTGATAGTGCAGGCAGAGGAGGCCTACTGCACATTCATGCCCCCTGGGTTGGTCCTGGGCTCGGGCGCCCCCTGCGGGATGCTCAGGCGCTGCAGGAGGCTGTGCAGGAGGCAGTGGGTGCTACAGGGGACGCACCTGCTTCCTTCCAGGCTCCAACTGTGGCCTGTTAGCTTCGGAAACGTCTCACTGAAACGGAGCCCAACACCCGGCTTCCTCAGAAATACTTAAGGACAAGGAATTGGAGCCCACAGGACCTAAAATGAAATGTGGAGCAGACTTTTTCCATGTCCCGCAAAACTCACTCAACCCTCTTCCACTGTGGGCGGGACTGCGGGCTGGTGCAGCCGCCCTGGAAACAGTGTGGAAGCTCCTCAGGAAGTTACAAATAGAGCCGCCCTGCGACCAGCAGGTGAACGGCCTGAGCTCACTTCAAAGATACAGATACAGTGAGACTCAGGACACCTGCACCCCAATGTCCACAGCGGCCGGTTCCACAGTAGCCACACTGTGGCAGGAGCCTCGGTGCCCTGTGGCAGATGATGGATAAAAAGGATGGGAGATAGATGATGGTCACAGACAGAGGAACGGCACTCAGCTATCAAAGAGAATGAAATCTTGCAATTTGCAATGACATGGATAGAACTAGAGGGATCATGTTAAATGAAATAAGTCAGTTGGGAAAGAGAATGACCGTGTGGTGTCACTCATAGGTGGAATTAAAGAAGCAAAGCAGATAACAACTGTGAAGGGAAGGAACAACAAATAAGATCAAAACCGATGCAGGAAATACAGACTCTTAATGATAGGAAACAAACTGATGGTCGTTGGAGGCGGGGGGGGGAGGGGGTTAACAGGGGACCGACATGAAGGAGGGCACGTGATGTCAGGAGCACTGCTGTTATCTACAACTGGTGAATCCCTGAATTCTTCCTCTGAAAGTATAATACACTATCCATAATTAATTGGGTTTAAATTAAATTAAATTTAAAAAATCAGTTGTATCAGAGCACATTTCCTTCTGGACTCTCTGTTTTGCTCCTTCAGCTTATGCCGGGACCACCCCCCGTGGGACTGGTTTGCCTAAGTAGGCTCCATGCCTCGTCCATGGCCCAGCCCAGGGCTAGAACTCATGACACCTGAGATCAGTACCGGAGGTGAGGTCAGGAGTCAGATGCTTAACCAATGGAGCCAGCTGGGGACCTGAGACCCACAATGCTTTATCCTGTGTCTCTGTGACATTGTTTGAAATAGGGAAGTGCTGCGTCCCGCTCTCCCCTGTTCCTCCAGTACTGATTTGCTGTCCGGGGTCATTTGTGGGGACGGATGGATGTTATGGGTTTTTCTTTTCCTATTTCTAAGATCTGCCACCATGATTTTGATAGGAATGACATTGAAACTGAGGGTGGCTTCAGGAACTGCGGACATTTTCACAAGATGAGGCTCCCACCCCACGAGCCCAGGATGGCCTCCCATAGACTGGTATGGCTCAGTGCACAAGTCTTGTGCTCCTTTGGTTCAGTCTCATTATTTATTCTCCTTGATGCTCCTGAGAAGGGCGTCACATCCTTCATTTCCTTCCTGAGTGCTCATTGTCGGGACACAGCAAGGCTACACTGCTCTGTAGGGTCAGTTTGTGTCCCGTGACTTTACTGAACTCACTCCTTAGTTCTAACAGGTTTTGGTGGAGGCTCCAAGGTTTCATGTTTCCAGTACCGCATCTTCAGCATATAGGGACAGTGTGACGTCCCCCTTCCAGGTGTGGAACCTTTGCTGTTTACAGTTTAATATCCTAGAAAGCCCCACAATAGAATCAAAACTGAGCCTAGGCCAAGGGCAGGAAGCCCCTATTAGAACGAGAACAGAGCTCAATGCCCTTGAAGGCCCCATATCAAAATGTAAAGAGAACTTGAGGAATTGCTCTAGCCCTTCTGGAGGTCCCCAAGACCAGCCCTTAAAACTAAGCAAAAACACACCTCGGGGTCCAAGTCCCTGCTCCGCTGTGTCGGGCATACTTGGACACAACCTCGAGCTTGTAAATAAAACCTCATGGGTTTGCATCGGTGTGGGCTTCTCCGTGCTTTCTCAGATTTGCAATCTTGGACACAACAGTCTGAGATAAAAAAACAAAACCAAAAGCAGGTCGGATGTGGGCAAAGTGAAAGCAGGGTTCTAGAGATGCGCTTGGGGGCTCTTCTGTGGAGGGCCTGCAGACTGGGGGGCGGGATGCTTAGCCCCAGAACCAGAGGACACAGGGTCCCCACCTGCATCACGCCAAACAGCGCCGAGTCTCAGGGAACAGCACAGCACCACCCGCTGGAGGCCAGAGGCGCTGAAGACCACCCCGCCCCTGACCCCGCAGGTGCATCTCCCAGGCAGATGTGCACCTGACAATCAGCGCCATGGGCCATCCCCAGACACCGCACAGACCACTCGCTGCCACCAAGCTGTCGGACCACAGAGGATGCAGATCCTCAGTGCTGCCTGGAAAGTAGGGTCTAGCTTCCTTTGTACTTTGTGCTTTATTATCATTTATTTTCTTTGATTCTATTTTATTAATTGCCTTGTTTTATTTTTTATGTATGTACCTTATATATTTCTTATTTTTACTTTCATGGAACTTTAATTTTGTTTGTTATTTTGGGATTTAGAATCTTTTAACAAGGAGGCCAAAATAATCTAGTGGGTTTTTTTGGGGAGGGCAGTTGTTATTGTTTTTCTTGGTTTTTCTTTTTCTTCGTTCTTTCTTTTCTGGAAAAAGCAATGAGATTGAGAAATTCACCTCCATAAAATAACATGAGGTAGTACTCACAGCCAGGAAGTCCATCAATACAAGTATATGATGTCTAACTACAGTTTAAAACAATGATTATAAAGATAGCATCTGGGCTGGAAAAAGAGCACAGAAGAAAACTAGAGAATCCCTTAATGTAGAAATAAAAGAACTAAAATTTAGTCAGGCAAACGTTAAAAATGCTATAAATGAGATGCAGTCCCAAGTGGAAGCCTTAAAAACAAGGAAAGTTATGGACCACAGAGGCAGATTTAGGGAACTCAGCCACTTATTAAAATAATAACATTCATATCATAGGAGACTCAGAAGATCAAGGGAGAGAAAAGGTGGGCCTTACTCATCGAATAGAAACGACAGATACCCAACATTTGCTTCAACGTGGATGTAACTGGAAGGTATTATGCTGAGTGAAATAAGTCAAGAAGGACAAACATTGTATGTTCTCATTCACTTGGGGAATATAAATAATAGTGAAAGGGAATATAGGGGAAGGGAGAAGAAATGTGTGGGAAATATCAGAAAGGGAGACAGAACATAAAGACTCCTAATTCTGGGAAATGAACTAGGGGTGATGGAAGGGGAGGAGGGCAGGGGTCGGTGTGAATGGGTGATGGGCACTGAGGGGGGCACTTGACGGGATGAGCACTGAGTGTTATTCTGTATGTTGTCAAATTGAACAACAATAAAAAGTAAATATATTATTTTAAAAAAAGAAAGAAAGAGGGAAAGAAAGAAATAGTGGCACCTTGGTGGCTCAGTCAGTTAAGCTTCTGCCTTAAGTCAGATCATGATCCAGGTCCCAAGGAAGGCTCCCGGTTCAGCAGGGAACCTGCTTCTCCCTCTCCCTCTGCCCCTCTCACTCATGGTTTTTCTCTCCTCTCCCTCTCAAATAAATAAAAAACATCTTTGAAAAAGAAACAAAAAAAAACCCACAAGAAGAGAAATCTCCCATGTAGAAGAATTTCAAACAATTTGTGCAGACATTCCACCGTCAAGTTCATGAGCATAGCTTCCCACTCTTACGTGTGGAATACACATAATAACTTCCTTCTACAAAATATATTATGAAAAACTTAAAATAATAATATAATATAATAATAATAATAATAAGAAGAAGAAGAAGAAGAAGAAGAAGAAGAAGAATCACTTAACTACGGAAAAAGATGACAAACACTACCTCAGCAAGATGATCAGATCGATCCAAGTCTGATAAATCATGTTGATAGTATCTATCCTTTATATGATATAATGAAAATGGCAGTATATCTCTGTATATAATCCGCAAAAACACTTCAATCATGAGATAAACAACAGACATGTCCCAACTTAGGGAAATTTTAAAATACTCTACTTCTCAAAGTGTTCCAGGGAAACAACAACTAGGAAAGGCTGAAAGAATGTCACAATCCAGAGGAGCATAAGAAAACAGGAGTACAAATGGAATGTGATATGAGGGATGGTAACTTAGAAAAACTAAGGAAATCTGAATAAAGTATGGTCTTTTGTTAATCCGACTATTTTAATATTGATTCATTAGCTAATATTTGTACCATACTAATATAAGATATCAATGATTGGAGAAATTGAATGCAAGTGCATGCGAATGCTCTGTACTATCTTCTCAATTTCCCTATAAATCTTTCTTGTTTTCCTAATAAATAAGATTTATTTTGAAAATTGACTTAAATGAATCAGGCTCCAAGTGTGAGACATATTAAGAATAGTTTAATTAACTTTTGCCTTATTCTTAAAGACTTCCTTCGATGGGAACAAAGTAAGAAGCTTATATCAGAAGGAAAGAAAAACACTTATGAACACGTATAATGCCTCCTCAACCTGAAAAGCAGGAACGGATAACAAATAGCAAAAATCAGATAAAAATACTTCTAGTATAATAGACACCATATTGCAAGGGCATTTAAAATTAGTAATGCATAACATTTATTTCCTTGATATTTGTCTTCCAAAGAGTTCACAGTGTTTCAGTGTCAGTTGAAACAGGGGAAGAATCTCAGGAAAAAACCCTTCACATAATAATAGGACCATTGGTAATAATGTCTTTCAGTTCTTTCCAAATCCATAAAGATGCATTTCCTGATGAGTGAGCTGTGAAGAAAGAGATGAGAAACCCTCATCCCTCTGAATTACTTGTGTCAGAATATTTTAGCATAGTACTACGGATAGTAAATTATCCTTATTAACAGGAAATACGTCTCAGATTGGAATCTGAGCAATCAGATGGGCAGAGAAAAAAGGCTTTGACTCACTCTTCAACTTTTAAAGATAAAGGACAGCTTTTGTATGTACAAAGTAAGTTGTCAAGATAGCCTTAGGGAATAAGAGTCTTCAGCATGGAATCCCGCTGCTCAGCTGGGATGCCCGCAGCCCAGCTCTTCCTGATCCCAAATCCCTGGGCCTGTCCCCCAACACACCCTGCCATGCTGTGGTCATTTGCAACTGCTCTCTCAGGAGCTTTGGGGAAGAGGGAAGGAGCAAGATAGGATGGGTCGGGACTCAAGTAGGCCGAGAAAATGAGAGCCTTTCCACTTTAAGTTCAGCGTTCCAACATGTCAAGCCATCCCAGGCCCCTGTGAAGAAGAGCTGAAATTTACGTGCCTTCAGTTACAGGAAAAAAAACAAAAGTTTACAGCTTAATGTCCTAGAAAGCCCAACAATAGAATAAGAACTGAGCCCACACCAAGGGCTGGAGGCGTCTATTAGAATGAGAACAGAGGTCAATGCCCTTGAAGGCCCCATATCAAAATGTAAACAGAACTTGAGGAATTACTCCAGCCATTCTGGAGGTCCCTGAGACAAGCCCTTAAAAGCAAAACACCACCTCGGGGTCCAAGTCCCTGCTCCGCTGTGTCGGATGTACTTGGACGCAAGCTTGAGTTTGGAAATCAACCGTTGTGTGTTTGCATCAGTGTCAGCTCTGTAGTGGTTTCTCGGATGCGCAATCTTGGGCACAACACCGCCATGTCCCCTCCCACCTGGGCTGAATCCCTATGCCATCCCACCCAGGCTGACCCTCAGTCACCACCCCGCCCACAACAGCTGAGCACAGGCCCTCACACAGGTCCCACAGGCACGGTGGGCACTCCCGCCATCCCCAGCCTCCCAGAGGAAGGAAGGAGGTTCTGCAGGACACACTCCCATGGTTGCCCCAGGGCTCCCTGCTCAGCACAGCAGCTCGTGACAGGTCGGGGTCTGTGTCCCTGATGCCTGCTCCTCCTCCCCGGTTTTCCCATAGTAAATGAAAGAGGAGGCCCTGGTCTCCTCCTAGGACATCACGCAGGTAGACTTGGATGTCAACAGGATGTTCAGCAGTCACATCATATTTTGGTACTACTACAGGGTAGGGTGAGGCTGAGGGGCCAGGGGGGATCGGGCTCCGGGGGAGGACCAGGGGCTTCTGGGTAGGGAACACGGGGCTTCTGAGGCCGGGGGAAGAACGGCAGCCAACAATACACGGCTGCATGGTAAGGTGCTGGGGATGGCCCCCGTGCCCCCTCCCCCAGAGTCTCAAGGATGAGGAGGCCACTAGGATGGGGCCTCCAGGGGATGCGATGTGAGCTGAAAACCAAAGGGGTGAGGGACGGCCCCCTGAAAAGCAGGGGTTGGGGGTGCGGGCCGTGGTGGTCAGTAAGGGGACAAGGGGGCAGGGTGCATGGCTCTGACTGGAGGAGGACACAAATCGATCTGATGAGGGTCGGACGGGTCAGGGTGACACCCCCTCTTGGTGCTTTATGTATTTCTAAATTCTATGCATTTAATTTGAGACAATTTGCAATTTGTAAACATACATAGTATGATGACCTGAGATATTGCCCCTGGTCCAGCCAGGGCCCTGCACTGACCACACGGGGCCCCAGGGGCAAGTGTCACAGCAAACCCCAGACTGGGGTCACCTTTTTCTGTAGATATCCCCTGTGCATCTTAGAGAAAGGGTTTGCCGTGTGTCTGCCAGCCCCCCCACCCCATCCCATTTCCCAGACCCACACCATCCCCTAACATTATCATCCCCCATGGCATAACCCCTACACCATCCCCCTCACACAAACACAGCCTCACACAATCCCCACCCACACTATACCCCAACACCATCCCCCCTACACCATCCCCCACACTCTACCACCATCATACCCATGCCCCCACACCATCCACCCCCACACCATCGGCCCTGAGCAAGGACCCGGTGCAGCTGCCCCCTGTGGGACATGGTCAGCCTCTCCTGGGTTCTCTGAATACCCTGCTCCCATCAGAAGCCCGGTTGTCCCATAGAGTACCCAGGGGTGGCAGGGAGGAGGGAAGACAGGGAGCCCCCGACAGGGTGTGTGCAGGTGAGTGGTGCAGAGGACCCACTGTGCCCTGCCTCTGCCCACTGTCCCTCCTGGAGCGCGGCACACCCTGCACAGGACACCAGCCCCTAACCTAGAGGGACCTGGGCTGACTGGGCGCCAGGATCTGGGGTGTTGGGTTGATTTGAGCCCCCACCAGGCCCAACACAAAGACTAATGGGATCTAGCCCACCATGGCCCTGGCCAGCCCTGGATTCTGGCCCCGGGCTGAGCGAGGCTTCTCACAGTTGGATGTGGCCTCCTGGGCACTGGCGTAGACCCACAGATCCAGGTCGCTGACCTAGGGCAGCGAGGCCAGTGGGCCCCACCCACACCCACAGCAGGAGGTAGGCTCCTCCAGGTGCTGGGGCCCCAGGGGTCCCAAGGCCGGGGTCCACCTAACCTGCAGGGACCCAGTGCAGGAGCCCATGAGCTGCAGGTTCAGGTCAGCTCTGCTGTCCTCAGAACCGTCACTCAGGCTGAAACCTCGGACACACACCTCCAACTGAGTCCTCACATGCTCCCAGGTGGGGGACTCCAGCACTGGCCCCCCCACCCCGTGTGATTCTTGCTCTCCCCTAAAGACAGAAGGGTCTCCTTCCCCAGGGGAAGGCGCACAACCTCTGCTCTGACCCCGTTTGCTGTAGAAAGTCAATAAAGTGTTGTGGTGTGAAAATGCACAACCAGCCCATTTCTGTGTCTCCCAGAACTCTGTGCATGGGGCGTGGAGAGACCCCACAGTGAGGAGGAGGGGGTACCACCGAGGCCCCAACCATCCCATGCAGGGGTGCCGCTAGGCACACAAAGCTGACGTCCCCACGTGCCATCCAGGGGCGGCCAGACGCCAGGGTCAGGCCTCACAGACTTTACTGGGACTCAGCCTGTGCCCCATGGGCCAGAATGGGCGGGAGAGTGTGACAGCCAGGGAGCCTCAAGTCACCAGGGTCTGTGCAAAGTGACCTGAGAGGTCACTGCTCCCTCTGTCCAGGGAGCCAGGGCTGGCCGGGTTCTGGGGCACTTTCTCCCTCCCCGCATCCCCGTGCCTGGGTGCCTGGGGCACAGAGGGCCTGCGGGGCGGTCAGCGTGGCCGTGGAAGTGATATCAGGACAGCAGGCCCTTGTGTTGTGTCCAAGATTGCGAATCCGAGAAACCACCAAGGAGCCGACACCGATGCAAACTCCCAAGGGTTTCTTTACAAGCTGGAGCCCCCACCGGGACCAACCAAACGTTGGTCCAAGTGCAACAGACACATTGCAGCAGGGACTTGGACCCTGAGACTAAGAGGTGAGGCTGCTTTATAGGGGCCAGTGGACCATGGGATACGCAGAAATTTGCACAGTCATGTCGGTCCACATGTAGGTGGCCGATTGAATTACACCTTACCGTATAAATATCCACTTGAGCTGGTCTATTACTTTGGTCAGAATTGCTGCGGGGTTTTCGCGGGCACAAAGCACGGTTACATGGTTATGAGCCGATTTCCAATTAGGGTGTGCCCAGCGAATGACTAGGGTGGGGCAGCGCCTTAAGCCATAAGCAGGTCATTTGGGGGTCATAGGGGAGGTGGCGGGTGTAGCACAAAATGGAATCACTCCTGCTCTGCTTGTCCAGGTGTAGGGGATTTTTGTTAAATTTCCTGGGTCCCACACTTGCAGCTCACGCACCTGGACTACCCTCACCTGGTGGACTCAGCGTGAACACCTTTTGGTGCTGGATCTCTCACACCAACGTGTGGAGCACACCCTCCTTGCCCGAGTGAGTAGGGGGTGGGTGAGCATGGGGCTCGGCCTGAAGGCCAGTCAGCACAGGGGACCAAGGTACCCCAGCCCCATCCCCACCTGACTCCCACATACAGGCAGCCCCATGGCTCCCCGCCATGGGCAGCCGGTTCCTCAGGAGCTCCCCCCAAGTGTGGCCAGAATGTCTGGCTCACTGCTGGAGAGGCACTGGGGAGAAGAGAAGCAGCCAGCGCTTGGCAGGACCCACTGCCGGACATGGGAATGTGGCCGAGCTGGAACTTCCAGCTCAGCTGACTCTCCAGCGGAAAGACACTGCATGAGCGAGCCCTGGGGTGGACAGGAGAGCCCAGCTAGCCACCCAGCGCCAGCACCAGAAATGATGTTGTGCCAAACATTTCGGGGTTTTGGGTTACCTAGCCAGAGGATCCGATAGCTGCACATGATAGCTGCATGTGATAGAGACACACACCCCCAAACCAACAAAAGTTGGAATCCCCCCAGTGTTGTCAAACAGCAGCCGGATGGTTACATACACCACGCTATGATCCCCAATAGGATACATGGAAGACGCTATAAACCACGACTGCAGACGTGCTGAAGGCACGGAGATGTGCCTGCTGGGTTCCAACAAGGGCACAGAGGGGAAGGAAGCATCCTACGGATGGGGGCCCCTGCTAGGAAAGGACACCAGTTCCCTGTGAAGGCTACAGAGGGTGAAATCTCTCCTCCTCTCTTTGTGCTTCTGGTTTTCCTCCTACATACCATTTTCCTCAATCATATTAGAAAGTATTTATTTTAGGTTTTTAAATTTCTTTTTATTGGAGTCCAATTTATATGAATCTTCTTTCAGCAATGGTGTCATTCAGGAGAGAAGGAGAGATAAAGATTTTCCTAGACAGGCAACATATAACTTATAACATATAACATATAACTTAATCAGTCCAGTAAGGAATTTTAAGAGGGACTCTTCTACTGGGGGAAAAAAAGAGACCAAAAGCAACATAGACTAGAAAGGACCGGAGAAAGTCACTGGAAACACCATCTCTTCCGGAAACACAAAGGCACAAAGTTCATATCCTTGAATAATCACTCTGAATGCTGATAGACTAAATGCTCCAATCAAAGGTATAGGATATCAGAGTGGCTTAAAAAAACAGGATCCGGTATGCCTGGGTGGCTCAGGGGTTGAGCCTCTGCCTTTGACTCAGGGTGTGATCCTGGAGTCTGGGATCGAGTCCCATATTCTGCTCCTGGTGGGGAGCCTACATCTCTCACTGCCTAATTTTCTGCCTCTCTCTCTCTCTCTCTCTCTCTCTCTCTCTCCCTCACTCTCTCATAAATAAAATCATTATTAAAAAAACAGGATCCATCTGTATGCTGCCTAGAAGATGCTCACATTAGACTTATAGACGCCAGGAGATTAAAATTCAGGGGATGGAAAAACATCTATCACGCTAATGGATATCAAACGAAAGCTGGAGGACCCATACTTATATCAGACAAACGAGATTTGAAACCAAACCCTAGGGGACACCTGGTGGCTCAGTGCTTCAGCATCTACCTTCGGCTCAGGGGGTGATCCTGGGATCCCAGGATCAAGTCCCACATCGGCCTCCATTTGTGGAGCCTGCCTTTCCCTCTGCCTATGTTTTGCCTCTGCTTCTCTGTGTATCTCTCATGAATAAATAAATAAAATATTTAAATTTCAAAAAAGAAAGAACAAATACTGTAAGAAGAGATGAAGAAGGGCATTATTTCATAATTAAAAAGACTCTCAAAAAAAAAGACTCTCCATCATGATCAAACAACTATATATTTATGCTGCCAACATGGGAGTACCTAAATATAGAAACCAATTAACAACAAACGTACAGGAACTCACTGATAATAATACAATGACAGGGGATTTCAACACCCACTTATGGCAATGGACCGATCGTCTATACAGAAAATCAACAGGGGAACAATAGCCTTGACACACTGGACCACAGGAACTCAACAGATATAGTCTGAACATTTCATCCTAAAGCAGAACACATTCCTTCCTTTTTTTATTATTTACGATAGACACAGAAAGAGAGAGAGAGGGGGGCAGAGACATTGGCAGAGGGAGAAGCAGGCTCCATTCACTCGGAGGCTGACATGGGATTCGATCCTAGGTCTCCAGGATCGCGCCCTGAGCCGAGGCAGGTGCTAAACCGCTGCGCCACCCAGGATTCCCTACATATTCCTTTCAACTGCACATGGGACATTCTACACAACAGATCATATCATGGCCCAGAAATCAGCCCTCAACAGGTACTACAATTACAAGAAGGCTGATATCACACCCTGTACATTTTTTGACGACGCTATGAAACTTGAAGTCGACAGTAAGAAAAAAAAATTGGACAGACCAAAAATATGTGGAGATTATGAACATCCGACTAGAGAATGAATGGAGCAACCAAGAAATTAAAGAGGAAATTTAAAACAAATGAAAATGAAAACATGTTTCTCAAAACATATGGGATGTAGCAAAGGCAGTCCTAAGAGGGAAGTACCTAGCAATACAGGCCTACCTCAAGAAACAAGAAGTCTCCAATACACAACCTAACCCTACACCTAAAGGAGCTGGAAAAGGAATAGCAAACATAGCCTGAAGCCTACAGAAGAAGGGAAAAAATAAAGATGAGAGCAGAAATAAACAACACAGAAACAACAAAACAGTAGAATGGAATAACAAAACTAAGAGCTGGTTCTTCAAAATAATTAATAAAATAGTCAAAGCCCTGGCCAGTCTTATCAACGAGAAAAGAGAAAAGACCTAAATAAATAAAATCACAAATGAGAGAAGAGAGATCACAATCAACACCAGAAAAATAAGACAATTATAAGGGAATTTTATGAAAGGTTATACGCTAACACCTGGGAGACCTGGAAGAAATGGACAAGTCCCTAAAATGTGCAAACGAGCAAAACTGAAATAGAAGAAATAAAAAATGTGAACAGACCCATAACTAGCAAAGGAATTGAATCAGCAAGGCCCCTGGGTGCCTCAGTGGTTGAGCATCTGCTTTGGCTCAGGTCACGATCCCGGACTCCTGGGGCATCAAGTCCCACATCAGGCTAACAACCAACACTAGAAATACAAAGGTTTATAAGAGAACATTATGAAAAATCATATGCCAGCAACCCCGAAACTGGAAGAAATAGATCAATTCCTAGAAATATATAACAAAGCAAAAATGAAAAAGGAAGAAATAAGAAAGTTGAACACACAGATAACAGGCAGAGAAATTGAATCAGCAATCAAGAATCCTCCAACAGGAGACGCTTAGATCAATAGAATAGAATGGAAAGCCGAAACAAGATACAAACCTGTAACTCTATGATCCATTAATCGACAACAAGGCAGGAAGGAATATCCAAAGCACAAAACACTCTCTTCAACAAACCCTAACCCTGATGCCAGGATATGTACAAATGGTGTTGGGAAAACCAGGCAGCCACATGCAGAAGAATGAAACTGGACCACTTTCTTACACCATATATATAAAAAATAAATTCAAAATGGATGAAAGACCTAAATGTGAGACCTGAAACCATACAAAGAAGAAAATATAGGCAGCAACATCTTTGACATTGGCCATTGGATCTGCTTTCCAGATATGCGTCTGAGGCAAGCGAAACAAAAGCAAAATCCTATTGGGAGTTCATCAAATTGAAAAGCTTCTGCAAAGTGAAGGAAACAAGCAACGCTAAAATGCAACATATAAAATGAGAGGAGATATTTGTCAACAACACATCCAATAAAGAGTATCCAAAATACATAAAGCAAATATAAATGTCAGCATCCTAAACACAAATTATCCAACTGCAGATGGGCAGAAGACATGAATGGACTTTGTCTCTGTCAAGATCCAGATGGCCACCAGACACACGGACAGACACCCAGCGTCACCCATCATCAGGGAAATGCAAACCAAAACCGCAATGAGATGTCACCTGACAGCCGACAGAATGGCTAAAATTAACAACACAAGAAACAACAGGTGTTGGTGAGACTATGGAGAAGGGGGAGCCCCCTTATACTCCTCGAGAGCATGAGATCAGATGCAGCTACTGTGCAAAACAGTGTGGAGGGTCCTCAAGAAGTTAAAAGTACAAGTACCCTATGAATCCAAAATTGCACAGCTAGGTATTTATCCCAAGGATATAAAAGTAGTCTCTTAGATTCGAAGAGGGACACGCAGCCTAGTGTTTGTAGCAGAATTATCAACAATAGCCAAACTGTGGATACAGCCCAGATGTCCATCGACAGATGTATGGGCAGAGATGATGTGGTAAATATACACACTGCGACATCACTCGGTCATCACAAGGTATGAAATGAAGCCATTTACAGTGACGTGGGAGAAGTGGAAGGGACTTATGCTAAATGAACTCAGAGAAAGACAGATAACAAATACCATACAATTGTATTCACATGTGAATTTTAAGAAACCAAACAAACTGGCAAGGGGATCGATGGGGTGGGATGAGAGAAGAAAACCAAGAAACTCACTCTTAACCACAGAGAATAAACTAATAGATACCAGAGGAAGGTTGGGGGGGGGATGGGGAATCAGGCGATGGGGATAGTGGAGGGCACCTGTGACCAGCACCAGGCATTGCATCCAAGGGTTGAATCAGTATGTGACAAACCTGAAAATATATCATACTGTGTTTACAAACAGGAATTCAATAAAAGTTTAAAATAATAATTGTTAGTATCGATGAAACATGTGTGCACAAGAGATAAAATCAGAAAGGCAACTGAAAATCCAAATAAAGAGTATTTAGAGCCACAAATCTCCTCCTTAGCTTAGCTCGGGAGAAGCCTGCCATGTCTTTTCTGACCGCAGCAGAAGCCTGGATTTTGATTCTCTGGGGAGGCCACTGACTTGGTGGAGTCAAGCTATCTTTGAACCCAAAACCTAAATAGAGTGCATAAAACTAAACTGCCCAAGATACTAGGAGTCCCTGTGCACGCACAGGCCAAGACCCAAACTCTAACCATACACAGACATATCCCTAACCCTACACTTAAGCCTAATGTTAACCTAAACCTTAAACAAGACCTATCACTAATAAAAAACCAAACACAAACCACAAGACCGAAACACATTCACTGAACCTCCCTCCAAGCCTCACCCTAACTCCTAAACCTATTCTTAGGTTTCCTTAACCCTGACCCCTACCTTAAATCTAACCCTAACCCTAAACTCTAACCCTAACCTTAACTTAATGTATTCAAATCCTATTCTTAACCTTATCCTGTACCCTAACCCTAACCCTCTAATACTAAACCTATCTCATACCCCAAACTGTACCCTAACCTATACCCTAAAACTAACCCCTAACCCACTACCTAACCCTATCTCTTACCCTTTGCCAAAACCATACCCTGACCCTACCCTGACCCTGACCTGACCATTACCCCTAACCAAACACTAACCCTAATCCTAACCCCCATCCTAACCCTACCACTCACCCTAACTCTAAAGCTAGCCCTAACTTTAACCCTCACCCCTAACCTAATAACTAACCCTAACTCACATCCTAACACCTAACCCTAACTGCAAACCTAATCACAACCCTAACACTAACCATAACCCTAACCCCAACTCCTAACATCCTGCCCTAATCCCAAAGCCTAAACCCTAACCCTAACTCTAAATCCTGTCCCTAACACTAACCCTAACCCCTTTCCCTAATCCCTAACCCCCATCCAACTCCTAAACACTGACCCTTACCCTTATCCCTCACGCTATACTCTAACCCGTAACCATAAGCATAATCACTACCACCTAACATATAACCTAACTTAACCACCAACTGCCTCCCCTCCCCTGACCCTACCAATTCATTCTACCCATTCACTTACCCTGTCGTTCTGAGTAGTCCCTTCTGATGTGGACATGGCCTCCAACGGTGCCTACAGAGTCCTCCAGGGGGTCCTGAAGATGCCAGGATCCTGTGAGTGTGGACGTGGCCCCTCGTGTTCCTGAGTCATAGTCAGCGGGTCCTGAGGACGCCGGGTCTCCTGTCACTGAGGACTATGCCTCACATCCTCTGGAAGCCTCATAGCAGGTCCTCAGGAGGCCGAGGGCTCCTGTCAGCGTGGACATGCCCCATGGCCTCCAGAAAACTCACCGCGATTCCTGAGGGGGCTGTGGGCTCCAGTCAGCATAGACACAGCCCCATATATCCCGAAGTCAAAGGGCTGGTCCTGAGGAGGTCAGAGACTCCTGTCAGTGTGGATTCGGCACCCACATCTTTCTTAGGCCTCACCAAAGGCCCTGACAAGGCTGGGGTCTTCTCTCTGCATGGAAGCATCCCACATTTCCCAAAGTCTACACCAGGGGTCCTGAGGACGTCAGCGTCCTGTTGTGTGGGCATGGCCCCATGTCCTCCCATAACGTCACTGCGGGTTCTGAGGAGGCCAGGGCTCCTGACACCGTGGATGCGGCCCCCAACTTCCAGAAGCCTCAACTTATGTCCTGAGCGGCCCGGGAGCTCCTGCCAGAGTGGACCCGGCATCACAGCTTCCTGAAGCCTCCCTGCAGGTCCTGAAGCGGCCCAGGTGTTCCTGTCAGGGTGGATGCGGGCCCACATCTTCCTGAAGCCTCACCGTGGTTCCTGAGGAGACCGGGGCTCATCAGCCTGGATGCGTCCCCATGTCCTCCTCAGGCCTCCCCAGCACAGGTGGGCTCCTGTTAGGGCAGGTGGATGAGGCCTACTGAGCCTTCACGGCCCTTGGGCAGGGCCTGGGCTCGGGCACCTCCTGCGGGACGCTCAGGCACTGCAGGAGGCCATGTAGGAGGCAGCATCCCTGTGTACGGGTCCACACCTGCCTCCTTCCAGGCTACAGCTGAGGCCTATGAGCTATGGAAACGTCTCACTGAAAAGGAGCCAAATACCTGGCTTCCCCAGAAATACTTAAGGACAATTATTGGAGCCCACAGGATGCAAAATGAAATGTGGACCAAACTTTAACAACGTCCTGCAAAACACACTCAACCCTCTTCCTCTGTGGGCGGGACCGCAGACTGGCGCAGCCGCCCTGGAAACAGTGTGGAGGCTCCTCAGGAAGTTACAAATAGAGCCGCTCTGCGACCAGCAGGTGCACGGCCTTAGCTCACCCCGAAGATACAGATGCATGAGACTCGGGGACACCTGCACCCCAATGTCCACAGCAGCCGGGTCCACAGTAGCTACACTGTGGGAGGAGCCTCGGTGCCCTCAGGCAGATGATGGATAAAGAGGATGGAAGATAGATGATGGTCCTAGATGATAGTTAGATGATAAGAATGGTACTCAGCTATCAAAGAGAAGAAAATATTGCCATTTGCAATGATGTGGATAGAACTAGAGGGATCTAGTTAAGTGAAATAAGTCAGTCAGGAAAGAAAATTACCGTATGGTTGCATTCATAGGTGAAATTAAAGAAGCAAAGCAGATGGGCATCTGTGAAGGGAAGGAAAAACAAATAAGATGAAAACGGAGATGGAGGAAAAAAAGACTCAATCACAGGAAACAAACTGAGGGTCGCTGTAGGGGAGGGGAGTGGAGGGACAGGGTAACTGGTAGACGGGCATGAAGGAGGGCAAGTGATGTCATGAGCCCTGGTGTTATCTCCAACTGGTAAATCCCTGAATTCTACCTCTGAAAGTGTAATACACTATACTGTTAATTAATTGGGTTTAATTTTTTTTTATTTATTTATGATAGTCACGCACACAGAGAGAGAGGCAGAGACACAGGCAGAGGGAGAAGCAGGCTCCATGCACCGAGAGCCTGACGTGGGATTCGATCCCGGGTCTCCAGGATCGCGTCCTGGGCCAAAGGCAGGCGCTAAACCGCTGCGCCACCCAGGGATCCCATTAATTGGGTTTAAATTAAATTATGTTTAAAAAATCAGTTGACGGTATCAGAGTGCATTTTCTTCCAGGCTCTCTATTCTGCTCCTTCAGCTTATGCCAGAACCACACCCCTGTGGGTTTGGTTTGTTTAAGTAGGCTCCATGCCTCGTCCACAGTTCAGCACAGGGCTAGAATTCATGACCCGAGATCAAGACCAAGGGTGAAGTCAGGAGTCGGATGCTTAACCAACGGAGCCATCTGGGGCCCTAGAACCACACAGCTTTATCCTGTGTCTCTGTGACATTGTTTGAAATAGGAAAGTGGAGGGAGGGGCAAGATGGCGGAAGAGTTGTGTCCCTAAATCACCTGTCCCCACCAAATTACCTAGATAATTTTCAACATCCTGAAAATCTATGAATTCGGCCTGAGATTTAAAGACAGACCAACTGGAATGCTACAGTAAGAAGAGTTCGCACTTCTATCAAGGTAGGAAGAGGGGGGAAAGGATATAAAGAAACAAAAGGCATCCAAGGGGGAGGGGCCCCACGAGGTGCCGGGCTATGGCCTGGGCGAGTGCCCCCAGGATAAGAAAGCTCTGTCCCGGAGAAGCAGGAGCTTCACCAATCTTCCCGGGTGGAAAGGCACCGCAGGGAGTTGGAGCAGGACGCCAGGATGGCGGGGATGCCCTCGGGCTCCCTGGAACACTAACAGACACCTGCGCACCCAGGAGACTGCACCATACCCCACGGCCGAGCTCCCTAAAAGACTGCAGGGCCCACGGCTGGACCCGGAGCAGCTTGGAGGGGCTCGAGCGGCGGCTCCACATATAGGGGGCTGCGAGGCCAGTAGCAGCTCGGAGGGGGCTCCAGCAGAGGAAGAGGATCCCTGCGGAGAGGGCTGCGGGGCTCTGGGACCAGCTCAGAGGGGGTCGGGCAGCAGCGCCATGGAGACAGCTGTGTGGCAGGGAGGGGGAATCCAACAGCGCAGGCACTAGAGCACAGGGCGCCAGGACACAGCCCAGGATCCGGCCTCCCCCTGGGACAGGTAGAGCCCGGGAAGGCCCACGACAGCTAGGATGCTTCTGCCCAGAGCTGAGCAGATCAGCGTCCCCACTTGGCACTTCCAGCCCCTGCAGAGGGAGAGCTCCATAGTTACTGTGGGAGCTGAATCCAGGGCTCTAGAGCTGCTGGCGTCACTGGGATGGTTCCTCCTGGGGCCTCAAGGGTTAATCCAGCCCTGCACCAGGCAGAGGGCAGAGCACCTCCTCCAAGAGCTAACACCTGAAAATCAACACAACAGGCCCCTCCCCCAGAAGACCAGCTAGACGGACAAGATCCAGGGGAAGTCAAGGGACTTAAGTATACAGAATCAGAAGATACTCCCCATGGTTTTTTCTTTTCTTTTCTTTTCTTTTTTCTTTTCTTTTCTTTCTTTTTGATTTGTTTGCATCCCCCACACTTTATTCCTTTCTTTCTTTTTCTTTCTCTTTTTCTTTCTTCTTTTTTTTCTTCCTTTTCTCTTTTTCTCTTTTCTGTCCTTCTTTCTCTCTCTTTTTCTCCTTTTCCCAATACAACTTGTTTTTGGCCACTCTGCACTGAGCAAAATGACTAGAAGGAAAACCTCACCTCAAAAGAAAGAAACAGTCCTCTCCTAAGAGTTACAAAATACGGATTACAATTCAATGTCAGAAAGCCAATTCAGAAGCACTTATACAGCTACTGGTGGCTCTAGAAAAAAGCATAAAGGACTCAAGAGACTTCATGACTGCAGAATTTAGATCCAATCAGGCAGGAAGTAAAAATCAATTGAATGAGATGCAATCCAAACTAGAAGTCCTAAGATGAGGGTTAACAAGGTGGAAGAACGAGTGAGTGAAATAGAAGACAAGTTGATGGCAAAGAGGAAAACTGAGGAAAAAAGAGACAGACAATTAAAAGACCAGGAAGACAGATTAAGGGAAATAAACGACAGCCTGAGGAAAAAAAACCTACATGTAATTGGGGTTCCCGAAGGCGCCAAAAGGGACAGAGGGCCAGAATATGTATTTGAACAAATCCTAGCTGAAAACATTCCTAATCTGGGAAGGGAAACAGGCATTCAGATCCAGGAAATAGAGAGATCCCCCCCAAAAAAATCAATAAAAACCATCAACACCTCGACATTTAATAGTAAAGCTTGCAAATTCCAAAGATAAAGAGAATATCCTTAAAGCAGCAAGAGACAAGAAATCCCTGATCTTTATGGGGAGGAGCATTAGGGTAACAGCAGACCACTCCACTGAGAACTGGCAGTCCAGAAAGGGCTGGCAGGCTATATTCAGGGTCCTCCATGAGAAGAACACGCAACCAAGAATACTTTATCCAGCAAGACTCTCATTCAAAATGGAAGGAGAGATAAAGAGCTTCCAAGACAGGCAGGAACTGAAAGAATATGTGACCTCCAAACCAGCTCTGCAGGGAATTTTAAGGGGGACTCTTAAAATTCCCCTTTAAGAAGAAGTTCAGTGGAACAATCCACAAAACAAGGACTGAATAGATATCATGATGATACTAAACTCATATCTGTCGATTAGTAACTCTGAATGTGAACAGGCTTAATGACCCCATCAAAAGGCGTAGGGTTTCAGACTGGATAAAAAAGCAGGACCCATCTATTTGCTGTCTACAAGAGACTCATTTTAGACAGAAGGACACCTACAGCCTGAAAATAAAAGTGTGGAGAACCATTTACCATTCAAATGGTCCTCAAAAGAAAGCAGGGGTAGCCATCCTTATATCAGATAAACTAAAATTTACCCCGAAGACTGTAGTGATAGATGAAGAGTGACACTACATCATACTTAAAGGATCTATCCAACAAGAGGACATAACAATCCTCTACATAAATGCCCCGAATGTGGGAGCTCCCAAACATTTAAATCAATAACCAAAGTAAAGAAATACTTAGATAATAATACACTTATACTTGGTGACTTCACTCTAGCCTTTTCTATACTCAATAGGTCTTCTAAGCACAACATCTCCATAGAAATGAGAGCTTTAAATGATACATTGTACCCGATGGATTTCACAGAAATCTGCAAAACTTTACATCCAAACTCAACTGAATACACATTCTTTTCAATTTCAAGTGCACATGGAACTTTCTCCAGAATAGACCACATACTGGGTCACAAATCGAGTCTGAACCAATACCAAAAGTTTGGGATCGTCCCCTGCATATTCTCAGACAATTATGCCTTGAAATTAGAACTAAATCATTACAAGAAGTTTGGAAGGACCTCAAACACGTGGAGGTGAAGGACCATCCTGCTAAAGATGAAAGGGTCATAGGAAATTAAGGAAGAATTAAAAAGATTAATGGAAACTAATGAGCATGAAGATACAACTGTTCAAAATCTTTGGAATGCAGAAAAGCAGTCCTAAGAGGGAAATACATCGCAATACAAGCATCCATTCAAAAACTGGAAAGAACTCAAATACAAAAGCTATCCTTACTCATAAAGGAGCTAGAGAAAACTCAGCAGATAGATCCTACACCCAACAGAAGAAGAGAGTTAATTAAAATTTGAGCAGAACTCAAGGAAATCGAGACCTGAAGAAATGTGGAACAGATCAACAGAACCGGGAATTGGTTCTTTGAAAGAATTAATAAGATACCTAAAGCATTAACCAACCTTATTAAAAAGAATAGAGAGAAGACTCCAATTAATAAAATCATGAATGAGAAAGGAGAGATCACTACCAACACCAAGGAAATACAAACGATTTTAAAAACATATTATGAACAGCTATACGCCAATAAATTAGGCAATCTAGAAGAAAAGGACGCTTTCCTGGGAAGCCAGAAACTACCAAAACTGGAACAGGAAGAAATAGAAAACCTGAACAGACCAATAATCAGGGAGGAAATTGAAGCAGTCATCAAAACCTCCCAAGACACAAAAGTCCAGGGCCTGATGGCTTCCCATGGGAATTCTATCAAACGTTTAAAGAAGAATCTATACCTCTCCTACTAAAGCTGTTTGGAAAGATAGAAAGAGATGGAGTACTTCCAAATTCGTTCTATGAGGCCAGCATCACCTTAATTCCAAAACCAGACAAAGACCGCACCAAAAAGGAGGATTACAGACCAATATCCCTGATGAACATGGATGCAAAAATTCTCAAGATACTAGCCAATAGGATCCAACAATACATTAGGAAAATTATTCACCATGACCAAGTAGGATTTATCCCCGGGACACAAGGCTGGTTCAACACTCTTAAAACAATCAATGTGATTCATTGTATCAGCAAGAGAAAAACCAAGAACCATATGATCCTCTCATTAGATGCAGAGAAAGCATTTGAGAAAATACAGCATCCATTCCTGATCAAAATACTTCAGAGCATAAGGATAGAGGGAACATTCCTCGACATCATAAAGGCCATCTACGAAAAATCCAAGCAAATATCAATCTCAATGTGGAATCACTGGGAGCTTTTCCCCTAAGATCAGGAACAAGACAGGGATGTCCACTCTCACCACTGCTATTAAACATAGTCTGGAAGTCCTAGCCTCAGCAATCAGACAACAAAAAGAAATAAAGGTATTCAAATTGGCAAAGAAGAAGTCAAACTCTCCCTCTTCACTGATGACATGATACTCTACCTAGAAAACCCAAAACCCTCACCCCCAAGATTGCTAGAACTCATACAGCAATTTGGTAGTGTGACAGGATACAAAATCAATACCCAGAAATCAATGGCATTTCTATACACTAACAATGAGACAGGAGAAAGAGAAATTGAGGAGTAAATCTCATTTACAATTGCACCCAAAAGCATAAGATACCTAGGAATAAACCTAACCAAGGAGGTAAGGATCTCAACCATAAACACTATAGAACACTTCTGAAAGAATTGAGGAAGACACAAAGAGATGGAAAAATATTCCATGCTCATGGATTGGCAGAATTAATATTGTGAAAATGTCAATGTTACCCAGGGCAATGTACACGTTGAATGCAATCCCTATCAAAATACCATAGACTTTCTTCAGAGAGTTAGAACAAACTATTTTAATATTTGTGTGGAATCAGGAAAGACCCCAAATAGCCAGGGGAATTTTAAAAAAGATAACCATATCTGGGGGCATCACAATGCCAGATTTCAGGTTGTACTACAAAGCTGTGGTCATCAGGACAGTGTGGTACTGGCACAAAAACAGACTCATAGATCAATGGAACAGAATAGAGAACCCAGAAGTGGACCCTCAACTTTATGGTCAACTGATATTCGATAAAGGAGGAAAGACTATCTATTGGAAGAAAGTCTCTACAATATATGGTGCAGGGAAAATGGACATCCACAGTCAGAAGAATGAAATTAGACCACTCTCTTTCACCATACACAAAGATAAACTCAAAATGGATGAAAGATCTAAATGTGAGACAAGAGTCCATCAAAATCCTAGAGGAGAACACAGGCAACACCCTTTTTGAACTCGGCCACAGTAACTTCTTGCAAGATAAATCCACAAAGGCAAAAGAAACAAAAGGAAAAATGAACTATTGGGACTTCATCAAGATAAGAAGCTTTTTCACAACAAAGGATACAGTCAACATAACTAAAAGACAACCTAAAGAATGGGAGAAGGTATATGCAAAAGACGTATCAGATAAAGGGCTAGTTTCCAAGATCTATAAAGAACGTTTTAAACTCAAACCCAAGGAAACAAACAATCCAATCATGAAATGGGCAAAAGACATGAATAGAAATCTCACAGAGGAAGACATTGACATTGCTAACATGCACATGAAAACATGCTCTGCATCATTTGCCATTAGGGAAATACAAATCAAAACCACAATGAGATATCATCTCACACCAGTGAGCATGGGGGAAATTAACAAGGCAGGAAACCACAAATGTTGGAGAGGATGCGGAGAAAAGGGAACCCTCTTACACTGTTGGTGGGAATGTGATCTGGTGAAGCCACTCTGGAAAACTGAGTGGAGGTTCCTCAAAGAGTTAAAAATTTACTTGCCCGACGACCCAGCAATTGCACCTTTGGAGATTTACCCCAAAGATTCAGATGCAATGAAACGCCGGACTCCTCCACCCCGATGTTTATAGCAGAATGTCCACAATAGCCAAACTGTGGAAGGAGCTTTGGTGTCCATCGAAAGACGAATATGTAAAGATGTGGTTTATGTATAAAATGGAATATTATTTAGGCATTAGAAACGACAAATACGCACCATTTGCTTCAATGTGGATGAAACTGGAGGGTATTGTGCTGGGTGAAGTAAGTCAATTGGAGAAGGACTAACAGTGTATGTTCTCATTCATTTGGAGAATATAAATAATAGTGAAAGGGAATATAAGGGAATGGAGAAGAAATGTGAGGGATATATCAGAATAGGTGACAGAAAATAAAGACTCCTAACTCTGGGAAATGAACTAGGGGTGGTGGAAGGGGAGGTGTGTGGGGGTTGGGGGTGATTGGTTGACGGGCACTGAAGGGGGAACTGGATGGGATGAGCATTGAGTTTTATTCTGTATAATGGTAAATTGAACACAAATAAAAAATTAATTTAATAAAAAAAAGATTCATGGAAACTAACGAGAATGAAGATACAACTGTTCAAAATCTTTGGGATGCAGCACGAGCAGTCCTAAGGGGGAAATACTTCGCAATAGAAGCCTCTATTCAAAAACTGTAAAGAACTCAAACACAAAAGCTAACCTTACACATAAAGGAGCTAGGGAAAATACAGCAGATAGATCCTACACCCAAGAGAAGAAGATAGTTAATTAAGATTATAGCAGAACTCAATGAAATCGAGACCAGAAGAACTGTGGAACAGATCAACAAAACCAGGAGTTGGTTCTTTGAAAGAATTAATAAGATACATAAACCAATAGCCAGCCTTATTAAAAAGAAGAGAGAGAATATTCAAATTAATAAAATCATGAAAGAGAAAGGAGAGGTCACGACCAACACCAAGGAAATACAAACGATTTTAAAAACATATTATGAACAGCTATACGGCAACAAATTAGGCAATCTAGAGATATGGACGCATTCCTAGAAAGCCACAAACTACAAAAACTGGAGCAGGAAGAAATAGAAAACCTGAACAGGCCAATAACCAGAGAGGAAATTGAAACAGTGATCAAAAACCTCCCAAGACACAAAAGTCCAAGGCCAGATGGCTTCCCATGGGAATTCTATCAAATGTTTAAAGAAGAATTCATACCTATCCTACGAAAGCTGTTTGGAAAGATAGAAAGAGATGGAGTACTTCCAAATTCTTTCCATGAGGCCAGCATCACCTTAATTCCAAAACCAGACAAAGACCCCACCAAAAAGGAGGATTACAGACCAATATCCCTGATGAACATGGTTGCAAAAATTCTCAACAAGATCCTAGCCAATAGGATCCAACAGTACATTAAGAAAATTATTTACCATGACCAAGTAGGATTTATCCCAGGGACACAAGGCTGGTTCAACACTCGTAAAACAATCAATGGAATTCATCATATCAGCAGGAGAAAAACCAAGAACCATATGATCTTCTCATTAGATGCAAAGAAAGCATTTGACAAAATAGAGCATCCATTGCTGATCAAAACACTTCAGAGCATAGGGATAGAGGGAACATTCCTCAACATCTTAAAAGCCATCTACAAAGCCCACACCCAATATCATTCTCAATGGGGAAGCACTGAGATTTTTTCCCCTAAGATCAGGAACAAGACAGGGATGTCCACTCTCACCACAGCTATTGAACATAGTACTGGAAGTCCTAGCCTCAGCAATCAGACAACAAAAAGACATTAAAGCCATTCAAATTGGCCAAGAAGAAGTCAAACTCTCCCTCTTCACCGATGACATGATACTCTACCTAGAAAACCCAAAACCCTCACCCCCAAGATTGCTAGAACTCATACAGCAATTTGGTACCCTGGCAGGATACAAAATCAATGCCCAGAAATCAATGGCATTTCTATACACTAACAATGAGACTGAAGAAAGAGAAATTGAGGAGTAAATCTCATTCACAATTGCACCCAAAAGCATAAGATACCTAGGAATAAACCTAACCAAGGAGGTAAAGAATCTCAACCATAAACACTATAGAAAGCTACTGAAAGATATTGAGGAAGACACAAAGACATGGAAAAATATTCCATGCTCATGGATTGACAGAATTAATATTGTGAAAATGTCAATGTTACCCAGGGCAATGTACACATTTAATGCAATCCCTATCAAAATACTATGGACTTTCTTCAGAGAGTTAGAACAAATTATTTTAAGATTTGTGTGGAATCAGAAAAGACCCCAAATAGCCAGGGGAATTTTAAAAAAGAAAGCCATATCTGGGGGCATCAGAATGGCAGATTTCAGGTTGTATTAAAAGTTGTGGTCATCAATACTGTGTGAAACTGGCACAAAAACAGACACATAGATCAATGGAACAGAATAGAGAACTCAGAAGTAGACCTTGAACTTTATGGTCAACTAATATTCGATAAAGGAGGAAAGACTATCCATTGGAAGAAAGGCAGTCTCTTCAATAGATGGTGGTTGGAAAATTGGACATCCACATGCAGAAGAATGAAACTAGACTACTCTCTTTCACCATACACAAGATAAACTCAAAATGGATGAAAGATCTAAATGTGAGACAAGAATCCATAAAAATCCAAGAGGAGAACAAAGGCAACACCCTTTTTGAACTCGGCCACAGTAAATTCTTGCAAGGTACATCCACGAAGGCAAAAGAAACAAAAGCAAAAATGAACTATTGGGACTTCATCAAGATAAGAAGCTTTTGCACAGCAAAGAATATAGTCAACAAAACTAAAAGACAACCTACAGAATGGGAGAAGATATTTGCAAAAGATGAATCAGATAAAGGGCTAGTTTCCAAGATCTATAAAGAACTTCTTAAACACAACACCAAAGAAACAAACAATCCAATAATGAAATGGGCAAAAGACATGAATAGAAATCTCACAGACGAAGACATAGACATGGCCAACATGCACATGAGAAAATGCTCTGCATCACTTGCCTCAAGGAAATACAAATCAAAACTACAATGAGATACCACCTCACACCGGTGAGCATGGGGAAAATGAACAAGGCAGGAAACCACAAATGTTGGAGAGGATGCTGAGAAAAGGGAACCCTCTTACAATGTTGGTGTAATGTGAACTGGTGCAGAAATTCTGGAAAACTGTGTGGAGGTTCCTCAAAGAGTTAAAAATAGACCTGCCCTAAGACCCAGCAATTGCACTGTTGGGGATTTACCCAAAATATTCAGATGCAATGAAACGCCGGAACACCTGCACCCCGATGTTTTTAGGAGGAATGTCCACAATAGCGAAACTGTGGATGGAGCCATGGTGTCCATCGAAAGATGAATGGATAAAGAAGATGTGGTTTATGTATACAATGGAATATTACTCAGCCATAAGAAACGACAAATACCCACCATTTGCTTCAACGTCGATGGAACTGGAGGGTATTATGCTGAGTGAAGTAAGTCAATTGGAGAAGGACAAACCTATGTTCTTATTCAATTGGTTAATATAAATAATTGTGAAAGGGAATATAAGGGAATGTAGAAGAAATGTGTGGGAAATATCAGAAACGGAGACAGAACGTAAGGACTCCTAACTCTGAGAAAGGAACTAGGGATGCTTTAAGGGGAGGGGGGGTGTGGGTGAATGGGTGAAGGACACTGACGGGCTCCCTTGCGGTGATGAGCACTGGGTGTTATTCTGTTTGTTGGTAAATTGAACAACAAAAAAAAAATAAATTTACTTTAAAAAAAAGTTCAAACTACTAAATATTTATGCTGCCAACATGGGAGTACCTAAATATAGAAACCAATTAACAACAAACGTACAGGAACTCACTGATAATAATACAATGACAGGGGATTTTAACACCCACTTATGGCAATGGACCGATCGCCTATGCAGAAAATTAACAGGGGAACAATAGCCTTGACACACTGGACCACAGGGACTCAACAGATATAGTCTGAACATTTCTTCCTAAAGCAGAATACACATTCCTTTCAAGTGCACATGGGACATTCTCCAGAACAGATCATATAATGTCCCACAAATCAGCCCCCAACAGGTACAACAGGTACAAGAAGGTTGATATCACACCCTGTACATTTTCGGACCATGACGCTATGAAACTCGAAGTCGACAGTAAGAAAAACAATTGGACAGACCAAAAATATGTGGAGATTATGAACATCCTACTAGAGAATGAATAGAGCAACCAGGAAATTAAAGAGGAAATTTAAAACAAATGAAAATGAAAACATGTTTCTCCAAACATCTGGGATGTTGCAAAGGCAGTCCTAAGAGGGAAGTACATAGAAATACAGGCCTATCTCAAGAAACAAGAAGTCTCCAATACACAACCTAACCCTACACCGAAAGAGGCTGGAAAAGGAATAGCAAACAAAGCCTAAAGCCTACAGAAGAAGGAAAAAAATAAAAGATGAGAGAAGAAATAAACAATGGAGAAAAAACAAAACAATAGAATGGAATAACGAAACTAAGAGCTGGTTCTTCAAAATAATTAATAAAATGGATCCAGCCCTAGCCAGCCTTATCAACGAGAAAAGAGAAACCTAAGTAAAAATGAGAGAAGAGAGATCACAATCAACACCAGAAAAATAAGACAATTATAAGGGAATACTATGCAAGATTATACGCTAACAAACTGGGAGACCGGGAAGAAATGGACAAATCCCTAGAGGGGAACACAGGCAAGGCAACACCCTTTTTGAACTAGAATCCCTAGAAATGTGCAAACGAGCAAAACTGAAATAGGAAGAAATAGAAAATATGAACAGACCCATAACTAGCAAAGAAATTGAATCAGCAAAGCACCTGGGTGCCTCAGTGGTTGAGCATCTGCTTTGGCTCAGGTCATGATCCCGGGGTCCTGGGGGATCATGTCCCACATGAGGCTCCCTGCATAGACCTCATTTTCCCTCTGCCTATAACTCTGCCTCTCTGTGTCTCTCATGAATACATAAGTAAAGATGCAGTCACTGTGGAAAACAGTCTAGAGGGTCCTCGAGAATTTAAAAATAGGGGATCCCTGGGTGGCGCTTTGGTTTGGCCCCTGCCTTTGGCCCAGGGCGTGATCCTGGAGACCCGGGATCGAATCCCACGTAGGGATCCCGGTGCAAGTAGCCTGCTTCTCCCTCTGCCTGTGTCTCTGCCTCTCTCTCTGTGACTATTCTAAAAAAAAATTTAAGGGATCCCTGGGTGGTGCAGCGGTTTGGCGCCTGCCTTTGGCCCAGGGCGCGATCCTGGAGATCCGGGATCGAATCCCACGTCAGGCTCCCGGTACATGGAGCCTGCTTCTCCCTCTGCCTGTGTCTCTGCCTCTTTCTCTCTCTGTGTGACTATCATAAATAAATAAAAACGTAAAAAAAAATTTAAAAAAAAATTTAAAAAAGAAGTTAAAAATAGAGCTACCCTACGATTCCAACATTGCACATCTAGGTATTTACCCCGAGGATACAAAAGTAGTTGAGTAGATTCAAAGAGGAACACGCAGCCCAGTGTTGGTAGCAGCGTTATCAACAACAACGAAACTGTGTATAGAGCCCAGATGTCCATCGACTGATGAATGGGCAGAGATGATGTGGTAAATATACACACTGCAACATCACTCGGTCATCACAAGGGATGAAATGAAGCCATTTACAATGACGTGGGAGAAATGGAAGGGACTTATGCTAAATGAACTCAGTCAGTCAGAGAAAGACAGATACCAAATACCATACAATTGCATTCACATGTGAATTTTAAGAAACCAAACAAACTGGTAAAGGGGCAGAGAGGGAGATGAAAGAAGCAAACAAAAAAACACACTCTTAACCACAGAGAATAAACTAATAAATACCAGGGGAAGGTGGGGGGGATGGGGAATCAGGGGATGGGGATTGTGGAGGTCACTTCTGACCAGTACCAGGCGTTGTATTCAAGAGTTGAATCACTATGTGGTAAACCTGAAACTATATCATACTGTGTTTACAAACAGGACTTCAAGTAAAACTTTAAAATAATAATTGGTAGTATAGAGGAAACATGCGCACACAAGAGATAAAATCAGAAAGGAAACTGAAAATCCTAAGAGTCTTTAGAGCCACAAATCCCCTCCTTAGCTCAGCTCAGGAGAAGCCTGCCATGCCTATTCTCACCCCAGCAGAAGCCTGGATTTTGATTCTCTGGTGAGGCCTATGACTTGGTGGAGTCAGGCTACACTGGGTGTCCTGAGGACATCAGCGTCCGGTTGTGTGGACGTGGCCCCACGTCTCCTGAAGCGTCACCGCTGGTTCTGAGGTGGCCGGGGCTCCTGTCCCTGTGGTTGCGGTCCCCAGCTTCCAGAAGACTCAACTTATGTCCTGATGGGCACTTTAGCTCCTGCCAGAGTGGACGCCGTGCTACATTTTTCAGAATCCTCCCCGCGTGTCCTGAGGCAGCCCATGGGCTCCTGTCAGCGTGGATGCGGGCTCACATCTTACTGAAGCCTCCCCATGGGTCCTGAGGCAGCCCAGGGGCTCCTGTCAGGGTGGGTGCGGGCCCACAATTTCCTGAAGCCTCCCCGCAGTTCCTGAAGTGGCCCTGGGCTCCTGTCAGGGTGGATGTGGACCTACATCTTCCTGAAGCCTCACCGTGTGTTCTGAGGAGACCGGGGCTCCTGTCAGTGTGAACGCTGCTCAATATCCCCCTGAAGACTCCCCGCAGGTTCTGAGGAGGCTGCAGCTCATCAGCGTGGATGTAACCCCACGTCTTCCTCAGGCCTCCCCAGCACAGGCTGGCTCCTGTTAGTGCAGGCATACGAGGCCTACTGCACATGCGTGCCCCTTGGGCGGTGCCTGGGCTCGGGCGCCCCCTGTGGGATGCTCAGACGCTGCAGGAGGCTGTGCAGGAGGCAGCGGGCCCGGCCCGGGGCCCACCTCTGCCTCCTTCCAGGCTCCAGCTGTGGCCTGTTAGCTTCGAAACCGTCTGACTGAAAAGGAGCCCAACACCCGGTTTCCTCAAAAAAAATTAAGGAGAAGGAATTGTAGCCCAAGGACGCGAAATGAAATGTGGACCAGACTTTTACCATGTCCTGTAAAACTCACTCAACCCTCTTCCACGGTGGGCAGGAGCACGGGCTGGTGCAGCCGCCTTGGAAACAGTGTGGAGGCTCCCCAGGAAGTTAGAAATAGAGTCGCCCTGCGACCAGCAGTTGTACGGCCTGCAGCTCACTCCGAAGATACAGATGCAGTGAGACGTGGGACAACTGCACCCAATGTCCACAGCAGCCGGGTCCACAGTAGCCACACTGTGGGAGGAGCCTTGGTGCCCTCTGCCAGATGATGGATAAAGAGGATGGGAGATAGATGATGGTCAGAGAGAGAGGAATGGAACTCAGCTACCAAAGAGAAGGAAATCTTGGCATTTGCAATGACGTGGAAAGAACTAGAGGGATCATCTTAAGTGAAATAGGTCAGTCGGAAAAGAGAATGACCGTGTGGTATCATTCATAGGAGGAATTAAAGAAGCAAAGCAGATGAACATCTGTGAAGGGAAGGAAAAACAAATAAGATGAAAACAGATGCAGGGAATACAGACTCTTATATATAGGAAACAAACTGAGTGTCACTGCAGGGGAGGGGACGGGGGAGGGGATAACAGGGGATAACAGGGGACCAGCATGAAGGAGGGCACGTGATGTCACAAGCACTGTAGTTATCTCCAACTGGTGAATCCCTGAATTCTTCCTCTGAAAGTATAATACACTATACGTTAATTAATTGGGTTTAAATTAAATTAAGTTAAAAAATCAGTTGTATCAGAGCACGTTTCCTTCTGGACTCTCTGTTCTACTCCTTCGGCTTATGCTGGGACCAACCCTCGTGGGTCTGGTTTGTTTAAGTAGGCGTCAGGCCTCGTCTATGGACCAGCTCAGTTCTAGAACTCACAACCCCTACATCAGGACGGGAGGTGAGGTCAGGAGTCGGATGCCAGGCGGGGTCCCGAGGACAACACTGCTTTATCGTTTGTCTCTGTGACATCGTTTGAAATAGGAAAGTGCTGCGTCCCACTCTGTCCTGCTTCTCCAATACTGATTTGCTGTCCCAGGTCATTTGTGACATTTGTGGGGGCGGATGGAAGTTATGGGTTTTTTTTTTCCTATTTATAGGATCTGCCACCATGACTTGACAGGAATGACATTGAAATTGAGGGTGGCTTCAGGAACTGCGGACATTTTCACAAGATGAGGCTCCAACCCATGAGCCCAGGATGGCCTCCCAGAACCTGGTATGGCTCAGTGCACAAGTCTTGTGCTCCTTTGGTTCAGTCTCATTTTTTATTCTCTGTGATGCTCCTGAGAAGTAAGTCACATCCGTCATTTCCTTCCTGAGTGCTCATTGTCAGGACACAGCAAGCCCAACAATAGAATAAAAACTGAGCCCAGGCCAAGGGCAGGAAGCCCCTATTAGAACAGATCTCAATACACTTGAAGGCCCCATATCAAAATGTAAACAGAACTTGAGGAATTGCTCCAGCCCTTCGGGAGTTCCCCAAGACCAGCCCTTAAAACTAAGCTAAAACCCACCTCGGGGTCCAAGTCCCTGCTCCGCTCTCTCGGGTATACTTGGACACAAGCTCGAGCTTGTAAATAAACCCTCGTGTGTTTGCATTGCTGTCGGCTTCTCAGTGGTTTCTCGGATTCGCAATCTTGGGCACAACAGTCTGAGATAAAAAAACAAAGCCAAAAGAAGTTCGGATGCAGGTAGAGTGAACGCAAGGTTCTGAGAGAAATGGCGGAGACCCGGGGGCTTGGAAGCTCTTCTGTGGAGGCCCCAGCAGACTGGGGGGCGGGATGCTCTGCCCCAGAGCCAGAGGACCCAGAGACCCCACCCACATCCTGCCTATCAGGACCGGGTCTCAAGAGCAGCACATCGCTGCCCACTGGAGGCCAGAGGCGCTGACGCCCACCCCTCCTCTGACCCCCGCAGGTGCATTTCCCAGGAAGATGTGCACTTGACAATCAGCGCCATGGCCCATCCCCAGACCCCACACAGACCATTCGCTGCCACCAAGTTGTCGGACCACAGAGGCTGCAGATCTTTAGCTCTGCCTGGAAAGTAGGGTTTAGATTCCTTTGTACTTTGTGTTCTTTTCATTTATTTTTTTATTCTTTTTTATTGCCTTATTTTAATTTTTATGTATGTACCTTATATATTTCTTATTTTTACTTTCATATTACTTTAATTGTGTTTATTCTTTTTAATTTTTTTTCAACTTATATATGACAGTCACAAACAGAGAGAAAGAGAAAGAGAGGGAGAGAGAGAGAGGCAGAGACACAGGCAGAGGGAGAAGCAGGCTCCCTGCACTGGGAGCCGAACGTGAAATTCGATCCAGAGTCTATAGGATTGTGCCCTGGGCCAAAGTCAGGCACTAAACCGCTGCGCCACCCAGGGATCACTTTAATTGTTTCTATTTTGGGATTTAGAATCTTTTAACAAGCAGGCCAAAATAATCTGTTGTTTTTTTGGGGGGGAGGGAGGGCAGTTGTTATTGTTTTTCTTGGTTTTCCTTTTTCTTCCTTCTTTCTTTTCTGGAAAAAAATAATGAGATGGAGAAATTCACCTCCATAAAATAACATGAGGTCTACTCACAGCCAGGAAGTTCATCAATACACATATATGATATCTAACTACAGTTTAAAACAATGATTATAAAGATAGCAGCTGGGTTGGAAAAAGAGCACAGAAGAAAACTAGAGAAACCTTTACTGTAGAAATAAAAGAACTAAAATATAGCCAGGCCAACGTTAAAAATGCTATAACTGAGATGCAGTCCCAAGTGGAAGCCTTAAAAAGAAGAAAGGTTATGGACCACAGAGACAGACGTAGGGAAGTCAGCCACTTATTAAAACAATAAGATTCATACCATAGGAGACTCAGAAGATGAAGAGAGAGAAAAGGTGGGCCTTGCTCAAACATTAGAAACGCAAATACCCACCGTTGGCTTCAACGTGGATGGAACTGGAAGGTATTATGCTGAGTGAAGTAAGTCAATCAGAGAAGGATAAACATTGTATGTTCTCATTCATTTGGGGAATATAGGTAATAGTGAAAGGGATTATAAGTGAAGGGAGTAGAAATGAGTGGGAAATATCAGAAAGGGAGACAGAACATAAAGACTCCTAACTCAGGGAAAGGTACTAGGGTTGATGGAATGGGAGGTGGGCGGGCTGTGGGGGTGAATGTGTGATGGGCACTGAGGGGGGCACTTGACGGGATGAGCACTGGGTGTTATTCTGTATGTTGGCGAATTGAATACCAACAAATAATAAAATTATTATAAAAAAAAGAAAGGAAGGAAGGAAGGAAGGAAGGAAGGAAAGGAAAGGAAAGGAAGAGTGGCACCTGTGTGGCTCGGTTAGTTAAGCTTCTGCCTTAGGCTCAGACCATGATCCAGGTCCCAAGGCAGGCTTCCTGTTCAGCAGGGAACCTGCTTCTCCCTCTCCCTCTGCCCCTCTCGCTCATGCTTTTTCTCTCCTCTCCCTCTCAAATAAATAAAAAACATCTTTGAAAAAGAAACAAACAAACCCACAAGGAAGAGAAATCTCCCATGTAGAAGAATTTCAAACAATTTGTGCAGACATTCCACCCTCAAGTTCATGAGCATAGCTTCCAACTCTTTTGTTTTTTTTGCTTCCAACTCTTATGTGAGGAATACACATTGTAACTTCCTTCTACAAAATATAATATGAAAAACTTAAAATAATATTGATAATATAATAATAATAATTAATAATAATAAAAAAGGATCAGTTTACTGCGTAGAAAGCTGACAAACACTATCTCAGCAATGTGATCAGATCGATACCAAGACTGATAAATCATGTTGATAGTATATCCTTTATATAATATAATGAAAATGGCAGTATATCTCTGTATATAATCCAAAAAACTGTTCAATCATGAGATAAACGACAGACATGTCCCAACTGAGGGAAATTTTACAAAATACTCTACTTCTCAAAGTGTTCCAGTTCAACAACAACAAGGAAAGGCTGAAAGACTGTCACAATCCAGAGGAGCCTAAGAAAACAGGAGGACAAATGGAGGGTGATATGAGGGATGGTAACTTAGCAAAAACTAAGGAAATCTGAATAAAGTATGGTCTTTGGTTAATGCGACTATTTTAATATTGATTCATTAGCTAATATTTGTACCGTGCTAAAATAAGATATCAATAATTGGAGAAATTGAGTGCAAGTGCATGTGAATGCACTGTACTATCTTCTCAATTTCCCTATAAATTTTTGTTTTTTTCCTAATAAATAAGATTTATTTTGAAAATTGACTTAAATGAATCAGGCTCCAAGTGTGAACACATTTTAAGAATCGTTGAATTAACTTTTGACTTATTCTTAAAGAGTTCCTTTGATGGAAACAAATAAGAATTTTAGATCAGAAGGAAAGAAAAACACTTATGAACACGTATAATGCCTCCTCAACCTGAAAAGCAGGAAAGGATAATAAATAGCAAAACTCAGATAAAAATACTTCTATTATAATAGACACCATATTGCAAGTGCATTTAAAATTAGCAATGTATAACATTTATTTCCTTGACATTTGTCTTCCAAAGAGTTCACAGTGTTTCAGTGTCAGTTGAAACAGGGGAAGAATCTCAGGGAAAAACCGTTCCCATAATAATAGGACCATTGGTAATAATGTCTCTCAGTTCTTTCCAAATCCATAAAGATGCATTTCCTGATGAGTGACTGAGCTGTGAAGAAAGAGATGAGAAACCATGACCCCTCTGAACTACTTGTGTCAGAATATTTTAACCATAGTACTACAGATAGTAGTAAATTATCCTTATTAACAGGAAATACGTCTCAGATTGGAATCTGAGCAATCAGATGGGCAGAGAAAAAAGGCTTTGACTCGCTCCTCATCTTTTAAAGACAAAGGAGAGGTTTTCTTTTTATTTATTTTTTTTTAATTTTTTTTTTAATTTTTTATTTATTTATGATAGTCACAGAGAGAGAGAGAGAGGCAGAGACACAGGCAGAGGGAGAAGCAGGCTCCATGCACCGGGAGCCTGATGTGGGATTCGATCCTGGGTCTCCAGGATCGCGCCCTGGGCCAAAGGCAGGCGCCAAACCGCTGCGCCACCCAGGGATCCCAGGAGAGGTTTTCTATGTACAAAGTCAGTTGTCAAGATAGCCTTAGGGAATAAGAGTCTGCAGTATTGAATCCCGCTGCCTAGCTGGGACGCCCACGTTCCAGGTCTTCCTGATCCCAATCACTGGGCCTGTCCCCCAACACAGGATGCCACGCTGAGGTCATTTGCAATTGCTCTCTTAGGAGCTCTTGGGAAGGGGGAAGGAGCTAGATAGGATGGGACAGGATGCATGGAGGCCGAGAAAATTAAGGCCATTCCAATTTAAATTCAGCATTAGCACACGCCCAGCCATCCCAGGCCCCTGTGAAGAGAGCTGAAATTTACATGCCTTCAGTTACAGGAAAAAAACAAAAGTTTACAGCTTAATGTCCTAGAAAGCCCCACAATAGAATCAAAACAGAGCCCAGACCAAGGGCAGGAAGCCCCCACTAGAATGAGAACAGAGCTCAATGCCCTTGAAGGCCCCATATCAAAATGTAAACAGAAATTGAGGAATTGCTCCAGCCATTCTGGAGGTCCCTGAGACCAGCCCTTAAAACTAAGCTAAAACCCACCTCGGAGTCCAAGTCCCTGTTCCGCTGTGTTGGGTGTACTTGGACGCAAGTTCGAGTTTGGAAATCAACCCTTGTGTGTTTGCATTGGCGTCAGCTCCTTAGTGGTTTCTCGGATTCACAATCTTGGGCACAATACCTCCATGTCCCCTCCCACCTTGGCTGAACCCATATCCCCTCCCACCCAGGCTGACACTCCATCACTTCCCTGCCCACAACAGCTGGGCACAGACCGTCACACAGGTCCCACGGGCATGGTGGGCACTCCTGCCATCCCTGGCCTCCCAGAGGAAGGAAGGAGGTTTCAGCAGGACACACTCCCATGATGACCACAGGGCTCCCTGCCCAACACGGCAGCTCGTGACAGTTCAGGGTCTGTGTCCCTAATGCCTGCTCCTCCTCCCCGGTTTTCCCACAGGAAATGAAGGAGGAGACCCTGGTCTCCTCCTAGGACATCACGCAGGTAAACCTGGATGTCAACAAGAGGTTCGGCAGCCACATCATGTTTTAGGACTGCTAGGTGTTGGGTGAGGCTGCTGGGCCAGGAAGCTTCGGGCCCCTGGGGGCTTCTGAGTAGGGAAAATGAGGCCTCTGAGGCCAGGGGGAGCAACAGCAACCAACAACATACCGCTCCATGGTAGGGTGATTGGGATGACCCCCTTGCCCACCCCTCTGGGCCTCAGGGATGAGGAGGCCACTAGGATGGGGCCTCCAGGGGTTGCCATGGGAGCTGAACACCAAATGGTAGAGGGACGGCCCCATGAGAAGCAGGGGATGGGGTGGGGGATGTGGGGGCATGAACTGGACCTGGGGGCCAGGCGGCATGGCCGCGGCTGGAGCAGGACACACATCGATACCATGACGGTCGGACAGGTCAGAGTGACACCCACTCTTGGTGCTTTATATATTTCTAAATTCTATAAATTTGAGACAATTTGCAATTTGAAAGCATACATATTATGATGACACCCAGATAATGCCCCCGGTCCAGCCAGGGTCCTGCACTGACCACACCGTGTGTTTAACGGTAGACGTCTCCTTGTGCATCTTAGGGGAAGGAGATACCCTGTGTCTGCAGGCCCCCACAACATCCCCCTCATTCCCCACTCCCACTCCAACGCCCTCCATCATCATCCCCAATGCATCCCACCATCCCCCTCACACCCACACAGCCCCACACAATCCCCACCCACACCATCCCCCACACTCCACCACAATCATACCTCTGTCCCCACACGATCCACTGCCACACCATTTATCCCCAGCAAGGACCTGGAGTAGGTGCCCCCTGTGGGACATGCTCAGCCTCCCCGGGTTTCTCTGCATACCCTGATCCCATCAGAAGCCCAGGTGTCCCATAGCGTACCCAGGGGTTGCAGGGAGCAGGAAAGACATGGAGCCCCCGACATGTGGGTGCAGGTGAGTGGTGCAGAGGATGCACTGTGCCCTGCCTCTGCCCAGTGTCCCTACTGGAGGGTGGCACACCCTGAACAGGACACCAGCCCCTAACCCATAGGGACCTGGGCTTACCTGGCCCCGGGCTCTGTGGGGGCTGAGTTGATTTAAGCCTCCCAGGGCCAACAAAAAGACTAATGGGATCCAGCCCCCCATGGCCCTGGCCAGCCCTGGATTCTGGCCCTGGGCTGAGTGAGCCCTCTCACAGCTGAATGTGGCCTCTTGGGCCCTAGGTGTACCCCACCGATCCAGGTCACTGACCTAGGGCACCCTTTGGATCCTGGGAAACCCCAGGGTGGGGAGAGCAGGGGTAGGCCGGTGGGCCCCACCTGCAGCCACACCAGGAGGCAGGCTGCTCCAGGTGCTGGGGCCCCTGGGAGCCCAAGGCCAGGGTCCAGCTGCCCTGCGTGGACCCAGCACAGGAGCCCATGAGCTGCAGGTCCAGGTCAGCTCTGCTGTCCTCAGAACCGTCTCTCTGGCTGAAACCTCAGGACACACGCCCCCACCCAGATTCCACACATGCTCCCAGGTGGGGGACTCCAACACCCGCCCACCCCAACCCGTGTCATTCTTTGCCCTCCCCTAAAGGACAGAAAGCTCTCCATCCCCAGGGGCAGGCGCACCCCCTCGGCCCTGAGCCCGTTTGCTGTAGAAAGTCAATAAAGTGTTGTGGTGTGAAAATGCACAGCCAGCCCATTTCTGTGTCATCCAGAACACTGTGCACGGGGCTTGGAGAGACCACCAGAGAGGAGGAGGGGGCACCACCCAGGCCCCACCAGCCCCTGCAGGGGCGCCACCATGCACAGCCAGCTGACGTCCCATGTGCCTTCCAGGGGCGGCCAGACACCAGGTTCAGGACCTGACAGACTTTACTGGGACTCAGGCTGTGCCCCGCAGGCCAGGAAGGGCTGGGACAGAGTGACAGCCAGGAAGCCTCAGGTCACCAGGTTCTGTGCAAAGCAACCCGGTTGTCTGTGCTCCCTCTGTCCAGGGGACCTGGGCAGGCCGTGTTCCGGGGCCCTTCCTCCGTGTATCATCCCCGTGCCAGTGTGCCTGGGGCAAAGAGGGCCTTCGGGGTGGTCAGCATGGCCCTAGAAGGGATGTCAGGACAGCAGGCCCTTGTGTTATGCCCAAGATTGTGAATCCGAGAAACCACCGAGGAGCCAACACCGATGCAAACTCCCAAGGGTTTCTTTACAAGCTGGAGCTTGGTTCCAAGTGCACCCGACACAGCGGAGAATGGACTTGGACCCCGAGACTAAGAGGCGTAGCAGCTTTATAGGGGCCAGTGGCCCATGGGATATGCAGAAAGTTGCACAGTCATGTCTGTTCACAAGCAGGTGGCCAATTGAATTACACCTTACCCTATAGTATCCACTTGCGCTGGCCTATTACTTTGGTCAGAATCGGCGTGCAGTTTTGGGGGACATAAAGCAGGGTTACATTGTTATGAGCTGATTTCAGATAAGGGTGTGCCCAGCGGCCTGACTATGGTGGGGCAGCGCCTTAAGCAATAAGAAGATCATGTGGGGGTCATCCTGGAGGTGGGGGGTGTAGCACAAAATGGAATCAATCCTGCTCTGCCTGTCCAGGGGTAGGAGATTTTTGTTAAATTTCCTGGGTCCCACACTTGCAGCTCATGCACCTGGGCCAGCCTCACCAGATGGACTCAGCGTGCACACCTTGTGGTGCTGGATCTCTCACACCAGCGTGTGGAGGGCACCCTCCTTGCCCGAATGAGTAGGGGCGGGTGAGCATGGGGCTCGGCCTGAAGGTCAGGCAGCACAGGGGACCGAGGAACCCCAGCCCCGTCCCCACCCAGACTCGCAAACACAGGCAGCCCCAGGGCTCCCCCCATGGGCAGCTGGATCCTCAGGAGCTCCCACCAGGACAGCCCCGAGGTCTGGCTCCCTGCTGGAGAGGCATCAGGGAGAAGATAAGCAGCCAGCACATGGCAGGACCCACTGCGGGACATGGGAATATAGCCAAGCCGGACCTTCCAGCTCAGCTGAACCTCCAGCAGAAAGTCACTGCAAGAGCGAGCCCAGGGTCTGTCAAGAGAGCCTAGATAGCCGCCCAGCGCCAGCACCAGAAATGATGTTGTGTCAACCATTTGGGCATTTGGGTGACCCAGCCAGAGGATCCGATAGCTGCACGTGATAGCTACATGTGATAGACACACACAACCCCCAAAACCAACAAAAGTTGGAATCCCCCCAGTATTGTCTAACAGCAGCCAGATGGTTACATACACGACGCTGTGGTCCCCAATAGGATACATGAAAGTCGCAATAAACCATGACTGCAGAGGTGCTGGAGGCACAGAGATGTGCCTGCTTGGTTCCAACAAGGGTCACAGAGGGGCAGGAAGCATCCTACGGAGGGGAGGCCCCTCCTTGGAAAGGACATCATGTCCCTGTGAAGGCTACGGAGGGTGAAATCTTTCCTCCTCTCTTTCAGCTTCTGGTTTTCCTCCTAAATGCCATTTTCCTCAATCATAAGACCAAAAATTTATTTTATGTTTTTAAATTTCTTTTTGTTGGTGTCCAATTTGTATGAATTCTTGCTTCAGCAAGGGTGTCATTCAGGAGAGAAGGAGAGATCATGATTTTCCCAGACAGGCAAAATATAAAGGAGTTCATGACCACTTAACTAGTCCAGTAAGGAATTTTAAGAGGGACTCTTCTAGTGGGGGGAGAAAGAGTCCAAAAGCAACAAAGACTAGAAAGGCCCAGAGAACGTCACCAGAAACACCAACTCTTCCGGTAACACTAAGGCACAAAGTTCATATCTTTGAATAATCACTCTGAATGCTGATAGACTAAATGCTTCAATCAAAAGATACAGGGTATCAGAGTGGCTTAAAACACAGGATCTGGGAAGCCTGGGTGGCTCAAAGAGTTGAGCATCTACCTTTGACTCAGGGTATGATCCTGCAGTCTGGGATCGAGTCCCATATTGAACTCCAGGTGTGGAGTCTGCTTCTCTCTCTCTCCCTAATTTTCTGCCTCTCTCTCTCTCTCTCTCTCTCTCATAAATAAAATCGTTATTAAAAAAACAAGATCCATCTGTATGCTGCCTACAAGATGCTCACCTTAGATGGATACACACCAGCAGATTGATAGTCAGGGGAGGGAAAATCATCTACCACGCTAATGGATATCAAACGAAAGCTGGAGGACCCATACTTATATCAGACAAACGAGATTTGAAACCAAACCCTGGGGGAAACCTGGTGGCTCAGTGGTTGAGCATCTGCCTTCAGCTCAGGGTGTGAACCTGGGATCACAGGATCGAGTCCCACATCAGCCTCCCTTAGGGGAGCATGCCTCTCTCTCTGCCTATGTTTCTGCCTCTGCTTCTCTGTGTATCTCTCATGAAAAAATAAATAAAATATTTAAATCTCAAAAAGAAAGAACAAATCCTGTAAGGAGAGATGAAGAAGAACATTATTTCATAATTAAAAAGACTATCAAGATCAAACAACTAAATATTTATGCTGCCAACATGGGAGTACCTAAATATAAAACCAATTACTAACAAACGTACAGGAACTCACTGATAATAATACACTGACAGGGGATTTCAACACCCACTTATGGCAATGGACCGATCGTTTAGCAGAAAAACCAACAAGGGAACAATAGCCTTGACACACCGGACCACAGGGACTCAACAGATATAGTCAGAAAATTAGATCTGAAAGCAGAATACACATTCCTTTCAAGTGCACATGGGACATTCTCCAGAACAGATCATATCATGGCCCACAAATCAGCCCTCAACAGGTACAACAGGTACAATAAGGTTGATATCACACCATGTACATTTTCTGACCACAGCGCTATGAGACTGGAAGTCGACAATAAGAAAAAATTTGGACAGACCAAAAATATATTGAGTTTATGATCATCCTACTAGAGAATGAATGGAGCAACCAGGAAATTAAAGAGGAAATTTAAAACAAATGAAAATGAAAACATGTTTCTCCAAACCTCTGGGATGTAGCAAAGGCAGTCCTAAGAGGGAAGCACATAGCAATACAGGCCTACTTCAAGAAAGAATTCTCCAATACACATCCTTACCCTACACCTGAAGGAGCTGAATAAGGAATAGCAAACAAAGCCTAAAGCCTACAGAATAAGGGAAAAAATAAAGATGAGTGCAGAAATAAACAATACAGAAACAACAAAACAGTAGAATGGAATAACAAAACTAAGAGCTGGTTCTTTAAAATTATTAATAAAATGGATCAACCCTAGCCAGGCTTATCAACGAGAAAAGAGAAAAGACCTAAATAAATAAAATCACAAATGAGAGAAGAGAGATCACAATCAACACCAGAAAAATAAGACAATTATAAGGGAATACTATGAAAGATTATATGCAAACAAACTGGGAGACCTGGAAGAAATGGACAAATCCCTAGAGGGGAACACAGGCAAGGCAACACCCTTTTTTTTCCCTAGAAATGTGCAAACGAGCAGAACTGAAATAGGAAGAAATAGAAATGTGAACAGACCCATAACTAGCAAAGGAATTTAATCAGCAAGGCACCTGGGTGCCTCAGTGGTTGAGCATCTGCTTGGCTCAGGTTATGATCCCGGGGTCCTGGGGGATCAAGTCCCACATCAGGCTCCCTGCATGGAGCCTCATTTTCCCTCTGCCTATAACTCTGCCTCTCTGTGTCTTTCATGAATACATAAGTAAAGGTGCAGCCACTGTGGAAAACAGTCTGGAGGGTCCTCGAGAAGTTCAAAATAGGGGATACCTGGGTGGTGCAGCAGTTTGGCACCTGCCTTTGGCCAGGGCGTGATCCTGGAGACCCGGGATCGAATCCCACGTCGGGACGTGGCCCCAGGTGTTCCAGTCACAGTCAGCGAGTCCTGAGTATGCCGGGTCTCCTGTCAACGTGGAGTATGCCTACTCTGGAAGGAGGAGGAACATCCTTCTGGATGCCTCACATCCTCTGGAAGCCTCACAGCAGGTTCTCAGGAGGCCGGGGGCTCCTGTCAGCCTGGACATGGCCCCATGTCCCCTGAAAACTCACCGCGAGTCCTGAGGAGGCTGTAGGTTGCTGTCAGCCTAGACACAGCCCCATGTGTCCCGAAGCCAAAGTCCAGGTCCTGAGGAGGACGGGGGTCCTCTCAGTCTTGATGTGGCCCCACATTTTCCTCAGCCTCACCATAAGACCTGAGGAGGCTGGGGGCTCTTGTCAGAATGGATGTGGCCCCAAAGCATCCCAATCGTTCACAGTGTGTCCTGAGGAGGCCGGAGAATTCTGTCAGTGTGGAATTGGCATCAACATTTTTCTGGGGCCTCACCACAGGCTCTGACAAGGCTGGGGTCTTCTGTCCGCATGGACGCATCCCCATATCTCCCGAAGTCTACACTGGGGGTCCTAAGGACATCAGCGTCCGGTTGTGTGGACGTGGCCCCACGTCTTCCCGAAGCATCACCGCAGGTTCTGAGGTGGCCGAGGCTCCTGTCACTGTGGATGCAGCCCCCAGCTTCCAGAAGACTCAACTTATGTCCTGAGGGGCCAGTTAGCTCCTATCGGAGTGGAAGCAGCGCTCCATCTTTCAGAAGCCTCCCCACATATTCTGAGGTGGCCCTGGGGCTCCTGTCAGCATGGATGGGGACCCACATCTTACTGAAGCCTCCCCGCGGGTCCTGAGGCAGCCCAGGGGCTCCTGTCAGGGTGGGTGCAGGCCCAGAACTTCTTGAAGCCTCCCCGCAGGTCCTGAAGCGGCCCAAGGGCTCCTATCAGGGTAGATGTGGGCCCATATCTTCCTGAAGCCTCACCGTGTGTTCTGAGGAGACCGGGGCTCCTGTCAGCGTGAACGCTGCCCAATATCCCCCTGAAGACTCCCCACAGGTTCTGAGGAGGCTGTGGCTCATCAGCGTGCACATGTCCCCAAGTCTTCCTCTGGCCTCCCCAGCACAGGCTGACTCCTGTTAGTGCAGGCAGACGAGGCCTACTGCACATGCGTGCCCCTTGGGCGGTGCCTGGGCTCAGGCGCCCCCTGCGGGATCCTCAGGCACTACAGGAGGCTGTGCAGGAGGCACATGCCCATCCTGGGGCCCACCTCTGCCTCCTTCCAGGCTCCAGCTATGGCCTGTTAGCTTCAGAAATGTCTGACTGAAAAGGAGCCCAAAACACGGCTTCCCCAAAAATTCTTAAAGAGAAGGAATTGGAGCCCAAAGGATGCGAAATGAAATGTGGACCAGACTTTTACCACGTCCTGTAAAACTCACTCAACCCTTTTCCACTGTGGGCGGGACAGCGGGCTGGTGCAGACACCATGGAAACAGTGTGGAGGCTCCGCCGGAAGTTACAAATAGAGCCGACCTGCGACCAGCATGTGTAAAGCCTGGAGCTCACTCTGAAGATACAGATGCAGTGAGACGTGGGACAACTGCACCCCAATGTCCACAGCAGCCGGGTCCACAGTAGCCACAATGTGGGAGGACCCTCAGTGCCCTCTGGCAGATGATGGATAAAGAGGATGGGAGATAGATGATGGCCATAGAGAGCGGAATGCTACTCAGCTATCAAAGAGCAGGAAATCTTGCCATTTGCAATGACGTGGATAGAAGTAGAGGGATCATCTTAAGTGAAATAGGTCAGTGGGAAAAGAGAATGACCGTGTGGTGTCATTCATAGGTGGAATTAAAGAAGCAAAGCAGATGAACATCTGTGAAGGGAAGGAAAAACAAATAAGATTAAAAGAGATGCACGAAATACAGACTCTTAATTATAGGAAACAAACTGAGTGTCGCTGCAGGGGAGGGGACGGGGGAGGGGATAACAGGGGACCAGAATGAAGGAGGGCACGTGATGTCACGAGCACTGCGGTTATCTCCATCTGGTGAATTTCTGAATTCTTCCTCTGAAAGTATAATACACTAACATTAATTAATTGGGTTTAAATTAAATTAAGTTAAAAAATCAGTTGTATCAGAGCACGTTTCCTTCTGGACTCTCTGTTCTACTCCTTCGGCTTATGCTGGGACCAACCCTCGTGGGTTTGGTTTGTTTAAGTAGGCGTCAGGCCTCGTCCATGGAACAGCCCAGGGCTAGAACTCATGACCCCGAGATCAGGACGGGAGGTGAGGTCAGGAGTCAGATGCTTAACCGACGGAGCCAAGCGGGGTCCCGAGGACAACACTGCTTTATCCTGTGTCTCTGTGACATCGTTTGAAATAGGAAAGTGCTGCGTCCCACTCTGTCCTGCTTCTCCAATACTGATTTGCTCTCCGGGGTCATTTGTGGGGGTGGATGGATGTTATGGGTTTTTTTTCTATTTATAGGATCTGCCACCATGATTTGACAGGAATGATATTGAAATAGAGGGTGGCTTCAGGAACTGCGGACATTTTCACAAGATGAGGCTCCCAAACCACGAGCCCAAGATGGCCTTCCAGAGCCTGGTATGGCTCAGTGCACAAGTCTTGTGCTCCTTTGGTTAAGTCTCATTATTTATTCTCTGTGATGCTCCTGAGAAGGGAGTCACGTCCGTCATTTCCTTCCTGAGTGCTCATTGTCAGGTACAGCAAGCCCCACAATACAATAAAAACTGAGCCCAGACCAAATGCAGGAAGCCCCTATTAGAACAGATCTCAATGCCCTTGAAGGCCCCATATCAAAATGTAAACAGAACTTGAGGAATTTCTCCAGCCCTTCAGGAGTTCTCTGAGACCAGCCATTAAAACTAAGCTAAAGGGATCCCTGGGTGGCACAGCGGTTTGGCGCCTGCCTTTGGCCCGGGGCGCGATCCTGGAGACCCGGGATCGAATCCCACGTCGGGCTCCCGGTGCATGGAGCCTGCTTCTCCCTCTGCCTGTGTCTCTGCCTCTCTCTCTCTCTCTCTGTGACTATAATAAATAAATAAAAAATTAAAAAAAAAAAACTAAGCTAAAAATCACCTCGGTTGGGATCCCTGGGTGGCGCAGCGGTTTGGCGCCTGCCTTTGGCCCAGGGCGCGATCCTGGAGACCCGGGATCGAATCTCACGTCGGGCTCTCGGTGCATGGAGCCTGCTTCTCCCTCTGCCTATGTCTCTGCCTCTCTCTCTCTCTCTCTCTCTCTCTCTGTGACTATCATAAATAAATAAAAATTAAAAAAAAATCACCTCGGGTTCCAAGTCCCTGCTCCACTGTGTCAGGTATACATGGACACAAGCTCGAGCTTGTAAATAAACCCTGGTGCGTTTGCATCGGTGTCGGCTTCTCAGTGGTTTCTCGGATTCGCAATCTTGGGCACAACCATCTGAGATAAAAAAACAAAATCAAAAGAAGCTCGGACGCAGGTAGAGTGAACGCAGGGTGCTGAGAGAAGCGGCGGAGACCCGGGGGCTTGGGAGCTCTTCTGAGGAGGCATCAGCAGGCTGAGGGGCAGGATGCTCAGCCCCAGAGCCAGAGGACCCAGAGACCCCACCCGCATCCCGCCCATCAGGGTCGGGTCTCAGGGAGCAGCACAGCGCCACCCGCTGGAGCCCCGAGGCGCTGACGCCCACCCTGCCTCTGGCCCCAACAGGTGCAACTCCCAGGCAGATGTGCACCTGACAATCAGTGCCAAAGCCCATGCCCAGACCCCACACAGACCATTCGCTGCCACCAAGTTGTCAGACCACAGAGGCTGCAGAGTTTCAGCTCTGCCTCGAAAGTAGGGTCTAGATTCCTTTGTAGTTTGTGCTCTTTTTTCATTTATTTTCTTTGATTCTATTTTATTCATTGCCTTATTTTAAATTTTATGTATGTACCTTATATATTTCTTATTTTTACTTTCATGGTACTTTAATTGTGTTTCATATTTTGGGATTTAGAATCTTTTAATGAGCAGGTCAATATAATCTGGTGTTTTTTTGGGGCGGAGGACAGTTGTTATTGTTTTTCTTGGTTTTTCTTTTTCTTCCTTCTTTCTTTTCTGGAAAAAATAATGAGATGGAGAAATTCTCCTCCATAAAGTAACATGAGGTAGTACTCACAGCCAGGAAGTTCATCAATACACATATATGATGTCTAACTACAGTTTAAAACAATGATTATAAAGATAGCAGCTGGGCTGGAAAAAGAGCACAGAAGAAAACTAGAGAATCCCTTACTGTAGAAAAAAAAGAACTAAAACCTAGTCAGGCCAACGTTAAAAATGCTATAACTGTGATGCAGTCCCAAGTGGAAGCATTAAAAACAAGGAAGGTTATGGACCACAAAGGAAGACTTCGGAACTCAGCCACTTATTAAAACAATAACATTCATATCATGGGAGATTCAGAAGATGAAGACAGAGAAAGGTGGGCTTGCTCAGCCATTAGAAACGACAAATAACCACCATTTCCTTCAACGTGGATGGAACTGGAAGGTATTATGCTGAGTGAATTAAGTCAATCAGAGAAAGACAAATATTGTATGTTCTCATTCACTTGGGGAATATAGATAATAGTGAAAGGGAATATAAGGGAAGGGAGAAGAAATGTGTGAGAAATATCAGAAAGGGAGACAGAACATAAAGACTCCTAACTCAGGGAAATGAACTAGGGGTGATGGAAGGGGAGGAGGGCGGGGGTGGGGGTGAATGTGTGACGGGCACTGAGTGGGGCACTTGACGCGATGAGCACTGGTTGTTATTCTGTATGTTGGCAAATTGAACACCAATAAAAAGTAAATTTATTATTAAGGAAAGAAAGAAAGAAAGAAAAAGAAAGAAAGAAAGAAAGAAAGAAAGAAAGAAAGAAAGAAAGAAAGAAAGAAAGAAAGAAAGAAAGAAAGAAAGAAAGAGGGATCCCTGGGTGGCGCAGCGGTTTGGCGCATGCCTTTGGCCCAGGGCACGATCCTGGACACCCGGGATCGAATCCCACGTCGGGCTCCCGGTGCATGGAGCCTGCTTCTCCCTCTGCCTGTGTCTCTGCCTCTCTCTCTCTCTCTCTCTGTGACTATCATAAATAAATAAAAATAAAAAAATAAAAAAAAAGAAAGAAAGAAAGAAAGAGTGGCACCTGTGTGGCTCAGTCTGTTAAGCTTCTGCCTTAAGGTCAGATCATGATCCAGGTCCCAAGGAAGGCTCCCTGTTCAGCAGGGAACCAGCTTCTCCCTTGCCCTCTGCCCCTCTAGCACATGTTTTTCCCTCCTCTCTCTCTGAAATACATAAATAGCATCTTTGAAAAAGAAACAAACAAACCCAGAGGGAAGAGAAATCTCCCATGTAGAAGATTTTCAAACAATTTGTGCAGATATTCCACCCTCAAGTTCCTGAGCATAGCCTCCCACTCTTAGGTGTGCAATACACATAGTAACTTCCTTCTACAAAATATATTATGAAAAACTTAAAATGATAATAATAATAATAACAATAATAATAATAAAGAATCACTTTACTACGGAGAAACCTGACAAACACTACCTCAGCAAGATGATCAGATCGATACCAAGACTGATAAATCATGTTGATAGTATCTATCCTTTATATGATATAATAAAAATGGCAGTATATCTCTGTATATAATCCACAAAAACAGTTCAATCATGAGATAAACAACAGACATGTCCCAACTGAGGGAAATTTTACAAAATACTCTACTTCTCAAAGTGTTCCAGTTCAACAACAACAAGGAAAGGCTGAAAGACTCACAATCCAGAGGAGCCTAAGAAAACAGGAGGACAAATGGAGTGCGATATGAGGGATGGTGATTTAGCAAAACCTAAGGAAATCTGAATAAATTATGGTCTTTGGTTATTGCGAAAATTTTAATATTGACTCATTAGCTAATATTTGTATCGTACAGCTATAAGATATCAATAATTGGAGAAATTGAGTGCAAGTGCATGCAAATGCTCTGTACTATCTTCTCAATTTCCCTATAAATCTTTGTTTTCTTTCTAAGAAATAAGATTTAATTTGAAAATTGACTTAAATGAATCAGGCTCCAGTGTGAAGACATTTTAAGAATCATTGAATTATCTTTTGCCTTATTCTTAAAAAGTTCCTTTGATGGGAACAAAGTAAGAATTTTATATCAGAAGGAAAGAAAAACACTTATGAACACGTATAATGCCTCCTCAACCTGAAATGCAGTAAAGGATTATAAATAGCAAAAATCAGATAAAAATACTTCTATTATAATAGACACCATATTGCAAGTGCATTTAAAATTAGCAATGTATAACATTTATTTCCTTGACATTTGTCTTCCAAAGAGTTCACAGTGTTTCAGTGTCAGTTGAAACAGGGGAAGAATCCTTCACATAATAATAGGACCATTGGTACTAATGTCTCTCAATTATTTCCAAATCCATAAAGATGCATTTCCTGATGAGTGACTGAGCTGTGAAGAAAGAGATGAGAAACCCTCATCCTTTTGAATTACTTGTGTCAGAATATTTTAACCATAGTATTATGGATAGTAAATTATCCTTATAAACAGGAAATACGTCTCAGATTGGAATCTGAGCAATCAGATGGGCAGAGAAAAAATGCTTTAACTCGCTCCTGCACTTTTAAAGACAAAGGAGAACTTTTCTATGTACAAAGTCAGTTGTCAAGATAGCCTTAGGGAATAAGAGTCTGCAGCATCAAATCCTGCTGCACTGCCGGGACCCCCGTGCCCCAGGTCTTACTGATCTCAAATCCCTGGGCCTGTCCCACAACACAGGCTGCCACGCTGAGGTCATTTGCAATTTCTCTCTTAGGAGCTCCAAGGATGGGGGCATGAGCCAAATAGGATGGGACGGGATGCTTGGAGGCCGAGAACATTACGGCCATTCTACCTTAAGTTCAGTATTAGCACACGTCCAGCAATCCCAGGCCCCTGTGAAGAAGAACTGAAATTTGCATTACTTCACTTACTGGAAAAAAACAAAAGTTTACAGCTTAATGTCTTAGAAAGCCCCACAATAGAATAAAAACTGAGCCTAAGCAAAGGGCTGGAAACCCCAATTAGAATGAGAAGAGAGCTCAATGTCCTTGAAGACCCCATATCAAAATGTAAACAGAACTTGAGGAATTGCTCCAGCCCTTCTGGAGGTCCCTGAGACCAGCCCTTAAAAGTAAGCTGAAACCCTCCTCGGGGTCCAAGTCCCTGTTCCACTGTGTGGCGTATACTTGAACCCATGCTCGAGTTTGTAAAACAACCCTCGGGTGTTTGCATTCATGTCGGCTCCTTAGTGGTTTCTCAGATTCGCCATCTTGGGCACAACACCCCCATGACCCCTCCCCACCTGGACTGACCTCCTGTCCCCTCCCACCCAAGCTGACCCTCACTCACCTCTCCGCCCACAACAACTGGGCACAGGCCCTCACACAGTTCCACGGGCACGGTGGGCACTCCCGCCATCCCCAGCCTCCCAGGGGAAGGAAGGAGGTTTCGGCAGGACACACTCCCATGGTTGCCCCAGGGCTCCCTGCCCAGGATGGCACCTGGTGACAGGTCGGGGACTGTGTCTCTGACGCCAGCTCCTCCTCCCCGGTTTTCCCACAGGAAATGAAGGAGGAGGCCCTGGTCTCCTCCAGGGACATCACGCAGGTGGACCTGGACGTCAACAGGACGTTCAGCAGTCACATCATATTTTTGGACTACTACAGGATAGGGTGAAGTTGAGGGGCCAGGGGGGACCAGGACCCAGGAGAGGACCGGGGGATTCTGGGTAGGGAAAACAGGGCTTCTGAGGCGGGGGGCAGAACAGCAGCCAACAACACGCTGCTCCATGGTAGGGTGTTGGGGATGACCTCTGTGCCCCCACCCCCGGGGCCTCGGAGATGAGGAGGCCACTCGGATGGGGTTCCAGGGCTTGCCATGGGAGCTGAACCCCAAAGGGGAGAGGGACGACCCCCTGAGAAGCAGGGGATGGGTTGGTGGCATGGGGGGCAGGAACCGGTCCTGGGTGCCAGGCGGAATGGGTGCGGCTGGAGCAGGCCACACTTCTATTCCATGAGGGTCGGACGGGTCAGAGTGACACCCACTCTTGGTGCTTTCTAAATTCTATGCATTTAATTTGAGACAATTTGCAATTTGCAACCACACATAGTATGATGAACCCCAGATAATGTCCCCGGTCCAGCCAGGGTCCTACACTGACGACACCGTGCCCCAGGGGCAGGTGTCACAGCAAACCCCAGCCTGGAGTCGCCTTTAAGTGTAGACGTATCCTTGTGCATCTTAGAGGAAGGGGATGCCCTGTGTCCGCAGGCCCACCACGACATCCCACTCATTCCCCACACCCACTCCATCCCCCTACATCATCATTCCCCATGGCATCCCACCTACACCATCCCCCTCAAACCCACACAGCCCCACACAATCCCCACCCACACTATACCCCAACACCATCCCCCCTACACCATCCCCCACAATCCAACACTATCATACGCCTGCCCCCACACCATCCACCCCCACACCAATGGCCCCCAGCAAGGACGCGGTACAGGTGCCCCCTGTGGGACATGCTCAGCCTCCCCGGGGTTCTCTGGATACCCTGCTCCCATCAGAAGCCCAGGTGTCCCATAGAGTACCCAGGGGTTGCAGGGAGGAGGGAAGACAGGGAGCCCCCAACAGGGTGTGTGCAGGTGAGTGATGCAGAGGATGCACTGTGCCCTGTCTCTGCCCACTGTCCCTCCTGGAGTGCGGCACACACTGCACAGGACACCAGCCCCTAACCCAGGGGGATCTGGGCTGGCCTGGCCCCGGGCTCTGTGAGGGCGGGGGTGATTTGACCTGCCACCCCAGGCCCAACAGAAAGACTAATGGGATCCAGCCCCCCATGGCCCTCTCCAGCCCTGGATTCTGGCGCCATGCTGAGCGAGCCCTCTCACAGCTGGATGTGACCTCCTGGGCTCTGGGCGTACCCCACAGATCCAGGTCGCTGACCTAGGGCAGCCCTGGGGATCCCGGGACACCCAAGGTTGAGGAGAGCAGAGGTGGGCCGGTGGGCCCCACCCACACCCACACCAGGAGGCAGGCTCCTCCAGGTGCTGGGGCCCCAGGGGCCCCGTGGCTGGGGTCCAGCTGCCCTGCAGGGACCCAGCTAGGAACCCATGAGCTGCAGGTCAAGGTCAGCTCTGCTGTCCTCAGAACCGTCTCTCAGGCTGAAACCTCAGGACACACGCCCCCACCCAAGGTCCACACGTGCTCCCAGGTGGGGGACTCCAGCACTCGCACCCCACCCATGTGATTCTTGCCCTCCCCTAAAGGACAGATATTCCCTCCACAGGAGAAGGCACACACCCTCCACTCTGAGCCCATTTGCTGTAGAATGTCAATAAAGTGTTGCGGTGCGAAAATGCACAGCCAGACCGTTTCTGTGTCTCCCAGAACTCTGTGCATGCGGCGTAGATAGACCCACAGAGAGGAGGAGGCACCACCCAGTCCCCAAACAGCCCCTGCATGGGCACTGCAAGGCACACACAGCTGACGTCCCCACATTCCTTCCAGGGGCGGCCAGATGCCAGGGTCAGGACCCCACAAATTATACTGGGACTCAGCCTGTGCCCCACGGGCCAGGAGGGCCTGGGACAGAGTGATGGCCAGGGAGCATCAGGTCACCAGGGTCTCTGTAAAGCGACCTTGGATGTCTGTGCTCCCTCTGTCAAGGGGGCCGGGGCTGGCTGGTTTCTGGGGTACTTCCTCCCCTCCCCGCATCTCTGTGCCTGTGTGCCTGGGGAACAGAGGGCCTGTGGGCCCATCAGCGTGACCCTGGAAGGGATGTCAGGAGAGCAGGCCCTTGTGTTGTGCCCAGGATTGCAAATCCAAGAAACCACCGATGAGCCCACACTGATGCAAACTCCCGAGGATTGCTTTACAAGCTGGAGCTTGAGTCCAAGTGCACCCGACACAGTGGAGCAGGGATTTGGACCCTGAGACTAAGAGGCGTAGCAGCTTTATAGGGGCCAGTGGCCCATGGGATACACAGAAAGTTGCACAGTCGTGTCGGTCCACATGCAGGTGACCGATTGAATTACACCTTACCCTATAGGATCCACTTGACCTGGCCTATTACTTTGGTCAGAATCGGCGTGCAGTTTTGGTGGGCACAAAGCAGGGTTACATTGTTATGAGCCGATTTCCGATTAGGGTATGCCCAGCGGCTTGACTGGGTTGGGGCAGCGCCTTAAGACATAAGCAGGTCATGTGGGGGTCATAGGGGAGGTGGCGGGTGTAGCACAAAATGGAATCAGTCCTGCTCTGCTTGTCCAGGGGTAGGGGATTTTTGTTAAATTTCCTGGGTCCCACACTTGCAGATCATGCACCTGGGCCACCCTCACCAGGTGGACTCAGTGTGCACAACTTGAGGTGCTGGATCTCTCACACCAGCATGTAGAGGGCACCCTCCTTGCCCTAGTGAGTAAGGGCTGGGTGAGCATGGGGCTCGGCTTGAAGGCCAGGCAGCACAGGGGACCGAGGAACCCCAGCCCCATCACCACCCCTACTCCCACACACAGGCTGCCCCATGGCTCCCCGTAATAGTCACCCGGCGCCTCTGGAGATCCCCCCAGGGCGGCCCCGAGGTCTGGCTCCCTGCTGGAGAGGCATCAGGGAGAGGAGAAGCAGGCGGCGCTCTGGGAGACCCACTGCCGGACATGGGAATGTGGCCGAGCCAGACCTTCCACCTCAGCTGACCCTCCAGCTGAAATTCACTACAGGAGCGAGCCTCGGGTCTACACCGGGGGTCCTGAGGACATCAGCGTCCAGTTGTGTGGACGTGGCCCCACGTCCTCCCGAAACATCGCTGCAGGTTCTGAGGTGGCCGAGGCTCCTGTCACTGTGGATGCGGCCCCCAGCTTCCAGAAGACTCAACTTATGTCCTGAGGGGCCCGTTAGCTCCTGCCAGAGTGGACGCGGCGCCCCATCTTTCAGAAGCCTTCCCACATGTACTGAGGCGGCCCAGGGGCTCCTGTCAGCGTGGATGCGGGCCCACATCTTACTGAAGCCTTCCCGCGGGTCCTGAGGCAGCCCAGGGGCTCCTGTCAGGGTGGGTGCGGGCCCACAATTTCCTGAAGCCTCCCCGCAGGGCCTGAAGCGGCCCAAGGGCTCCTATCAGGGTGGATGTGGGCCCACATCTTCCTGAACCCTCACTGTGTGTCCTGAGGAGACCGGGACTCCTGTCAGCGTGAACGCTGCCCAATATCCCCCTGAATACTCCCCACAGGTTCTGAGGAGGCTGTGGTTCATCAGCGTGGACATATCTCCACGTCTTCCTCTGGCCTCCCCAGCACAGGCTGACTCCTGTTAGTGCAGGCAGACGAGGCCTACTGCACATGCGTGTCCCTTGGGCGGTGCCTGGGCTTGGGCGCCCCCTGCGGGATCCTCAGGCACTACAGGAGGCTGTGCAGAAGGCCGTGCCCATCCCGGGGCCCACCTCTGCCTCCTTCCAGGCTCCAGCTATGGCCTGTTAGCTTCAGAATCATCTGACTGAAAAGGAGCCCAACACACAGCTTCCCCAAAAATACTTAAGGAGAAGGAATTGGAGCCCAAAGGACGCGAAATGAAATGTGGACCAGACTTTTACCACGTCCTGTAATCTCACTCAACCCTCTTCCACTGTGGGCGGGACAGCGGGCTGGTGCAGACACCATGGAAACAGTGTGGAGGCTCCTCTGGAAGTTACAAATAGAGCCGACCTGCGACCAGCATGTGTAAAGCCTGGAGCTCACTCTGAAGATACAGATGCAGTGAGACGTGGGACAACTGCACCCCAATGTCCACAGCAGCCGGGTCCACAGTAGCCACAATGTGGGAGGACCCTCGGTGCCCTCTGGCAGATGATGAATAAAGAGGATGGGAGATAGATGATGGCCATAGAGAGCGGAATGCTACTCAGCTATCAAAGAGCAGGAAATCTTGCCATTTGCAATGACGTGGATAGAAGTAGAGGGATCATCTTAAGTGAAATAGGTCAGTGGGAAAAGAGAATGACCGTGTGGTGTCATTCATAGGTGGAATTAAAGAAGCAAAGCAGATGAACATCTGTGAAGGGAAGGAAAAACAAATAAGATGAAAACAGATGCACGAAATACAGACTCTTAATTATAGGAAACAAACTGAGTGTCGCTGCAGGGGAGGGGACGGGGGAGAGGATAACAGGGGACCGGCATGAAGGAAGGCACGTGATGTCACGAGCACTGCGGTTTTCTCCAACTGGTGAATTTCTGAATTCTTCCTCTGAAAGTATAATACACTAACGTTAATTAATTGGGTTTAAATTAAATTAAGTTAAAAAATCAGTTGTATCAGAGCACGTTTCCTTCTGGACTCTCTGTTCTGCTCCTTCAGCTTAGGCTGGGACCAACCCTCTTGGGTCTGGTTTGTTTAAGTAGGCGTCAGGCCTCGTCCATGGACCAGCCCAGGGCTAGAACTCACGACCCCGAGATCAGGACCGGTGGTGAGGTCAGGAGTCAGATGCTTAACCGACGGAGCCAAGCGGGGTCCCAAGGACAACAATGCTTTATCCTGTGTGACATCGTTTGAAATAGGAAAGTGCTGCGTCCCACTCTGTCCTGCTTCTCCAATACTGATTTGCTCTCCGGGGTCATTTGTGGGGGTGGATGGATGTTATGGGTTTTTTTCCTATTTATAGGATCTGCCACCATGATTTGACAGGAATGACATTGAAATAGAGGGTGGCTTCAGGAACTGCGGACATTTTCACAAGATGAGGCTCCCAAACCACGAGCCCAAGATGGCCTCCCAGAACCTGGTATGGCTCAGTGCACAAGTCTTGTGTTCCTTTGGTTAAGTCTCATTATTTATTCTCTGTGATGCTCCTGAGAAGGGAGTCACATCTGTCATTTCCTTCCTGAGTGCTCATTGTCAGGACACAGCAAGCCCCACAATAGAATAAAAACTGAGCCCAAGGCCAAATGCAGGAAGCCCCTATTAGAACAGATCTCAGTGCCCTTGAAGGCCCCATATCAAAATGTAAACAGAACTTGAGGAATTGCTCCAGCCCTTCGGGAGTTCCCCAAGACCAGCTCTTAAAAAACGAAGCTAAAAACCCACCTCGTGGTCCAAGTCCCTGCTCCACTGTGTCGGGTATACATGGACACAAGCTCAAGCTTGTAAATAAACCCTCGTGTGTTTGCATCAGTGTCAGCTTCTCGGTGGTTTCTCGGATTCGCAATCTTGGGGCACAACAGTCTGAGATAAAAAAACAAAACCAAAAGAAGTTCGGATGCAGGTAAAGTGAACGCAGGGTTCTGAGAGAATCGCGGAGACCTGGGGGCTTGGGAGCTCTTCTCTGGAGGCCCCAGCAGACTGGGGGGGCGGGTAGCTCAGACCCCAGAGGCCAGAGGACCCAGACACCCCACCCGCATCCCACCCATCAGGGCCAGGTCTCAGGAAGCAGCACAGCGCCGCCTGCTGGAGCCCAGAGGCGCTGATGCCCACCCCGCCTCTGACCCCCATAGGTGCAACTCCCAGGCAGATGTGCACCTGACAATCAGCGCCAAGGCCCATGCCCAGAACCCCACACAGACCATTCGCTGCCACCAAGTTGGTCAAACCAGAGAGGCTGCAGATCTTCAGCTCTGCCTCGAAAGTAGAGTCTAGATTCCTTTGTAGTTGTCGCTTTTTTTTCATTTATTTTCTTGATTCTATTTATTAATTGCCTTATTTAACTTTTATGTATGTACTTATATATTTCTTATTTTTCTTTCATGTATACTTTAAGTTTTTTTTTAAGTTTTTACTTATTCATGATAGTCCACACACAGAGAGAGAGGCAGAGACATAGGCAGAGGGAAAAACAGCTCCACGCACCGGAGCCCGACATGGGATTCATTCCGGTCTCCAGGATCGCGCCCTGGCCAAGCAAGCGCCAACCGCTGCGCCAACCCAGGGATCCCTTCATGGTACTTTAATTGTTTTTCATATTTGGGATTTAGAATCTTAAATGAGCAGCCAAAATAATCATGGTTTTTTTTGGGGGGGGAGGGCAGTTGTTATTGTTTTTCTTGGTTTTTTCTTTTTCTTCCTTCTTTCTTTTCTGAAATAAATAATGAGATGGGAAATTCTCCTCCATAAAATAACATGAGGTAGTACTCACAGCCAGGAGTTCATCAATACACTTCTATATGTCTAACTACAGTTTTAAAACAATATTATAGATAGCAGCTGGGCTGGAAAAAAGAGCACAGAGAAAAACTAGAGAATCCCTTACTGTAGAAATAAAAGAAACTAAAATCCAGTCAGGCCAACGTTAAAAATGCTATATCCTCTGATGCAGTCCCTAGTGGAGCCTTAAAACAAGAACGTTATGGACCATAGAGAGATTTTGTTGGAACTCAGCCCACTATTTAAAACAATACATTCATATCATGGAATCAGATGAGAGAGAGAAAGGTGGTCTTGCTCAGCATTAGAAACGACAAATACCCACCATTTGCTTCAACGTGGATGGAACTGGAGGGTATTATCCTGATGGATAAGTCAGTCGGAGAAGGACAAACATTTATGTTCTCATTCATTTGGGGATATAATATGGAAAGGGAATAAGGGAAGGGAAGAAAGGTGTGGAAATATCAGAAAGGAGACAGAACTAAAGACTCCTAACTCTGGGAAACGAACTAGGGGTGATTGAAGGGAGGATGGCGGGGGTGGGGGTGAATGGTGATGGGCACTGAGGGGGCACTTTGAGGATGAGAACGGGTGTTATTCTGTATGTCTGCAATAGAACACAATAAAAGTCAATTTATTATTAAAAAAAAGAAGAAACAAAGAGTGACACCTGGGTTGGCTGACAGTCAGTTAACTTGCTGTCTTAGGCTCGATCAAGATCCAGGTCCCAAGGCAGGCTCCCTGTTCACTGGGAACCCTGCTTCTCTCTCCCTCGCCCTCTGCTCAGTGCTTGTTTTCTCCTCCTCTCTCTGTCAATAATAAATAACATCTTTTAAAAAAACATCAAACAAACCAAGGGAAGAGAATCTCCATGTAGAAAGAATTTCCAACAATTTGTGTCAGATCATTCCACCCCAACCGTCGTTCCAGAGCATAGCTCTCCCACTTTAGTTGTGGCAATACACATAGTAACTTCCTTCTACAAAATATATAATGAAAAACTTAAAATATAATAAAATAATAAATAATAATAATAAAGAATCACTTTACTACGGAGAAGACTGACAACACTACTTCAGCAAGATGATCAGAACGATGCCAAGACTGATAAATCATGTAGATAGTATCTATCCTTTTATATGATAAAAATGGCAAGTAAATCTCTGTATATATCCAAAAACAGTTTCAATCATGAGATAAACAACAATGTCCCACTGAGGGAAATTTTCACAAAATACTCTACTACTCAAAGTGTTCCAGTTCAACAAAAACAAGGAAAGGGCTGAAGACTGTCACTTCAGAGGAGCCTAAGAAACAGAGGACAAATAAAGTGTATGAGGGGTGTAATTAGCAAAACTAAGGAAATCTGAATAAAGTATGGTCTTTGGTAATGCGAATATTTTAATATTGATTCATTAGCTATATTTGTAACCGTACTAATAAGATAATCAATATTGGAGAAATTGAGTGCAAGTGCATGCAAATGCTCTGTACTATCTTCTCAATTTCCCTATAAATCTTTGTTTTTTTCTAATAATAAGATTATTTTGAAAATTGACTTAAATGAATCAGCAGCTCCAATTGTGAAGACATTTTAAGAATCGTTGAATTAACTTTGCCTATTCTTAAAGTTCCTTTGATGGGACAAAGTAAGAATTTTATATCAGAAGGAAAGAAAAACACTTAGAACACGTATAAGGCCTCCTCAACCTGAAATGCAGGAAGGATGAATAAATAGCAAAAATCAGATAAAAAAAAATACTTCTATATAATAGACAACCATATTGCAGTGCATTTAAATTTAGCAATGATAACATTTATTCCCTGACATTTGTCTTCCGAAAGAGTTTCAGTGTTTCAGTGTCGTTGAAAAGGGGAAGATCTGGGAAGAATCCTTCACATAATAATATAACTCATGGGGTACTACTAATCCTCATTATCTTCCTCAATCCTAAAGATGCTGATTTCCTGATGAGTGACGCTCTCAGGTTTCCTGTTTCTAGTACCGCATCTTCAGCAAATAGGGACAGTGTGACATCCCCCTTCCAGGTGTGGAACCTTTGCTGTTTACAGCTTAATGTCCTAGAAAGCCTCACAATTGAATCAAAACTGAACCCAGGCCAAGGGCAGGAAGCCCCTATTAGAATGAGAACAGGACTCAATGCCCTTGAAGGCCCCATATCAAAATGTAAACAGAACTTGATGAATTGCTCCAGCCCTTCTTGAGGTCCCCAAGACCAGCCCTTAAAACTAAGCTAAAACTCACCTCGGGGTCCAAGTCCCTGATCTGCAATGTCGGGTATAATTGGACACAAGATCGAGCTTGTAAATAATCCCTCGTGTGTTTGCATCGGAATCGGCTTCTTGGTGGTTTCTCTAATTCGCAATCTTGGGCACAACAGTCTGAGATAAAAAACAAAACCAAAAGAAACTCAGACGCGGGCAGAGTGAAAGCAGGGTTCTGAGAGAAGCGGCAGGGAACCAGGGGCTTGGCGGCTCTTCTGTGGTGGGCCTGCAGACTGGGGGGTGGAATCCTCAGTCCTAGAGCCAGAGGACCCAGCATCCCCACCCGCCTCCCCCCCCATCAGATCCCAGTCTCAGGGCAGCACAGCACTGCCCCCTGGAGGCCAGAGGTGCTGACGCCCACCCCGTCACTGATCCTCACAGGTGCATCTCCCAGGCAGATGTGCACCTGACAATCAGCGCCACATCCCATCCCCAGACACCACACAGACCACTCGCTGCCACCAAGTCGTCAGACCACAGAGGCCCGGAGAGGAGGCCCGGAGACACATTTGCCTCTCGCAAAACTTGCGCCCCTATCAAATGAAATCCTTTGAAGCGAAGCTTACAGAAGGTCTGCATGTGGGATGTTCAAGTCCTAAGCTCAAACCAAAGGAGTGTGCATGCCTTGGAGGCAGCTGTCTGCTAGGAGCGAAATTGACAAGGCAGACACTTGGTTCTCACTCCGCCACACTCGCGCATACAACGAAATGCTGTGGAAGCGGAACGTACAGGCAGTCAGGATGGGGGAGGTACAGGCCATAAGCTCAAATCTCAGAAGTGTGTATGCTTTGCAAGCCGATGACTGCTAGACACTTATTGAGGTGAGGTATACCCGAGCTACACTCTTTTTTTTTTTCCGAGCTACACTCTAATTGAACAAGGACGTTGGCAATCACTATATTGAACTCAGATACACGTGTACAGTCCTGACACTTCCACTCGCATTTCTCCAACCTCTTTTAGCACCTAATGTAAGGAAGTTAGCAGCTATGACTATGGGTAGGCAGGATGCGGGAGGGTCCTGCCCTGAGCTCACCTCTCACAAGAGAGCATGCCTAGAAGCCAGATTTCAACTAGCTGCGTTCTAATGGCCGTGAGACCATAGCAGTCTTCTAACTCAGGAGGTTTGAAGAATACCACTCTACTGTACCTGGAGACACCTTCCAGGCCTGCATGATTCCACTTGTGTCTCACAAGCTTCTGACAAACGTCTCTGGTGAAGATGTTCAAAACTCATTCTGCAGGCAGTGTGGAACTGTGAGGGACTAGGTGTGAGCTCAACTCTCGGGAGAGAGATGCTTTTGGACTCGGAGTTCAGCTAGCTTCTCACGTATGGAACTTAGTATGTAACACCTGTCTAAGACAGGAATTACTAGGAAATCGCTGGATTGAGCTTGGAGGCACTAGTCTTGTGTGCCGGGATTTTCCACTTACCTCTCACAACACTTCAGTCACGCATCGAGCCTAGGCCTGTTAGCAGCGAAGTGTACCTGCAGGCAGGATGTGGGAAGTTCAGGCCATAAGCTCAACTCTCAAAAGTGTGTACAACTGGGAGGCAAATGTCTGCTACCCACTCGTACATGGGAGTTAGAAACTAGCTACACTGTAATTGAACAAGGACGTTGGCAATCGTTGTATTGAACTCAGATACACGTGAGTACAGGCCTAACACTTCCACATGTATTTCACCGCCCTCTCCCAGCACCTAACATAAGGATATTAGCATTTACGTCTACGGGCAGGCAGGATGCGGGAGGGTCCTGCCCTGAGCTCAGCTTTCAAAAAGAAGCATGCCTAGAAGCCAGCTTTCCACTAGCTCATTCTGATGGCCGTGAGAATGTAGCAGCATTGTAAGGTGGGACATTCCATGAATACCGCTCTACTGCACTTGGAGTCACAACCATTGAAGCCTGCAGCTGGCCCTTGCGTCCCATGAGCTTCTGACAAACATGTCTAGTGAGGATGTTCGTAACAGCATCTGCAGGGAGTGTGGAACTGGGAAGGACCACGTGTCAGCTCATCTCGCAGAAGGAAATTCCCCAGAGAAAGAGCTTTCAGCTAGGTACTCAGGTTTGGAAGTTAGTATGTAGCTCCCTTCTGAGGGAGGAATTCCTCAGAAGTCGCTGGATTGAACGAGGAGACACATGCCTCTCGCAAAACTTGCGTCCCGTATCGAACAAAATTCTTTGGAAGTGAAGTGTACAGGTGGTCAGCATGTGGGAGGTACAAGCCATAAGCTCAATCCAAAGGAGTGTGCATGCCTTGCAGGCAGGTGTCCGCTAGGTGCGAAATTGACAAGGCAGACACTTGGTTTTCTTTTTTTTTTTTTTTTTTTTTTATTGGTGTTCAATTTACTAACATACAGAATAATACCCAGTGCCCGTCACCCATTCACTCCCACCCCCCGCCCTCCTCCCCTTCTACCACCCCTAGTTCGTTTCCCAGAGTTAGCAGTCTTTACGTTCTGTCTCCCTTTCTGATATTTCCCACACATTTCTTCTCCCTTCCCTTATTTTCCCTTTCACTATTATTTATATTCCCCAAATGAATGAGAACATATAATGTTTGTCCTTCTCCGACTGACTTACTTCACTCAGCATAATACCCTCCAGTTCCATCCACGTTGAAGCAAATGGTGGGTATTTGTCATTTCTAATAGCTGAGTAATATTCCATTGTATACATAAACCACATCTTCTTTATCCATTCATCTTTCGTTGGACACCGAGGCTCCTTCCACAGTTTGGCTATAGTGACCATTGCTGCTAGAAACATCGGGGTGCAGGTGTCCCGGCGTTTCATTGCATTTGTATCTTTGGGGTAAATCCCCAACAGTGCAATTGCTGAGTCATCGGGCAGGTCTATTTTTAACTCTTTGAGGAACCTCCACACAGTTTTCCAGAGTGGCTGCACCAGTTCACATTCCCACCAACAGTGTAAGAGGGTTCCCTTTTCTCCACATCCTCTCCAACATTTGTTGTTTCCTGCCTTGTTAATTTTCCTCATTCTCACTGGTGTGAGGTGGTATCTCATTGTAGTTTTGATTTGTATTTCCCTGATGGCAAGTGATGCAGAGCATTTTCTCATATGCATGTTGGCCATGTCTATGTCTTCCTCTGTGAGATTTCTGTTCATGTCTTTTGCCCATTTCATGATTGGGTTGTTTGTTTCTTTGGTGTTGAGTTTAATAAGTTCTTTATAGATCTTGGAAACTAGCCCTTTATCTGATATGTCATTTGCAAATATCTTCTCCCATTCTGTAGGTTGTCTTTGAGTTTTGTTGACTGTATCCTTTGCTGTACAAAAGCTTCTTATCTTGATGAAGTCCCAATAGTTCATTTTTGCTTTTGTTTCTTTTGCCTTTGTGGATGTATCTTGCAAGAAGTTACTATGGCCGAGTTCAAAAAGGGTGTTGCCTGTGTTCTTCTCTAGGATTTTGATGGAATCTTGTCTCACATTTAGATCTTTCATCCATTTTGAGTTTATCTTTGTGTATGGTGAAAGAGAGTGGTCTAGTTTCATTCTTCTGCATGTGGATGTCCAATTTTCCCAGCACCATTTATTGAAGAGACTGTCTTTCTTCCAATGGATAGTCTTTCCTCCTTTATCGAATATTAGTTGACCATAAAGTTCAGGGTCCACTTCTGGATTCTCTATTCTGTTCCACTGATCTATGTGTCTGTTTTTGTGCCAGTACCACACTGTCTTGATGACCACAGCTTTGTAGTACAACCTGAAATCTGGCATTGTGATGCCCCCAGATATGGTTTTCTTTTTTAAAATTCCCCTGGCTATTCGGGGTCTTTTCTGATTCCACACAAATCTTAAAATAATTTGTTCTAACTCTCTGAAGAAAGTCCATGGTATTTTGATAGGGATTGCATTAAACGTGTATATTGCCCTGGGTAACATTGACATTTTCACAATATTAATTCTGCCAATCCATGAGCATGGAATATTTTTCCATCTCTTTGTGTCTTCCTCAATTTCTTTCAGAAGTGTTCTATAGTTTGAGGGTATAGATCCTTTACATCTTTGGTGAGGTTTATTCCTAGGTATCTTATGCTTTTGGGTGCAATTGTAAATGGGATTGACTCCTTAATTTCTCTTTCTTCAGTCTCATTGTTAGTGTATAGAAATGCCACTGACTTCTGGGCATTGATTTTGTATCCTGCCACGCTACCGAATTGCTGTATGAGTTCTAGCAATCTTGGGGTGGAGACTTTTGGGTTTTCTATGTAGAGTATCATGTCATCGGCGAAGAGAGAGAGTTTGACTTCTTCTTTGCCAATTTGAATGCCTTTAATGTCTTTTTGTTGTCTGATTGCTGAGGCTAGGACTTCCAGTACTATGTTGAATAGCAGTGGTGAGAGTGGACATCCCTGTCTTGTTCCTGATCTTAGGGGAAAGGCTCCCAGTGCTTCCCCATTGAGAATGATATTTGCTGTGGGCTTTTCATAGATGGCTTTTAAGATGTCGAGGAATGTTCCCTCTATCCCTACACTCTGAAGAGTTTTAATCAGGAATGGATGCTGTATTTTGTCAAATGCTTTCTCTGCATCCAATGAGAGGATCATATGGTTCTTGGTTTTTCTCTTGCTGATATGATGAATCACATTGATTGTTTTACGGGTGTTGAACCAGCCTTGTGTCCCAGGGATAAATCCTACTTGGTCATGGTGAATAATTTTCTTAATGTACTGTTGGATCCTATTGGCCAGTATCTTGTTGAGAATTTTTGCATCCATGTTCATCAGGGATATTGGTCTGTAATTCTCCTTTTTGGCGGGGTCTTTGTCTGGCTTTGGAATTAAGGTGATGCTGGCTTCATAGAACGAATTTGGAAGTACTCCATCTCTTTCTATCTTTCCAAACAGCTTTAGGAGAATAGGTATGATTTCTTCTTTAAACGTTTGATAAAATTCTCCTGGGAAGCCATCTGGCCCTGGACTCTTGTGTCTTGGGAGGTTTTTGATGACTGCTTCAATTTCCTCCCTGGTTATTGGCCTGTTCAGGTTTTCTATTTCTTCCTGTTCCAGTTTTGGTAGTTTGTGGCTTTCCAGGAATGCGTCCATTTCTTCTAGATTGCCTAATTTATTGGCGTATAGCTGTTCATAATATGTTTTTAAAATCGTTTGTATTTCCTTGGTGTTGGTAGTGATCTCTCCTTTCTCATTCATGATTTTATTAATTTGAGTCTTCTCTCTCTTCTTTTTAATAAGGCTGGCTAATGGTTTATCTATCTTATTAATTCTTTCAAAGAACCAACTCCTGGTTCTGTTGATCTGTTCCACAGTTCTTCTGGTCTCGATTTCGTTGAGTTCTGCTCGAATCTTTATTAACTCCCTTCTTCTCTTGGGTGTAGGATCTATTTGCTGTTTTTTCTCTAGCTCCTTTATGTGTAAGGTTAGCTTTTGTATTTGAGTTCTTTCCAGTTTTTGAATGGATGCTTGTATTGCGATGTATTTCCCCCTTAGGACTGCTTTTGCTGCATCCCAAAGATTTTGAACGGTTGTATCTTCATTCTCATTAGTTTCCATGAATCTTTTTAATTCTTCCTTAATTTCCTGGTTGACCCTTTTATCTTTTAGCAGGATGGTCCTTAACCTCCATGTGTTTGAGGTCCTTCCAAACTTCTTGTTGTGATTTAGTTCTAATTTCAAGGCATTATGGTCCGAGAATATGCAGGGGACAATCCCAATCTTTTGGTATCGGTTCAGACCCGATTTGTGACCCAATATGTGGTCTATTCTGGAGAAAGTTCCGTGTGCGCTTGAGAAGAATGTGTATTCAGTTGAGTTTGGATGTAAAGTTCTGTAGATATCTGTGAAATCCATCTGGTCCAGTGTATCATTTAAAGCTCTCGTTTCTTTGGAGATGTTTTGCTTAGAAGACCTATCGAGTATAGAAAGAGCTAGATTGAAGTCACCAAGTATAAGTGTATTATTATCTAAGTATTTCTTCACTTTGGTTAATAATTGATTTATATATTTGGCAGCTCCCACATTCGGAGCATATATATTGAGGATTGTTAAGTCCTCTTGTTGAATAGATCCTTTAAGTATGATATAGTGTCCCTCTTAATCTCTCACTACAGTCTTTGGGGTAAATTTTAGTTTATCTGATATAAGGATGGCTACCCCTGCTTTCTTTTGAGGACCATTCGAATGGTAAATGGTTCTCCAACCTTTTATTTTCAGGCTGTAGGTGTCCTTCTGTCTAAAATGAGTCTCTTGTAGACAGCAAATAGATGGGTCCTGCTTTTTTATCCAGTCTGAAACCCTGCGCCTTTTGATGGGGTCATTAAGCCCGTTCACATTCAGAGTTACTATTGAGAGATATGAGTTTAGTGTCATCATGATATCTATTCAGTCTTTGTTTTTGTGGACTGTTCCACTGAACTTCTTCTTAAAGGGGAATTTTAAGAGTCCCCCTTAAAATTTCTTGCAGAGCTGGTTTGGAGGTCACATATTCTTTTAGTTGCTGCCTGTCTTGGAAGCTCTTTATCTCTCCTTCCATTTTGAATGAGAGCCTTGCTGGATAAAGTATTCTTGGTTGCATGTTCTTCTCATTTAGGACCCTGAATATATCCTGCCAGCCCTTTCTGGCCTGCCAGGTCTCTGTGGAGAGGTCTGCTGTTACCCTAATACTCCTCCCCATAAAAGTCAGGGATTTCTTGTCTCTTGCTGCTTTAAGGATCTTCTCCTTATCTTTGGAATTTGCAAGCTTCACAATTAAATGTCGAGGTGTTGAACGGTTTTTATTGATTTTAGGGGGGGATCTCTCTATTTCCTGGATCTGAATGCCTGTTTCCCTTCCCAGATTAGGAAAGTTTTCAGCTAGAATTTGTTCAAATACATATTCTGGCCCTCTGTCCCTTTCGGCGCCCTCGGGAACCCCAATTAAACGTAGGTTTTTCTTCCTCAGGCTGTCGTTTATTTCCCTTAATCTATCTTCATGGTCTTTTAATTGTTTGTCTCTTTTTTCCTCAGTTTCCCTCTTTGCTATCAACTTGTCTTCTAGGTCACTCACTCGTTCTTCCACCTCGTTAACCCTCGTCGTTAGGACTTCTAGTTTGGATTGCATCTCATTCAATTGATTTTTAATTTCTGCCTGATTAGCTCTAAATTCTGCAGTCATGAAGTCTCTTGAGTCCTTTATACTTTTTTCTAGAGCCACCAGTAGCTGTATAATAGTGCTTCTGAATTGGCTTTCTGACATTGAATTGTAATCCAGATTTTGTAACTCTGTGGGAGAGAGGACTGTTTCTGATTCTTTCTTTTGAGGTGAGGTTTTCCTTCTAGTCATTTTGCTCAGTGCAGAGTGGCCAAAAGCAAGTTGTATTGGGAAAAAGAGAAAAAGAGAGGAGAGAAAGAAGGAAAGAAAAGAGAAAGAGAAAAAAAAAAGGGGAAGAAAAAGAAAAAAAAACGAAAAAAAAAAAAGAAGAAAAAGAGAAAGAAAAAGAAAGGAGAAAAAAAGGGGGTGGGGGAAGGAAACAAATCAAAAAGCAAAACAAAACAAAAACAAAAACAAACAAACAAAAAAAGAACCACCGGGGAGTATCTTCTGATTCTGTGTACTTTAAGTCCCTTGGCTTCTCCTGGAAGTTGTCCGTCTAGCTGGTGTTCTGGGGGAGGGGCCTGTTGTGCTGATTTTCAGGTGTTAGCAGTTGGGGGAGTTGCTGTGCCCCTGCCTGGTGCAGGGCTCGGTGGGGGTTGTTTACCCCGTGAGGCCGCAGGAGGAACAGCCCCAGTGGCGGGGCAGCTCTGGAAACCTGGATTCAGCTCCGGCAGGAACTCCGTCTGCAGGGCCTGGAGGCTCCGGGGCGGGGCCGCTGATCTGCTCAGCTGGGGCAGGAGCGTCCTCGCTGTCCTGGGCCCTCCCGGCCTCTGCCTGTCCCGGGGGAGGCCGGATCCTGGGCTGTGTCCCGGCGCCCTGTGCTCCGGAGCCTGCGCTGTTGGATTCGCGCTCCCGGGCCGCGCAGCCCCCTCCGTGGAGCCGCCGCCCGAGACCCTCCGAGCTGCTCCTGGAACCGCGCAGGCCCCTCCGCACGGAGCCTCTTCCTCTGCCCGAGCCCCTCCGAGCTGCTCCCGGGGCCGCGCAGCCCCCTCCGCGGAGCCGCCGCCCAAGCCCCTTCAGCTGCTCCGGGTCCCGCCGGGTCCCGCCGTGCGCGCTGCAGCCCTTAGGGAGCTCGGCGCACTCTCCTGGGCGCGCAGTTGCTGTTACTGTCCCCGGGAGCCCGAGGGCATCCCCGCCCTCCTGGGTCCTGCTCCAACTCCCCGCGAGCCCCTTTCCCCCGGGAAGGTCGGTGCAGCTCCTGCTCCTCCGGGACGGGGCTCTCCTGTCCTGGGGACACTCGCCCCGGCCTCAGCCCGGCTCCTCGCGGGGCCCCTCCCCCTTGGAGGCCTTTGTTCCTTTATGTCTTTTTCCCCGTCTTCCTACCTTGATAGAAGCGCGAACTCTTCTCACTGTAGCATTCCAGCTGGTCTCTCTTTAAATCTCAGGCCGAATTCATAGATTTTCAGGATAATTTGAAGGTTTTCTAGGTAGTTTGGTGGAGACAGGTGATTTGGAGACCCTACTCTTCCGCCATCTTGCTCCTCCCAGACACTTGGTTTTCACTCCGCTACTGTCCTGCATACAATGAAATTCTTGGAAGTGGAACATACAGGCAGTCAGGATGGGGGAGGTACAGACCATAAGCTCAAATCTCAGAAGTGTGTATGCTTTGCAGGCTGATGTCTGCTAGACACTTATCGAGGTGAGGTATACCCGAACTACACTCTAATTTAACAAGGACGTTGGCAATCGCTGTATTGAACTCAGATACACGTGAGTACCATCCTGACACTTCCACTTGCATTTCTCCAACCTCTCCCAGCACCTAAGATAAGGACGTTAGCAGCTACGACTATGGGCAGGCAGGATGCGGGAGGGTCCTGCCCTGAGCTCAGCTTTCAAAAGGAGACCTGCCTCGAAGCCAGCTTTCTACTAACTGCATTCTGATGGCCATGAAACGTGGCAGCATTGTAATTCAGGATGTTCCATGAATACCGCTTTACTGCACCTGGAGACACAACCTTGAAGCCTGCAGCTTGCCCCTTGCATCCCATGAGCTTCTGACAAACATGTCTAGTGAGGATGTTCGTAACTGTATCTGCAGGCATTGTGGAACTGGGAAGGACCACGTTTCAGCTCAACTATGAGAGGGAAGTTCCCCAGAGAGAGAGCTTTCAGCTAGCTACTCAGGTTTGGAAGTTAGTATGTAGCTCCCATCTGAGGGAGGAATTCCTCAGAGTTGCTGGATTGAACTAACACACATTTGCCTCTTGCAAAACCTGTGTCCCATATTGAACAAAATCCTTTGGAAGCTAAGCGTAAAGGCGGTCAGCATGTGGGAGGTTCAAGTCCTAAGCTCAATCCAAAGGTGTGTGCATGCCTTGGAGGCAGCTGTCCGCTGGGCGCCAAATTGACAAGGCAGACACTTGGTTCTCACTCCGCTACTCTCCCGCATACAATGAAATGCTGTGGAAGCGGAACGCACAGGCAGTCAGATGGGGGAGGTACAGGCCATAAGCTCAAATCTCAGAAGTGTGTATGCTTTGCAGGCCGATGTTGCTAGACACTTATCGAGGCGAGGTATACCCGAGCTACACTCTAATTGAACAAGGACGTCGCAATCGCTATATTGAACTCAGATACACGTGAGTACAGTCCTGACAGTTCCACTCGCATTTCTCCAACATCTCCCAGAACCTCACTTAAGGATGTTAGCAGCTATGACAATGGGAAGGCAGGATGCGGGAGGGTCCTGCCCTGAGCTCACCTCTCACAAGAGAGCATGCCTAGAAGCCAGATTTCAACTAGCTGCGTTCTAATGGCCGTGAGACCATAGCAGTCTTCTAACTCAGGAGGTTTGAAGAATACCACTCTACTGTACCTGGAGACACCTTCCAGGCCTGCATGATTCCACTTGTGTCTCACAAGCTTCTGACAAACGTCTCTGGTGAAGATGTTCAAAACTCATTCTGCAGGCAGTGTGGAACTGTGAGGGACTAGGTGTGAGCTCAACTCTCGGGAGAGAGATGCTTTTGGACTCAGGGTTAAGCTAGCTTCTCACGTATGGAACTTAGTATGTAGCACCTGTCTAAGACAGGAATTACTAGGAAATCGCTGGATTGAGCTTGGAGGCACTAGTCTTGTGTGCCGGGACTTTCCACTTACCTCTCACAACACTTCAGTCACGCATCGACCCTAGTCCTGTTAGCAGCGAAGTGTACCTGCAGGCAGGATGTGGGAAGTACAGGCCAAAAGCTCAACTCTCAGAAGTGTGTATGCTTTGCAGGCCGATGTCTGCTAGACACTTATCGAGGCGAGGTATACCCGAGCTACACTGTAATTGAACAAGGACGTTGGCAATTGTTGTATTGAACTCAGATACACGTGAGTACAGGCCTTATGCTTCCACATGCATTTCTCACAACCTCTCCCAGCACCTAATATAAGGATGTTAGCAGCTATGTATACAGGCCGGCAGGATGCGGGAGGGTCCTGTCTTGAATTCAGCTCTCAAAAGGAAGCATGCCTCGAAGCCGAAAGTCAGGAGGTTCAATGAATACCGCTCTACTGCACCTGGAGACACAACCATTGAAGCCTTCGACTTGCCCCCTGCGTCCATGAGCTTCTGGCATACATCTCTAGTGAGGATATTTGAAACTCTATCTGCAGGCAGTGTGGAACTGTGAGTGACTGCGTGGGGTCTCACCTCTCAGAATCAAGTTCCCCTGGACACTGCGTTCAACTAGCTTCTCTTGTATGGAAGTAGTAGCAATGTATGAGAGGAATTCCTCGGTAGTCGCTGGATTGAGCTTCAAGACACTTGTCTCCTGGCCTTCACCTTCCAATTGCCTCTCACACAACTTCTGTCCCGCAACAAACCTAGGCCTGTTAGAAGCGAAGGGTACGTGCAGTCAGTGTGGGACCCAGGAAATTTCTTTTTATTTATTTATCATAGTCACACAGTGAGAGAGAGATAGAGAGGCAGAGACATAGGCAGAGGGAGAAGCAGGCTCCATGCACCGGGAGCCCGACATGAGATTCGATCCCGGGTCTCCATGATCAGCCCCTGGCCAAAGGCAGGCGTTAAACCGATGCGCCACCCACGGATCCCGGGACCCAGGAAATTTAACAAAAATCCCCTACTCCTGGACAAGCAGAGGAGGACAGATACCATTTTGTGCTACACCTGTCACCCCCTGTATGACCCCTACATAACCTGCTTATTGCTTAAGGTGCCGCCCCACCCTAGTCAAGCTTTTGGGCACACCCTACTCAGAAATCGGCCCATAACAATGTAACCCTGCTTTGTGCCCGCCAAAACCGCGCGCCAATTCTGACCAAAGTAATAGGCCAGCCAAAATGGATACTATAGGGTAAGATGTAATTCAATCGGCCACCTGCGTGTGGACCGACATGTCTGTGCAACTTTCTGTGTATCCCATGGGCCACTGGCCCCTATAAAGCTGCTATGCCTCTTAGTCTCCGGGTCCAAGTCCCTGCTCCGCTGTGTCGGGGATACTTAGACCCACGCTCCAGCTTGTGAATAAACCCTCTTGTGTTTGCATCGGTGTCGGCTTCTCGGTGGTTTCTAGGATTCACAATCTTGGCCACAACATTTGGGGGCTCGTCCGGGATCTGAGAGACCTCCAGGACCTTATCCGGAGGATTTCACGTGTGGTGAGTGCACTCAACTTTTTCCACCTTTTGTGTGCATATTCTCTGAGAGCTCTAACCTGTAGGAATTCCAATCTGTATTAGGTCGGCATTGGCTTAGGTGGACGCGCTGATGGGCCATCAACCGGGGGTCTTGAGGAGACGTCCCTTGCCCCTGCCTGGAGGATGGAGGTCCTATCTTTAAGGAGGACGGAGGTCCTCATCTGTATGGAGGATGAGCGTCCTCATATGTAAGGAGGATGGGGTCCTCATCTGTATGGAGGACGGGGGTCATCATCTGTAAGGAGGACGGGGGTCCTCATCCGTATGGAGGACGGGGTCCTCATCTGTAAGGAGGACGGGGGTCCTCCTCTGTATGGAGGACGGGGGTCCTCATCTGTAAGGAGGGCTGGCTGCCAGCCCTTCGGATTACTTTCTGTCTTGTCTCCGCAGCCGCACTAGAACGTTTGTCTGTTACTGTGTTCTTCTTACCTCTTTGCGCACTGTCTGTGTTACCTGTTTGTGTGCTGGTCTGTGTTACTGTGTTCTTGTTAACTGTGTGTTTGACTGTGTTATTTGTGAACTGTCGTAACTGTCTGTGCCTTGGTGTGGACGGGGGACATAATGGGGCAGATGCAAACCATACCCTTGTCTCTTATGCTCTCCCACTTGTCGGATGTTAGGGAAAGAGCTCTTATTCTGAGCATAGACATACAGAGAGAGAGATTCCAAATTTATTGCATATCAGAATGGCCAACCTTTGACGTGGGATGGCCCCGAGAAGGAAATTTTCACCTACCTATTATCTTACAGCTTAAGGCCGTGAACTTCAGGGACAAACCAGATGGCCACCCTGACCAGATGCCCAACATCCTGGCCTGTCAGGACATGATCGAGAATTCCCCTCCTTGGCTAAAACCCTTTTTTACTCCCCAAAGCACACAACTCGCCTGAAGGTAAGGAGAGACTCCGGTTCCAACGCCAGACTCTAATGGCAGGTCTCCAGGCTGCTGCGTGCAAGACTAACAATCTGGCCAAGGTCTATGATGTGAGACAGGGTAAGGATGAGAGTCCAGCAGCCTTCATAGAGGGAGCCATAGAGGCTTTTAGGCAGTATACCCCTATGAACCCAGAAGCCCCGGAAACAAAGGCCACAATTATCATGGTTTTTGTTAACCAGGCCGCTCTGAACATTAAAAAGAAATTGCAAAGAGTAGAGAGACTGGGAGAGAAGAGCTTGCAGGACTTAGTGATAATAGCAGAACGAGCCTATAATAGAAAAAGTCCGGAAGAACTGCATGTTACCACCCCACACGCTATTAAAGGGGTACTCAAACAGCCCCCAGACAGCTGGATCAGCAATGCCCATCTGACCCATTATCAGAGCCTACTGCTAAACCCCACCAGAATTTTATTTAAGCCACCGACAACCCTGAATCTGGCAACGCTACTCCCTAACCCAGACTGGGACCCCCCTCTGCATGACTGTCAAGAAATTTTGGCACAGGTGTACGGAATCAGAGCTGATCTCCAGGAACAGCCACTGCCGAACGCCGATGCCACCTGGTACACGGACGGCAGCAGTTTGTCCGAGAAGGAGTCCGATTTGCGGGGGCAGCCATACCATAACCACGGAGACAGAGACCGTCTGGGCGGAGCCATTGACAGCCTGAATGTTGGCTCAATGGGCAGAACTGATCCCACTGGCCAAGGGGCTGACCATGGAGGAAGGTAAACGAATAAACATCTACACCGACAGCAGGTACGCCTTTGCCACCACTCGCATCCACGGAGCCCTTTACAGAGAGAGAGAGAGAGCTTCTGTCAGCAGAGACAAAGACTGTTAAAAACAAAACGGAGATTCTTGAACTCCTGAGGACCCTCTGACTGCCCAAGACCCTAGCCATCATCCACTGTCCGGGGCACCAAAAGGCAGACACACCAGTAGCCAGGGGAAACCGGCTAGCCGATTTAAAAGCAAAGGAGGCGTCCCTTTTGGTGACCCATGTCTTAGCAACCACGCTACCTGATCCGGGGGAACAGACCCTGCCGGACACCCCCAACTATAGTGATGCTGACTTACACTGGATCCAACACTTGCCTATGACCCAGTGATTGTGTGGCTGGTGGAGGGCCACAGACTCCAGCATCATCTTGCCAGAGGAACTGGGACGGCGAGTCCTATCCAAAACGCATCGGAGTACTCACACGGGAACAAGGAAGATGGAAGACCTCATACGACATGCAAAGATCACTATTAAAGACTCTCTAGCAAAGATCGAGCAGATCGTGGCAAGCTGCCACTCATGCCAGTTAACTAATGCCACCGCCCATGGATCTAACCCAGGCACCTGGCTCCGGGGGGACCGCTCATGAGCCTACTGGGAAGTGGACTTCACTGAGGTAAAACCTGGAAAATACGGATACAGGTATTTATTAGTGTTTGTAGATACTTCTTCAGGATGCACAGAGGCATTTCCCACCAAACATGAAACGGCACAGACCGTGACCAAGAAACTGCTGGAAGACATCTTACCGAGGTATGGTTTTCCTGTTAAGATTGGGTCAGACAACGGCCCAGGATTCTTCTCTAAGGTAACACAGGGAGTGGCACTAGTACTTGGGGCAGATTGGAAATTAGATTGTGCGTATAGGCCCCAGAGCTCAGGACATGTAGAGAGGATGAACAGAACATTAAAGGAGACCTTAACTAAATTAGCCCTGGAGACTGGCGGGGACTGGGTGACTCTCCTCCCCTTCGCCCTATATAGGGTGAGGAACTCCCCATATAAGATGGGACTGACTCCCTACCAGATCATGTTCGGTCTTCCTCCACCTGTTATCCCCATTTTAAAACTTGAGGTGCTTGCTGAATTTGATGATCACCAACTTCTTTTCTCCCTCCAAATGTCATGAACCCATGAGCAGGTGCGGCCTAAGCTGAGGGCCCTCTATGAGACTGGGCCACCCCCAGATCCCCATCGATATCGGCCAGGTGACTGGGTGTACGTGTGTACGTGTGGAGATACCAACACCAGACACTTCAACCTCGCTGGAAGGGACCTTACACCATGATCCTGACCACTCCCACCACTCTCAAGGTCGACGGGATTACTCCCTGTGTCCACTAAACCCACGTCAGCCAGCTGACCCACACACCGTTCTCAAGAACTTTGTTCCAGAATGGAAAAGCCACCCAGACAAGGACAATCCCCTAAAGCTAAGAGTGCGCCGTTCTCACTAATTTCACACCTCCAAGACTCCCTAGTCTGAGGTTGTCCTTCAAAATAGAAAGGGATTAGACTTAGTCTTCTTACAACAAAGGGTGTGTGTGTGGGGGGGGGGGTTATGTGCTGCCTTAAACGTAGAATGCTGCTTCTTTGCTGGAATATAAATGGCAGCGAGAACAGCAACAAGGTTGGTTAAAATCCTGGTTTAATCATTCCACCTGGCTCACTCTAAGAGCAACCTGGACCCTTGATTGGATCCTGCATAGGATCCTCTGAAAAAGGGGGGAATGTGGGACCTAGGAAATTTAACAAAAATCCCCTACCCCTGGACAAGCAGAGCAGGACTGATTCCATTTTGTGCTACACCTGCCAACTCCTGTATGACCCCCACATAACCTGCTTATTGCTTAAGGCGCTGCCCCACCCTAGTCGAGCCGCTGGGCACACCCTAATCGGAAATCGGCTCATAACAATGTAACCCTGCTTTGTGCCCGCCAAAACCGCGCGCCAATTCTGACCAAAGTAATAGGCCAGCTAAAATGGATCCTATAGGGTAAGATGTAATTCAATCGGCCACCTGCGTGTGGACCGACATGACTGTGCACCTTTCTGTGTATCCCATGGACCACTGGCCCCTATAAAGCTGCTACGCCGCCTCTTAGTCTCGGGGTCCAAGTCCCTGCTCCGCAGTGTCGGGTATATTTGGACCCAAGCTGGAGCTTGTAAATAAACCCTCGTGTGTTTGCATCGGTGTCAGCTCCTTGGTGGTTTCTCGGATTTGCAATCTTGGGCACAAGACCAGGGCCTTCTGCCCTGACCTCCCTTCCAGGGCCACACTGACTGCCCCACAGGCCCTCTGTGCCTGAGGCACACAGGCACGGGGATGCGGGGAGGGGAGGAAGTGCCCAGGAACCCGGCCAGCTCAGGCCCCCAGGACAGAGGGAGCACAGACCTCCTAGGTCGCTTTGCACAGACCCTGGTGACCTGAGGCTCCCTGACTGTCACTCTGTCCCAGCCCCTCCTGGCCCGCGGGGCACAGGCTGAGTCCCAGTAAAGTTGGTGGGGTCCTGACCCTGGTGTCTGGCCGTCCCTGGTAGGCACGTGGGGACGTCAGCTGTGTGTGTGCCTGGCGGCGCCCCTGCAGGGGCTGGTTGGGGCCTGGGTGGTGCCCTCTCCTCCTCTCTGGGGATCTCTCCACGCCCCGTGCACAGAGTTCCTGGAGACACAGAAATGGGCTGGCTGTGCATTTTCGCACCACAGCACTTTCATGACTTGCTACAGCAAACGGGCTCAGAGCCGAGGGTGCACGCATTCCCCTGGGGAGGGAGACCTTTCTGTCCTTTAGGCGAGGGCAAGAATCACACGGGGTGGGGCGCGGGGGCTGGAGTCCCCCACCTGGGAGCATGTGTGGACTCCGTGTGGGGGCGTGTGTCCTGAGGTTTCAGCCTGAGTGACGGTTCTGAGGACAGCAGAGCTGACCTGGACCTGCAGCTCATGGGCTCCTGCGCTGGGTCCCTGCAGGGCAGCTGGACCCCGGCCTCGGGCCCCCTGGGGCCCCAGCACCTGGAGGAGCCTACCTCCTGCTGTGGGTATTGGTGGGGCCCACCGGCCTACCCCTGTTCTCCCCACCCTGGGGTGTCCCGGGATCCCCAGGGCTGCCCTAGGTCAGCGACCCGGATCTGTGGGTCTGTGGGCACGCCCAGGGCCCAGGAGGCCACATCCAGCTGTGGGAGGGCTCCCTCAGCCCAGAGCCAGAATCCAGGCCCGGCCAGGGCCATGGGGGGCTGGATCCCATTAGTCTTTGTGTTGGGCCTGGGTGGGGCTCAAATCACCCCAGCCCCCACAGAGCCCGGGGCCAGGCCAGCCCAGGTCCCTCTGGGTTAGGGGCTGGTGTCCTATGCAGGGTGTGCCGCCCTCCAGGAGGGACAGTGGGAGGAGGCAGGGCACAGTGCATCCTGTGCTCCACCCACCTGCACCCACCCTGTCGGGGGCTCCCGGCCTTCCCTCTTCCCTGCAACCCCTGGGTACTCTATGGGACACCAGGGCTTCTGATGGGAGTAGGCTGTCCAGAGAACCCCGGGGAGGCTGAGCATGTCCCACAGGGGGCAGCTGCACCGGGTCCTTGCTGGGGGCCCATGGTGTGGGGGCAGAGGTATGATGGTGGTGGAGTGTGGGGGATGGTGTAGGGGGGATGGTGTGGGGGTATAGTGTGGGTGGGGATTGTGTGGGGGTGTGAGGGGGATGGTGTAGGGGGGATGGTATGGGGATGATGCCATGGGGGATGATGATGTAGGGGGATGGTGTGGGGGTGGGGAATGAGGGGGATGGCTCGGGGTGTCTGCAGACACAGGGCATCCTCTTTCTCTAAGATGCACACGGAGACTTCTACAGATAAAAGCGACCCCAGTCTGGGGTTTGCTGTGATACCTGCCCCTGGGGCCCCGTGTGGTCAGTGCAGGGCCCTGGCTGAACCGGGGGCATTATCTGGGGGTCATCATACTATGTATGCTTTTTTTTAATTTTTTTTTTATTTATTTATGATAGTCACAGGGAGAGAGAGAAAGGCAGAGACACAGGCAGAGGGAGAAGCAGGCTCCATGCACCCGGAGCTCGACGTGGGACTCAATCCTGGGTCTCCAGGATCGCGCCGTGGGCCAAAGGCAGGCGCCAAACCGCTGCGCCACCCAGGGATCCCACTATGTATGTTTACAAATTGCAAATTGTTTTTTTTTATTGTTTATTTATTTATGATAGTCACACAGAGAGAAAGAGAGAGAGGCAGAGACACAGGCAGAGGGAGAAGCAGGCTCCATGCACCGGGAGCCCGACGTGGGATTCGATCCCGGGTCTCCAGGATCGCGCCCTGGGCCAAAGGCAGGCGCCAAAACCCTGCGCCACCCAGGGATCCCTGCAAATTGCAAATTGTATCAAATGAAATGCATAGACTTTAGAAATATATAAAGCATCGAGGGTGGGTTTCACCCTGACCCGTCCAGCCCTCATCGGATCGATGTGTGTCCTGCTCCAGCCATAGCCATGCTGCTTGGCCCTCAGGTCCCCTTACTTCCCCCCACGGCCCCCACCCCAGCCCCCTGCTTTACAGGGGGCCGTCCCTCACCCTTTGGAGTTCAGCTCACATGGCAACCCCTGGAGGCCCCATCCTAGTGGCCTCCTCATCCCCGAACTCCAGGGGTGGGGGCAGGGGGTCATCCCCAGCACCCTACCATGCGGCGGTGTGTTGTTGGCTGCTGTTGCTACCCCCGGCCTCAGAAGCCCCGTGTTTCCTACCCAGAAGCCCCCGGGCCTCCCCTGGGGCCCCGAACCCCCCCCCCGCCCCAGCCCAGGAGCCTCACCCGACCCCGTAGCAGTCCCAAAACATGGTGTGGCTGCCGAACGTCCTGTTGACGTCCAGGCCTATCTGCGTGATGTCCCTGGAGGAGACCAGGGCCTCCTCCTTCATTTCCTGTGGGAAAACCGGGGAGTAGGAGCCGGCATCAGGGACACAGACCCCGACCTGTCACCAGCTGCCATCCTGGGCAGGGAGCCCTGGGGCCACCATGGGAGTGTGTCCTGCCAAAACCTCCTTCCTTCCCCTGGGAGGCCAGGGACAGTGGCAGTGCCCACCATGCCCATGGGACCTCTGTGAGGGCCTGTGCCCAGCTGTTGTGGGCAGAGAGGTGACTGAGGGTCAGCCTGGGTGGGAGGGGACAGGGGGTCAGCCAAGGTGGGGAGGGGACATGGAGGTGTTATGCTCAAGATTGTGAATCCGAGAAACCACTAAGGAGCCGACACAGATTCAAACACAGGAGGGTTGATTTACCAACTCGAGCTTGCGTCCAAGTATACCCGACAGGGCGGAGCAGGGACTTAGACCCCGAGGTGGGTTTTAGCTTAGTTTTGTTTTGTTGTTGTTTTGTTTTTTTTTTTTTAGCTTAGTTTTAAGGGCTGGTCTCAGGGACCTCCAGAAGGGTTGAAGCAATTCCTCAAGTTCTGTTTACATTTTGATATGGGGCCTTGGAGGACATTGAGCTCTGTTCTTATTCTAATAGGGGCTTCCTGCCCTTGGCTTGGGCTCAGTTTTTATATAATGTGGGGCTTTCTAGGACATTAAGCTGTAAACTTTTGTTTTTTTTCCTGTAACTGAAGTAATGTAAATTTCAGCTCTTATTCACAGGGACCTGGGATGGCTGGATATGTGTTAACGCTGAACATAAAGTGGAATGGCAAAAAAAAAAAGTGGAATGGCCTTAATTTTCTTGGCCTCCACATGTCTCATCCTATCTAGCTCCTTCCCCCTTCCCCAGAGCTCCTAAGAGAGCAATTGCAAATGACCTCTGGTGCTAGCATGTTTTGGGGGACAGGCCCAGGGATTTGGGATCAAGAAGACCTGGAGTGCGGGCGTCCTGGGTGGCTGTGCAGTGGGATTCGATGCTGCAGACTCTTATTCCCTAAGGCTATCTTGACAACTGACTTTGTACATAGAAAACTCTCCTCTGTCTTTAAAAGATGAAGAGCCAGTCAAAGCGGTTTTTCTCTGCCCATCTGATTGCTCAGATTCCAATGTGAGATGTATTTCCTGTTAATAAGGATAATTTACTATCCGTAGTACTATGGTTAAAATATTCTGACACAAGTAATTCAGAGGGATAAGGGTTTCTCATCTCTTTCTTCACAGCTCAGTCACTCATCAAGAAATGCATCTGTATGAATTTGGAAAGAACTGAGACACATTATTATCAATGATCATGTTATTATGTGAAGGATTCTTCCCTGAGATTCTTCCCCTTGTTTAACTGACACTGAAACACTGTGAACTCTTTGGAAGACAAATGTCCAGGAAATAAATGTTATGCATTGCTAATTTTTTAAAAATTTTTTAAATTTTTATTTATTTATGATAGTTACAGAGAGAGAGAGAGGCAGAGACACAGACAGAGGGAGAAGCAGGCTCCATGCACCGGGAGCCCGACATGGGATTCGATCCCGGGTCTCCAGGATCGCGCCGTGGGCCAAAGGCAGGCGCCAAACCTCTGCGCCACCCAGGGATCCCATGCATTGCTAATTTTATTTTTTTTTATTTTTTTTTATTTATTTTTTTTTATTGGTGTTCAATTTACTAACATACAGAATAACACCCAGTGCCCGTCACCCATTCACTCCCACCCCCCGCCCTCCTCCCCTTCTACCACCCCTAGTTCGTTTCCCAGAGTTAGCAGTCTTTGCTAATTTTAAATGCACTTGCAATATGGTGTCTAATATAAAAGAAGTATTTTTATCTGATTTTTGCTATTTATTATCCTTTCCTGCTTATCAGGTTGAGGAGGCATTATACGTGTTCATAAGAGTTTTTCTTTCCTTCTGATATAAAATTCTTACTTTCTTCCCATCGAAGAAACTCTTTAAGAATCAGGCAAAAATTAAACTATTCTCAAAATGTTTTCACACTTGGAGCCTGATTCATTTAAGTCAATTTTCAAAATAAATCTTATTTATTAGAAAAAAAACACAAAGATTTATAGGGAAATTGAGAAGATAGTACAGAGAATTCTCATGGACTTGCACTCAATTTCTCCTATTATCAAGATCTAATATTAGTACGGTACAAATATTAGCTAAAGAATCAATATTAAAATATTCGCATTAACCAAAGACCATACTTTATTCAGATGTCCTTAGTTTTTGCTAAGTTACCATCCCTCACATCACATTACACTTGTCTTCATGTTTTCTTAGGCTCCTCTGGATTGTGACAGTTTTTCAGCCTTTCCTTCTTGTTGTTGAACTGGAACACTTTGAGAAGTAGAGTATTTTGTAAAATTTCCCTCAGTTGGGACATGTCTGTTTATCTCATGATTGAACTGTGATTGTGGATTATATACAGAGATATACTGCCATTTTTATTATATCATATAAAGGATAGATACTATCAACATGATTTATCAGTCTTGGGAGGAAGATGTCTGCTACCCACTCCTACATGGGAGTTAGAACCTAGCTACACTCTAATCGAAGAAGGCCGTTGGATATCGCTGTATTCAACTCAGATACACGGGAGTATAGGCCTGACGTTTCCACATGCTTTTCTCACAACCTCTCCCAGCACCTACCATCAGGATGTTAGCAGCTAAGTCTACAGGCAGGCAGGATGCGGGTGGGTCCTGCCCTGAGCTCAGCTCTCAAAAGGAAGCATGCCTCGAAGCCAGCTTTCTACTAGCTGCCTTTTTATGGCCATGAGAACGTAGCAGCATTGTAAGTCAGGAGGTTCCATGTACACCGCTCTACTGCACCTGGAGACACAAGCATTGAAGCCTGCAGCTAGGCCCTTGTGTCCTATGAGCTTCTGACAAACTTGTCTAGTGAGGAGGTTCGAAATTCCATCTGAAGGCTGTGTGGAACTGTGAGGGACTGGGGGTGAGCTAAGTCTCAGAAGCAAGTACCCATTGGACACTGCGTTCAACTAGCTTCTCATGTAAGGAACTTAGTATGTAGCACCAAACTAAGAGAGCAGTTCCTCAAATATCTCTGGATTGGGATATGAGACACTAGTCGTGTGGGCCGGCACCTTCCACTAACTTCTCACAACCCTCTGTCACGCATCGAGGCTAGGCCTGATAGGAGCGAAGTGTATCTGCAGTCAGCATGTGGGAGGTACAGGGCATATTTTCAACTCAGAAGTGTGTATGCTTTGCAGGCAGATGTCTGCTAGACACTTATTGATGGGAGCTAGAAGCCGAGCTACACTCTAATTGAACAAGGACTTTGGCAATCGCTGTATTGAACTGAGATACACAAGAGTCCTAGCCTGTCACTTCCACATGCTTTTCACACATCCTCTGCCAGCACCTAACATAAGGATTCTATGACCTATGTCTACAGGCAGTTATGATGTGGGATGGTCATGCCCTGACCTCAGTTCTCACAATGAAACATCCCTAGAAGCCAGGTTTCAACTAGCTGCGTTCTTATGGCAGTGAGAACGTAGCAGCATTCTGAGTCAGGAGGTTGCAAGATTACCACTCTACTGCACCTGGAGACACTTTCCAGGCCTGCATTATTCCACTTGCGTCTCACCAGCTTCTGACAAACGTCTCTGGTCAAGATGTTTGAAACTCATTCTGCAGGCAGTGTGGAACTGTGGGACTGGGTGTGAGTTCAACTCTCAGAAGTAAGTTGCCTTAGGACACGGGGTTCAGGTAGCTTCTCACGTATGGAACTTAGTATGTAGCACCAGTCTAAGACAGGAATTACTAGGAAATCACTGGATTGAGCTTGGAGGTACTAGTCTTGTGTGCCAGCACCTTCCACTTCCCTCTCACAACACTTCAGTAACGCATCGAGCCTAGGCTTGTTAAGAGCGAAGTGTACCTGCAGGCAGGATTTGGGAGGTACAGGCCATAAGCTCAACTCTCAGAAGTGTGTATGCCTGGGCGGTAGATGTCTGCTACCCACTCATATTTGGAGGTTAGAACCTAGCTAGAGGGATCCCTGGGTGGTGCAGGGGTTTAGCGCCTGCCTAAGGCCCAGGGCGCAATCCTGGAAACCCAGGATCGAATCCCACATCGGGCTCGCAGTGCATGGAGCCTGCTTCTCCCTCTGCCTATGTCTCTGACTCTCTCTCTCTCTCTCTCTCTCTCTTTGTGTGTGTGTGACTATCCAAAATAAATTAATTAATTAAAAAAAGAACCTAGCTACACTCTGAATAAAGAAGGCCATTGGACATCGCCATATTCAAAACAGATACACGTGAGTACAGGCCTGTCGCTTCCACATGCGTTTCTCACAACTTCTCCCAGCACCTAACATTAGGATGATAGCAGCTACATCTACAGGCAGACAGGATGCGGGGGGGTCCTGTCTTGAGCTCAGCTCTCAAAAGGAAGCATGGCACAAAGCTGTAGTACAGGAGGTTCAATGAATACTGCTGTACTACACCTGGAGACACAACCATAAAGCCTGCGACTTGCCCCCAACGTACCATGAGTTTATGGCATACATTTCTAGTGAGGATGTTCAAAAGTCCACGTACACGCAGTGTGGAATTGTGAGGGACTGCGTGTGAGCTAAACTCTCAGAAGTAAGTTGCATTTGGACAAGGCGTTCAGCTAGCTTCTCACCTATGGAACTTAGTATGTAGCACCAGTCTGAGACAGGAATTACTAGGAAATCGCTGGATTGAGCTTCGAGGCACTAGTCTTGTGTGCCGGGACATTCCACTTACCTCTCACAACACTTCTGTCACGCATCGAGCCTAGGCCTGTTAGCAGCGAAGTGTACCTGCAGGCAGGATGTGGGAAGTACAGGTCGTAAGCTCAACCCTCAAAAGTGTGTACGCCTGGGAGGCAGATGTCTGCTATCCACTCGTACATGGGAGTTAGAAACTAGCTACACTCTGATTGAAGAAGGCCGTTGGAAATTGCTTTATTCAACTCAGATACACTGAGTTCAGGCCCAACGCTTCCACATGCTTTTCTCACAACCTCTCCCAGCACCTAACATAAGGATGTTAGCAGCTACGTCTCCAGTCAGGCAGGATGCGGCAGGGGCCTGCCCTGAGCTCTGCTCTCAAAAGGAAGCATGCCTGCAAGCCAGCTTTCCCCTAGCTGAGTTGTTATGGCCGTGAGAACGTAGCAGCATTGTAAGTCAGGACCTCCTGTCAATACCGCTCTCCCGCACCTGGAGTCGCAACCATTGAAGCCTGCAGCTTGCCCCTTGCGTCCCATGAGCTTCTGACAAACATGTCTAGTGAGGATGTTCGTAACCATGTGCAGGCAGTGTGGAATTGGGAAGGACCGCGTGTCAGCTCACCTCGCAGAAGGAAGTTCCCCAGAGAGACAGCTTTCAACGAGGTACTTGGGTTTGGAAGTTTGTATGCAGCTCCCTTCTGAGGGAGGAATTGCTCAGAAGTCGCTGGATTGAGCTAAGAGACACTTGCCGCTCACAAAGCTTGTGTCCCGTATCTAACGAAATCCTTTGGAAGCGAAGCTTACAGGTGGTCAGCGTGTGGGAGGTACAAGCCATAAGCTCAATCCAAAGGAGTGTGCGTGCCTTGGAGGCAGCCGTCTGCTAGGCGCAAAATTGACAAGGCAGACCCTTGGTTCTCACTTCGCTACTGTCCCGCATACAACCAAATGCTGTGGAAGCAGACCATACAGGCAGTCCGGATGGCCGAGGTAAAGGCCATGAGCTCACCTCTCAGAAGTGTGTATGCTTTGCAGGCCGATGTCTGCTAGACACTTCTTCAGGGGAGCCAGAACCGATCTACACTCGAATTGAACAAGGACGTTGGCAATCGCTGTATTGAACTCAGATACACGAGAGTGCAGTCCTGGCACTTCCGCTTGCATTTCTCCAACCTCTCCCAGCATCTCACTTAAGGATGTTAGCAGCTATGACTATGGGCAGGCAGGATGCGGGAGGGTCCTGCCCTGAGCTCAACTCTCACAAGAGAGTATGCTCAGAATCCAGCTTTCAACTAGCTGCGTTCTAATGGCCGTAAGATCATAGCAGTCTTCTAACTCAGGAGGTTCGAAGAATACCACTCTACTGCACTTGGAGACACCTTCCAGGCCTGCATTATTCCACTTGCTTCTCACAAGCTTCTGACAAACGTCTCTGGTGAAGATGTTCAAAACTCATTCTGCGGGCAATGTGGAACTGTGAAGGATTGGGTGTGAACTCAACTCTTGGAAGAGAGATGCTTTTGGACTTGGGGTTCAGCTAGCTCTCACGTATGGAACTTAGTATGTAGCACCTGTCTAAGACAGGAATTACTAGGAAATCGCAGGATTGAGCTTCGAGGCACTAGTCTTGTGTGCCGGGACTTTCGTCTTATCTCTCACAACACTTCAGTCACTCATCGAGCCTAGGCCTGTTACCAGCGCAGTGTACCTGGAGGAGGATGTGGGAAGTACAGGGCATAAGCTCAACTCTCAAAAGTGTGTACGCCTGGGAGGCTGATGTCTGCTACCCACTCGTACATGGGAGTTAGAAATTAGCTACACTCTTTGAAGAAGGCCGTTTGAAATCGCCATATTCCACTCTGATAATGGTGAGTAGAGGCCTGATACTTCCACATGCAAATGGAATCGAAACAAATAGCATCGCATCGAATAGAATCAGAAAGAATGAATTGGAAACTATCGTATCGATACAAAAAAAATCGAATCGAATCAGATCGAATCCAAAAAGATCGAATCGCATCGAATTGAAAAGAATCGAATCGAATCGAAAATAATTGAAACAAATCAAATAAAAAGGAATTGAATAGAAAAAAATCGAATCTAAAAGAAATGAATTGAATCGAATCGAAAAGAATCGAATCGAAAAGAATCAAATCGAAAAGAATTCACTCGAAGAGTTTCGATTCGAATCGAATTGAATCGAAAGGAATCTAATCGAACCAAAAAGATTCGAATGAAATAAAAAAGAAATGAATCAAAAAGATTCGAATCGAATCGATTCATAAGAATCGAATCTAATCGAATCGAAAAGTATCAAATCCAAATGAATCTAATCGAAAAGAATGGAATCAAAAAGAATCGAATTGTTTCAGAAAAAACGAATCGAAGTGAATCGAATCGAAAAGAGTTGAATCGAATCGATTTTAAAAGAAAGGAATTCGAATTGAAAAGACTCGAATCGAAAGATTCAAATCAAATCAAATCAAAACAAAAAGAATCAAATCAAATAGAATCGAAAAGAAACTAATCGAAAACTATCATATCGAAAAGAAAAGAATCGTATCGAATCAAAAAAATCGAATCGAATTATATCGAAAAGGATCTAATCAATTCTAAACGAATCAAAAAGAATCGAATCGAATCAAAAAGAATCGAATGGAATAGGAAATAATCGAAATAAATCAAATAAAAAAGAATCGCATAGAAAAAATCGAATCGAATCGAAAAGAATCAAAGCTAATCGAAAAGAATTGAATCAAATCGAATCGAAAACAATCGAATCCAATCGAATCGAATCCAAAACAATTGAATCGAAGAGTTTCAAATCAAATCGAATTGAATCGAAAAGAATCTAATCGGGGATCCCTGGGTGGCGCAGTGGTTTGGCGCCTGCCTTTGGCCCAGGGCGTGATCCTGGAGACCCGGGATTGAATCCCACATCGGGGTCCTGGTGCATGGAGCCTGCTTCTCCCTCTGCCTATGTCTCTGCCTCTCTCTCTCACTGTGTGCCTATCATAAATAAATAAAATAAATTTAAAAAAAAGAAAAGAATCTAATTGAACCAAAGAGATTCGAATGGAATCAAAAAGAAACGAATCAAAAAGAATTGAATTGAATCGATTCGAAAAGAATCGAATCTAATCCAATCAAAAACTATCGAATCCAAATGAATCTAATCGAATAAAAGTGGAATCAAAAAGAATCGAATTGTTTCAGAAAAAACGAATCGAATTGAATCGAATCGAATAGAATTGAATGGAATCGATTTGAAAAGAAAGGAATTTGACTCGAAAAGACTCGAATCGAAAGATTCGAATCAACTCTAATCGAAACAAAAAGAATCGAATCAAATAGAATCGAAAAGAAACTAATCGAAAACTATCTTATCGAAAAGAAAAAAATCGTATCTAATAAAAAAAATCGAATCAAATCGAATCAGAAAGGATCTAATCAATTCTAAACGAATCAAAAAGAATCGAAAGGAACCGAAAAGAATCGAATCGAATAGAATAGAAAATAATCGAAACAAATCAAATAAAAAAGAATCGAATAGAAAAAAATCGAATCGAATCGAAAAGAATCAAATCGAATCGAAAAGAATTTAATTGAATCAAATCAAAAACAATCGAATCCAATCGAATCCAATCGAAATCAATCGAATCGTAGAGTTTCGAATCGAATCGAATTCAATCGAAGAGAATCTAATCGAACCAAAAACATATGAATGGAATAAAAAAGAAACGAATTAAAAAGAATCAAATCGAATTGTATCGAAAAGAATCGAATCGAATCGAAAATAATCGAATCCAAATGAATCGAGTCGAAAGGAGTGGAATCGAAAAGAATCGAATCGTTTAGAAAGAAACAAATCGAATTGAATTGAATCAAATAGAAAATAATTGAAACGAATCGAATTGAAAAGAATAGAAAAGAACTGAATCGAATTGAATCGAAAAGAATCAAATCGATTCGAAAAGAATCGAATCGAAAAAAAAGAAAAGAATCGAATCGAATCGAAAAGAATCGAATCCAAAAGAATCGAATCGAAGATCGAATCGAAAAGAATGGAATCGATTCGAAAAAACCGAATCGAAGAGACTCGAAAAGAATCGAATCGAATAAAAAAAATCAAATCAAATCGAAAAGAATCTAATCGAATAGAAAAGAATCGAATCAAATCGATTTGAAAAGAAAGACATTCGAATCGAAAAGAATCGAATCGAAAAGATTTGAATCGAAACGAATAAAAAAAATCGAATGGAATCACACCAAATCAAAAGAATTGAATCGAATGGAAGTGAAAATAATAGAATCAAATGGAATCGAATCAAAAAGAATCGAATCGAATCGAATCGAAAAGAATCGAATCGAATCGATTCGAAAAGAAAGGAATTCAAATCAAAAACATTCGATTAGAAAGATTAGAATCGAATCGAATTGAATCGAAAAGAATAGAATCAAATCAAATAGAAAAGAAACGAATAGAAAACTGTCGAATGGAAATGAAAAAAATCGAATCGAATCGTATCGAAGAGAATCGAATCGAATCGAAAAAGATCGAATGGAATCGAATATAAGAATCTAATCGAATCTAATAAAAAAATTGAATCGAATCGAAAAGGATCAAATCGAATTTTATCGAATGGAAAAGAATCAAATCAAATCAAAAAGAATCGAATCGAATCGAAAAGGATCGAATCGAATCAAATCGAATAGAAAGGAATCAAATCGAATCGAAAAGAATCGAATCGAATCAAATCGAAAAGAGGGATCCCTGGGGGGCACAGCGGTTTAGCGCCTGCCTTTGACCCAGGGCACGATCCTGGAGACCCAGGATCGAATCCCACGTCGGGCTCCCGGTGCATGGAGTCTGCTTCTCCTTCTGCCTGTGTCTCTGCCTCTCTCTCTCTCTCTCTCTTTCTGTGTGATTATCATAAATAAATAAAAATTAAAAAATATATTAAAAAAACAAATCGAAAAGAATCGAATCAAATTGATTCGAAAAGAAAGAAATTCATATAGAAGAGGCTAGAATTGAAAATAATCGAAACGAATTGAATCGGAAAATATCGAATCGAATCGCACCGAATCGAAAGAATCGAATCGAATGGAAGTGAAAATAATCGAATTGAATCGAATCGAATCAAAAAGAATCGAATCAAATTGAATCGAATCGAAAAGAATCAAATCGAATCGATTCGAAAAGAAAGGAATTCAAATAAAAAACACTTGAATAGAAAGATTCGAATCGAATCGAATAGAAAAGAAACGAATAGAAAACTATCGAATGGAAATGAAAAAAATCGAATCGAATCGAATCAGAGAGAATCGAATCGAATCGAAAAAGATCGAATTGAATCGAATATAAGAATCGAATCGAATCGAATTGAAAAGAATCGAATCGAATCAAAAAGGATCGAATCAAATTGTATCGAATAGAAAAGAATCAAATCAAATCGAAAAGAATCGAATCGAATCGAATAGAAAAGAATCGAAAAAATCTAATAAAAAAGAATCAAATCGAATCTAAAATATCGAATCGAATGGAAAAGAATCAAATCGAATGGAAAAGAATCTAATCGAATCGAATCGTTTGGTAAAGAAAGGAATTCGAATCAAAAAGACTCGAACCATAAGATTCTAATCGAATCGAATCAAAAAGAAACGAACCAAAAACTATCAAATCGAAACGAAAAAAATCAAATCGAATCGAATCGAAAAGAATCGAAGAAATCTAATAAAAAAGAATCGAAAATATCGAATCGAATTGAAAAGAATTGAATTGAATCGAATCCAAAACAATCGAATCGAATCGAATCGAATCAAAAAGAATTGAATCTAAGAGTTTCGAATCGAATCTGATTGAATCGAAAAGAATCTAATCGAAACAAAAATATTCGAATAGAATCGAAAAGAAACGAATCAAAAAGAATCGAATCGAATTGAAAAGAATCGAATTGAATCGAATCGAAAAGAATCGAATCCAAATAAATCAAGTCGAAAAGAGTGGAATCGAAAAGAATCGAATCGATTAAAAAAACGAATCGAATTGAATCGAATCGAATCGAAAATAATCGAATCAAATCGAATTGAAAAGAATACAAAAGAATCGAATCGAATCAAAAAGAATCGAATAGAATCGAACTGAAAAGAATCAAATTGAATCGAAAAGAATCGAATCAGGGATCCCTGGGTGGCGCAGTGGTTTAGCGCCTGCCTTTGGCCCAGGGCGCGATCCTGGAGGCCTGGGATCGAATCCCACATTGGGCTCCCTGCATGGAGCCTGCTTCTCCCTCTGCCTGTGTCTCTGCCTCTCTGTCTCTCTCTGTGTAACTATCATGAATAAATAAATAAAATCTTAAAAAAAAAAAAAGAAAAGAATCGAATCGAATTGAACCGTAATGAAAAGAATCGAATCGAACTGAAAAGAATCAAATCGAATCGAAAAGAATTGAATCGAATGCAATCAAATAGAAAAGAATCGAATCGAATTGAAAAGAATCAAATCGAATTGATTGAATCAAAAAGAATCGAATCGAATCGCATCGAATCGAAAATAATTGAAATGAATTAAAAATAATCGAATCGAATTGAATCGAGAATAATTGGAATTGAATTGAATCGATAATCGAATCGAATCAAATCGAGTCGAGTCGAAAATAATCGAATTGAATCAAATCGAGTCGAAAAAATCGAATCAAATTGCATCGAATCAAAAGAAATTGAATCGTATTGAATCGATTCGAATTGAAAAGAATCGAATCGAATCGAAAAGTATCAAATCGAATCGAATCAAAAAAATCGAATCCAAAGAATCGAATTGTAGAGAATCTAATCGAAACGAAAAGATTCGAATCGAATCGAATCGAATCGAAAAGAATCGAATCTAAACGAAAAGAATCAAATCGAATCGAATCGAAAAGAATCAAATCGAATGGAAAAGAATCGAATAGAAAAGAATCAAATCGAATCGAAAAGAATTGAATCGAAAAGAATCGAATTGAATCAAATCGATTGAAAAATCGAATCAAAAAAATCAAAGAGAATCGAAACGAATCAAAACGAATCGAATCGAATCAAATTGAAAAGAATCATATTGAATCAAATCGAAAAGAATCTAATCGAATTGTATCGAATCAAAAAAAATCAAATCGAATCGAATCGAAAAGAATAGAATCGTATTTAATTGAATCGAAAAGAATCGAATCGAATCAAAATGAATCGAATCAAATTGAAAAGAATCGTATTGAATCGAATTGAATCGTAAAGAATCCAATCGAACATAATCGATTCGAATTGAAAAGAATCAAATTGAAAAGAATCAAATTGAGCCGAAAAGAAAGGTATCGAATCGAATAGAATCGAATCGAATGGTATCATTGAATTGAAAAGAATCGAATCATATCGAATTGAATTGAAAAGAATCAAATCGAATAGAATCGAAAAGATTCGAATTGAATCAAAAAGAATCGAATCATATCAAATCAAATCGAATAGAATTGAGTCAAATACAATGAAAAGAATCAAAACGAATCGAAAAGAATCGAATCGAATCGAATCAAATATTATCGAATCGAATCGAAAAGAATCGAATCATATCGAATTAAATCGAAAAGAATCGAATCAAATAGAACCAAAAAGAATCGAATCGAAAAGAATCGATTCCAATCGAATTGAATCGAAAAGAATCAAATCGAACAGTACCAAATCGAATTGATAAGAATCGAATCAAATAAAATCGAAAAGAATCTAATTGAAACGAAAAGAATCGAATCGAATCGAAAAGAATCGAATCGAATTGAAACAAAAAGAATCAAATCGAAAAGAATCAAATCGAATTGAAAAGAATCAAATCGAAAAAATTGAATCGAAAAGAATCGAGTTGAGTTGAATCGAATCGAAAAGAATCGAAATCATATCGAATCGAAAAGAATTGAATCGAATCGAATCGAAAACAATCGAATCGAATGAAATCGAATCGAATCAAATGAATCGAATTTAATCGAATCGAATTGAATAGAAAAGAATCGAATAGATTCTAATCAAAACGAATCGAAAAAATCGAAACGAATCGAATCATATCGAATGGAAAATAATCCATTCGAATCGAAAAGAATCGAATTGAACTGAATAGAAAAGAATCGAATCGAAATGTAACAAATCGAATCCAAATGATCGAATCGAATCAAATCGAAAAGAATCGAATCGAAACGAAAAGAATCGAATAGAATCGAACTGAAAATAATAGAATCTAATTGAATCAAATAGAATCGAATCGAACAGAATTGAATCGAACGAAAAGAATCTTATCGAATCGAATCGAAAAGAATCGAATCGAATCGAATGGAGAAGAATCAAATCGAATCGAATCGAAAAGAATTGAATCTAAAAGAATCAAATCGAAGAGAATCTAATCGAAACGAAAAGAATCAAATCGAATCGAAAAGAATAGAATCGAAACAAAAAGAGACGAATCGAATCAAATCGAAAAGAATTGAATAGAAAAAAATCGAATCGAATCGAATCAAAAAGAATCAAATTGAAAAGAATAGAATTGAAAAATTCGAATCGAATCGAATCGAAATGAATCGAATCGAATTTAATCGATTGAAAAGATCGAATCAAAAAACATCAAAGAGAATCGAAACGAATCGAAACAAATCGAATTGAATTGAAAAGAATCGTATCAAATCAAATCTAAAAGAATTGAATCGAATTGAATCAAAAAGAATGGAATCGAATTGATTCGCATTGAAAAGAATCGATCGAATCGTATTGAATCAAAAAGAATCGAATCAAATCGAAAAGAATCGAATCGAATTTAATCAAAAAGAATCAAATCGAATCGAATTGAATCGAAAAGAATTGAATCGAACAGTATCAAATAGAATTGAAAAGAATTGAATCAAATCGAAAACAATCGAATCGAAATGAAAGGAATCGAATCGAATCGAATTCGAAAGAATCGAATTGAATTGAAATGAGAAGAATCGAATCGAATTGCATCGAATCGAAAATAATTGAATCGAATTGAATAAAAAATAATCAAATCGAATCGAATCAAAAATAATTGGAATTGAATCAAATTGATAATCGAATCGAATCAAATCAAATCGAGTCGAATCGAAAATAATTGAATCGAATCAAATGGATTCAAAAACAATTGAATCGAATCGAATCGAATTGAAAAGAATCGAATTGAATCGAAAAGAATCAAACCGAATCCAAAAGAATCGAAAAGAATTGTATCAAGAAGAATCGAAATGAACTGAATCAAGTAGAATCAAATCGAAGCTAGGGGAAAAGAATCGAATCGAGTCAAAAATTATCTAAATGAATCCAATTAAAACCAAAAGAATTGAATCGAATCAAATCAAAAAGAATCGAATCAAAATGTAACAAATCGAATCCAAATGATCGAATCGAATCAAATCGAAAAGAATCGAATCGAAAAGAATCGAATTGAATTGAATCGATTCGAGAAGAATCGAATCGAATGGTATCGAATCGAAAAGAATCGAATCATCTCGAATTGAATCGAATCGAAGAGAATATAATCGAAACGAAAAGAATCGAATCGAATCGAATCAAAAAGAATCGAATCGAAACAACAAGAGGCGAATCGAATCGAATCAAAAAGAATCAAATTGAAAATAATCGAATCGAATTGAAAAGAATCGAATCAAAAAAATCGAATCGAATCATATCGAATTGAAAAGAATCAATCGAATCAAATTGAATAGAAAAGAATCGAATAGATTCGAATCGACACGAATCGAAAAAAATCGAAACGAATAGAATCATATCAAATAGAAAAGAATCGAATCGAATCAAAAAGAATCGAATCGAACTGATTCGAAAAGAATCGAATCGAACAGACCGAAAAGAATCGAATCGAAAAGAATCGTATCGAATCGAATCGAATAGAATCGAAAGAATTGAATCGATTCCAATCGACTTGAATCAAAAAGAATCGAATCGAACAGTATCGAATCTAATTGAAATGAATCGAATCAAATAAAATAGAAAAGAATCAAATCGAAACGAAAAGAATCGAATCGAATCGAATTGAAAAGAATTGAATCGAATCGAAAAGAATCGAATCGAAATGAAAAGAATCGAATCGAATCAATCGAAATGATTGAATTAAAAAGTATCGAATTGAATCGAATCAAATCGAATCGTATCGAATCAAAAAGAATCAAATCAAATCAAATCGAAAAGAATAGAATCGTATTTAATTGAATCTAAAAGAATTGAATCAAAAAGAATTGAGTCGAATCAAAACGAATCGAATCAAATCGAAAAGAATCGTATCGAATCGAATCGAATTGAATCGAAAAGAATCGGATCGAATCTTATATACTAGAATCAAAAAGAATAGAGTCAATTCGAATCGAAAATATCAAACTGAATAGAAAAGAATCGAATCGAAAAGAATCGATTCAAATAGAAAATAATCGAATTGAATCAAAACGATACGAAACGATACGAAACAAATCGAATCGAAAATAATAGAATCGAATCGAACCTAATCGAACTGAAAATAATCAAATTGAATCGAATTGAAAATAATCGAATCAAATCATATTGAAAATAATTGAATCGAATCTAATAGAAAATAATCGATTCGCATTGAATCGGATCGAAAATAATCGAATTGAATTGAATTGAAAATAATGAAATTGAATCGAAAATAATCGAATCGAAAGTAATCTTATAGAATCGAAAATAATCGAATCGAATCGAATCGAAAATAATTGAACTGAATCGACCGAATTGAGTTGAAAATCAAATCGAACCGAATTGAATCGAAAATAATCGAATCGAAATGAAAAGAATCGAATCGAATCGAAAAGAATCGATCGAATCAAAAATAATCAGATCAAATCGAAAATAATTGAATCGAATCCAATCAAGTCGAATCAAAAATAATCAAATTGAATTCAAATGAATCGAAAATAATTTAATCGAACCGAAATGAATCGAATCAAATAAAAAATTATCGAATCGAATTGAATAAAAAATAATCGAATCTAATGCAATCGAATCGAATTGAAAATATGTGAATAGCATCGAACTGAATCGAAAATAATCAAATCGAATCGATAAGAATCGAATCAAATCGAATCGAAAATAATCTAATCAAACCATTGAATTGAGTCGAATCAAAAATAATCGAATCGCATCGAAAAGAATCAAATTGAATCGAATCGAATCGAACCGAATGAAAAGAATCGATCAAATCGAAAAGAATCAAATCGAATTGAAAAGAATCGAATCGAAAAGTATCAAATCGAATCGAAAAGAATCGAATCGAATCGAATTGAAAAGAATAGAATTGATTCGAAAACATTCGAATCGAATTGAATCAACCCGAAAAGAATTGAATCAAATCGAAAAAAATCTAATCGAATCAAAAAGAATCGAAACGAAACGAAAGATTTGAATCGAATTGAATCGAATCAAAAGGAATCGAATCGAATCGAAAAAATCGAATCGAATCGAAAAGAATCGAATCGAATTGAATAGAAGAGAATCAAATCGAAAAGAATAGAATTGAATCGTATTAAAGAATCGAATCAAATCGAATGGAAAAGAATCGAATTGAATCGTAAAGAATCGAATTGAATCGCATCGAAAAGATTTGAATCGAATCGAACTGAAAAGAATCGAATTGAAACGAAACGAATCAAAAAGACTCGAATCGAATCGAATCGAAAAGAATAAATCGAATAAAATTGAATCGAATAGAAAAGAATCTATCTAATCGAAAAGAATTGAATCGATAAGAATCGAATTGAAAGAATTGAATCAAATCGATTCGAATCGAAAAGAATTGAATTGAAAGGAATCGAATCGAAAAGAATCAAATCGAATCAAATCCCTAACCTTAACCCCTAACCCCTAACCCTTAACCCCTAACACTAAACCTATCCTAACCATAAGCCTTAACCCTAACCCTTAACCCTAACCCTAACCCTAACCCTAACCATAACGCTAACCCTAACCCTAACCCCTAACCCCTAACCCTAACCCTAAACCTACCCCGAACACTAACCCTAAACTTAACCCGTACCCTAACCAAACCCGTACCCTAACCCTAACAGGTACACTAACACTAACCTGTACCCCAACCCTAACCCGTACCCTAACCCGTACACTAACCCTAAGCCCATACCCTAACCCGTACACTAACCCGTCCCCTAAACCTAACCTAACCAGTACTCTAACACTAACCCGTACCCTAACACGAATCCTAAACCTAACCCTAACACGTACCTAACCATAACCCTAACCCAAACCCCTAACCCTAAACCCTAACACCTAACCCTATCCCTAAACCCTAACCGCTAACGCTAACCCTAAACCAAAACCTAACACTAACCCCTAACCCTAACCTTAACCCCTACCCCTACCCCTAACCTGAACCCCTAACCACTAACCCTAAACCTAACCCTAACCTTTAACCCTAAACCTTAACCCTAACCCTAACCCTAATCCTAACACTAACCCAAACCCAACCCTAAACCCTAACCCTAACCTTAACCCCTAACCTTAACCCTAACACTAACACTAACCCTAACAACTAACCCCTAACCCTAGCCCTACCCCCTAACCGCTAACCCCTAACCCTACCCCTAACCCAAACCCTTAACACTAACACTTAACCCTAGCCCTAAACCTAACCCCTCACCCTAACCATAACCCTAACACTAACCCTAACATTAACCCTAACCCCTAACTCTAATCCTAACCCTAAACCTAATCTGAAACCTAACCCATAAACTAACCCGTACCCTAACCCTAACACTCACCCATAACCTAAACCTAACCCTAAACTGTACCCTAACTCTAACCCGTACCCTAAACGTAACCCGGACCCTAACCCTAACCCTATCCCGTATAGTAACCCTACCCCTAAAACTTACACTAACCCTAACCCTAAACCATACCCTAACCCTAACCCGTACCCTAACCCGTACCCTGACCCTAACCCGAACCCTAACCCGTACACTAACCAGTACCCTAACCCTAACCCTAACCTCTTCCCTAACCCTAACCATAACCTGTACTCTAACCGTAACCCGTACCCTAACCCTACCCCTAACCCTAACCCTAACCCCTAACCCTAACACTAACCATCACCCCTCACCCTAACCCTAACCCTAAACTTAACCCTAACAATAACCCTAACCTTAACCCTAAACATAAACCGAAACCTAACCCATACACTAACCCATAACCTAACCCTAACCCTAACCCGTACCCTACCCTAACCCTAACCCGGACTCTAACCCTAACCCATACCCTAAACCTAACCCTAACCCTAACCTGTACCTTACCCCTAATCTTACCTGCACCCTAACACTAACCTGTACCCTAATCCTAACCTGTACCCTAACCCGTACCCTAACCCGGATCATAACCCTAACCATAACCCTAACCCCTAACCCCTAACCCTAACCCTAACCCAAACCCCTATCCCTAAAACTAACCCAAACCCCTAACTCTAACCCTAACCCTAACCCTAACCCTAAAACCAGCCCCAACCCTAAACCTAACCCTTACCCCTAACCCCTAACCCTAACCCTAACCCAAGCCCCTATCCCTAAACCTAACCATAACCCTTAACCCTAAACCTTAACACTAACCCTAACCTTAACCCATATCCTAAACCTAATTCCTAACCCTAACCGTAACCGTTACTGTAACCCTAACCCTAACCCCCAACCCTAACCCTAACCCCTAACCCACAACCCCTAAACCTAACCCTAACCCTAACCCTTAACCCTAACCCTTAACCTGAACCCTAACCCTAACCCAAAACCTAACCCCTAACCCTAACCCAAACCTGTAACCCCTAACCCTAACCCTAACCCTAACCCTTAACCCTACCCTTAACCCTAACCCTAACCCAAACCCTAACCCTAACCCTAACCCCGAACCCTAACCGTAACCCCAAACCTTAACCCTAACCCTAACGCTAACACTACCCCTAACCCCTAACCCTAACCTCTAACGCTCTCCGTAACCCTTAACCTCAACACTTAACCCTAAACCTAAACCTAAACCTTACCCTAACCCTAACCGAACCCTAACCGTAACCCGTACCCTAACCCTAACCCGTACCCTAACCCTGAACCATACCCTAACCCCAACCTTAACCCGTACCCTAACCCTAACCCGTATCCTAACACTAACCCGTACCCTAACCCTAACACATAACCTAAATCTAACCCTGACCCTAACCCAAAAAATTCCCTAACCCTAATCCTAACCCGTGCCCTAACCCTTACTCTAACCCCAACCCTAACGCTAACCCGTACACTAACCCTAAATGGTACCCTAACACTAACCCTAACCCGTACCATAATCCTAACCCTAAAATTAACCCGAACCCGTAACCTAACCCTATACCGTACCCTACCCTAACCCTAACCATAACCCGTACCCTAAGACTAAAACTACCCCTAAACCTAACCCTAACTCTAATCATAACACTAACCTTATCTCTAAACCTAACCCTAAACCTAACCTAACCGTAACCCTCACCCTAACCGTATCCGTAACACATAAACTAACCCTAACCCATAAACTAAACCTAACCCTAACCCTAAACAGTGCCCTAACCCTAACCCTAACATGTACCTTAACCCTAACCCTAACACTAAACCTAACCCTAAGCCGTACCCTAACCCTAACCCTAACTCCTAACCCTAACGGTAACCCTAACCCTAACACTAACCCCTAACCCCTAACCCTAACCCCTAACCCCTAACCCTAACCCCTAACCCCTAACCCTAACCCGAATCCAAACCCCTAACCCCTAACCAAAACGCTTAACCCTAACCCTTAACCATAACCCTAACCCTAACTCCTAACCCTAACACTAACCCTAACCCACCCTAACCCTAAACCGTACCCTACCCTAACCCTAAGCCATAACCCGTACCGTCACACTAAAACTACCCCTAAGCTAACCCTAACACTAATCATAACCCTAACCCAATCTCTAAACCTAACCCTAACCCTAACCTAACCCTAAACCTCACCTTAACCCTATCCCTAACATGTAAACTAACCCTAACCCTAACCCGTAAACTAAACCTAACCCTAACCCTAAACAATACCTTAACCCTAACCCTAACATGTACCTTAACCCTAACCTTAACCCTAAACCTAACCCTAAGCCGTACCCTAAACCTAACCCTAACCAAAACCCATACCCTAACTCTAACACTAACTCTCCCGAACCCTAACCCTAACCCGTACCCTAACCCTAACCCTAATCTGTACCCTAACCCATACCATGACCCTAAACCTAACCTGTACCCTAAACCTAACCCTAACCGTAACCTGAACCCTAACTCTAACCTGTACCCTAACCCTAAACCATAACGTAACCTGTACCCTAACCTGTACCCTAACCCCTACCCAAACCCTAATCCTATCCCGTTCCCTAACCCAAACCCTAACACTAACCCATACACTAACCCGGAACCGTACCTGTACCCTAACCCATAAACAAACCCATACCCTACCCCTAACCCTAACCTGAACCCGTACCCTAAGCCTAACCCTAACCCCAACCCTAACCCTAACCCGTTCCCTAACCCTAACCCAAAACGTATCCCATACCCTAACCCTAACCCTAACCCGTAACCTAACTCAAACCCTAACTCTAACCGTAAACCTAACCCTATCCTGTACCCTAACCCTAACTCTAAACCTAACCCTAACCCGTACCCTAAACCTAACCCAAACCCTAACCGTTACCAATACACTAACCCATACCTTAACCCGTACCGTAATCCATACCATATCTCTAAACCGTACCCTAAACCTAACCCTAACCCGTACCCTAACCCTAATCTGTACCCTAACCTAAGCCTAAACCGAACCCTAATCATAACCCTAACACTAACCCTAACTAGTAGCCTAACCCTAACCTGAACCCTAAACATAACCCGAACTCTAATTCTAACCCTAACCCGTACTATAACCCTAACCGTAACCCTAACCTGTAACCTAACCCTAACCCTAACGCTAAACAGTACCCTAAACCTAACCCTATCCCATACACTAACCCTAAACCTAACCCTAAACCTAACCCTAAACCTAAACCTAACCTTAACCCATACCCTAAACCTAACCCGTACCCTAATGCTTACCCTAACCCTCACCCGTACCCTAACCCAAACTCTAACCCATACCCTAACCCTAACCTTACCCCAACCCTAAACCTAACAAAACCCAATCCCTAATCCTAACCCTAACCTAATCCTAACCTTAACCCTTACCCTATCCCTAACCCTAACTCGTAACCTAACCCTAACCCTAACCCTAAACAGTACCCTAACTTTAACCCTAACCCGTACCCTAACCCTAACCCTAACCGTAAACCTAAACCGAACCCTAACCCGTACCCTAACCCTAACACTAACACTTACCCGTACCCTAATTCGTAACCTAACCCGAACCCTAACCCGTAACCTAACCCGTAACCTAACCCTAATCCTAACCCGAAGCCTACCCCTAACCCTGAACCTACACCTAACCCTAACCTGAACCCTAACCCTAACCCTAACCCTAACCCTAACCCTAACCCTAAGCTTAAACAGGACCCTAACCCTAACCCTAACCCGTAACCTAACCCAAACTTTACAGCATTGGAAGTCAGGTCATTCCATGAATGAAGCTCTACTGCACCTGGAGACACAAGCGTTGAAGCCTGCAGCTTGCCCCTTGCGTCCCATGAGCGTCTGACAAACATGTCTAGTGAGGAGGTTCGTAACTCCATCTGCAGGCAGAGTGGAACTGGGAAGGACCGCGTGTCAGCTCACCTCGCAGAAGGAAGTTCCCCAGAGAGACAGCTTTCAACTAGGTACTCAGGTTTGGAAGTTAGTATGTAGCTCCCTTCTGAGGGAGGAATTCCTCCGAAGTCGCTGGATGGAGCTAAGAGAAACTTGCCTCTCACAAAACTTGCGTCCCGTATCGAACGAAATCCTTTGGAAGTGAAGCGTACAGCGGTTCATCATGTGGGAGGAACAAGCCATAAGCTCATCCAAAAGAATGTGCATCACTTGGAGGCAGGTGTCCGGTAGTCGCGAATTACAATGCAGACACTTGGTTCTCACTCCGCTACTGTCCCACATAGAAGGGAATGCTGTGGAAGCGATCCGTACGTACAGGCCGTCAGATTGTGGGAGGTACAGGCCATAAGCTCAACTCTGAGAAGCGTGTATGCTTTGCAGGCAGATGTCTGCTAGCCACTCTTTTATGGGAGTTAGAACCCAGCTACAGTTTAATTGAACAAGGCTGTTGGAAATCGCTGTATTGAACTCAGTTACACGTGACAACAAGCCTGAAGCGTCTACATGCTTTTCACAACCTCTTCCAGCACCTAACATAAGGATGTTAGGACCTATGTGTACAGGCAGTCAGGTAGCGGGAGGGTCCCGCCCTCACCTCAACTCTCACAAGGAAGCATGTCTAGAAGCCAGCTTTCAACTAGCTGCATTCTTCTGGCCCTGAGAACGCAGCAGTATTCTAACTCAGGAGGTTCCAAGAATACCACTCTACTCCACCTGGAGACACCTTCCAGGCCTGCATTATTCCACTCGCGTCTCACAAGCTTCTGACAAGCTTCTCTGGTGAAGACGTTGGAAACACATTCTGCAGGCAGTGTGGGCTGTGAGGGACTGCGTGTGAGCCCAACTCTCGGATGTAAGTTGCCGTTGGATGCAGGGTTCAATTAGCTAGTATGGAACTTAGTATGTAGCACCAGTCTAAGACAGGAATTACTAGGAAATCGCAGGATTGAGCTTGGAGGCACTACTCTTGTGGGCCTCACCTGGACGAGGTGACTGGTTCTCACCTGGGACTCACCTGGACCTGATAACTTCGCTCCACTCTTTGGCCTCACCTGGCCCTGATGACTCTGGGCCCCACCTAGGCCTCAATCTGGACCTGGTGACTGTGGTCCCCACCTGGGTCTCACCAGGACCTGGTGACTCTCGTTCCCACATGAACCACACCTGGACCTGGTGACTGTGGTGTTCTTGTAGACTCACATTTACCTGGTGACTCCGGTCCCCACCAGGGCCTCACCTGGATCTGGTGACTCTGGCCTGCAGGTTGGCCTCACCTGGGCCTGGTGAGTGGGGTTGCCACCTGGGCCTCACCCATACCTGGTGACTCAGGTCCCCACGTGGGCCTCACTTGGACCTGGTGAATCTGGTCCTTACCTGGTCCTCACCCTGAATTGGTAACTCTGGTCACCACCTGGGCATCACCTGGACCTGGTGAATCTGGTCCCCATCTGGGCCTCACCCAGTCCTGGTGACTTTGTTCCCCACCTGGACCTGATTGCTGTGGACTCCTTCTTGGCCTCACCTGGAACTGGTGACTCTGATCCTAACTGGGCCTCACCCAGATCTGGTGACTCTGGTCCTCCCCTGTGGACCACTATGACCTGGTTACTCTGTTCCACACCTGAGCCTCACCTGGACATGATGACTCTGGATCCTCTCTGGGCCTCACCCTGACATGGTGACTCTGATCCCTATCTGGATGTCACCTGGACCAGGTGAATCTGGTACCCCTCTAGGCCTCAACTAGACCTGGTGACTCTGGTCCTCAACTGGGCCTCACCAGGACCTAGTGAATATGCTCCCCACCTGCGCCTCATCTGGACCTGGTGACTCTCGTTCTACCTGGGCATCATCGGGACATGGTTACTCTATTCCCCACTGGGACTGACCTGATCCTGGTAACTCTGGTCCTGACTTTGGCCTCTTCTGTACCAGGTGACTCTGGCTCCACCTGGGCCTCACCTGGAACTGATGACTCTGATCATCAGCATGGCCTCACCTGACCTGGTGACTGTGGTTCCCATCGGGACCTTACCTGGACCTCATGTCTCTGGTCTCACCTGGGCCTCACCAGGACCTGGTGTCTCTGGTACCCACCTGGGTAGCATCAGGATATGGTTACACTGTTCACTAACAGTGACCCAGCTGGACCTATTAACTCTGGTCTTCACCTGGGCCACACCTGGACATGGTGACACTGGTTCCCACCTGGGTCTCACCTGGACCTGGTGAGTCGGATCCCCTCCTGGTCCTCACCTGTAACTGGTGATTCTCGTTCCCACATGGACATTATGTGGACCTGGTGGATGAAGTGTTTCTAGCTTTTCATGTACCTCGTAACTCTGGTCCCCACCAGGGCCTCACCGGGACCTGGTGAGTGTGGTTGCCACCTGCACCTCACCTGGACCTGGTGATTCTGGTCTGCAACTAAGACTACCCTGGATCTGGTGACTGTGGTCCCCACCTGGGATTCACCTGGATTTGGGGACTCCGATCCCCATCTGGGCCTCACCTGGCCCTGTTGACTATGGTCCTCAACTGGGCATAATTGGGACCCGGTGACTGTGTTCCACAACTGGACCTCACCTGGACCAGGTGACTCTGGTCCCCCTCTGGGTCTCACCGTGCCCTAGTGACTGTGAACCCCACTTTGGCCTGACTTGGACCTGCTGACCCTGGTTGCCACCTGCACCTCACCTCGAACTGTTGACTCTGGTTCTTTCAAGGGTCTCCCCTGTACCTGGTGATCCTGGTCCCCACCTGGGCCTCACCTGGACGTGGTGACTCTTGTCACCACAGGGGACTCACCTGGACCTGCTTACTGTGTTCCACACCTGGGCCTCAAGTAGACCTGTTGACCATGGTCCCCAAGCCGGTCTCACATGGACCTGTTGCCTCTGATCCCCACCGGGGCCTCACGTGTACCTGGTAACTCTGGTCCTCACCTGGGCCTCATCTGGACCTGGTGACTCTGGTCCCCACCTGGGCTTCACCTGGATATGGTGACTCTGGTCCCCACCTGGACTTCACCTGGATTTGGTGACTCTGGTCCCCACCTGGACCTCTCCTGGACCTGGTGACTCTCTTTCCAACATGGACCTCACCTGGATCTGGTGACTCTGGTCCTCAGTTTGGCCTCACCTGGACCTGGTGTCTCTTGTCCCCACTTTGACCTAACTCAGAACTGCTGAATCTTGCCCCACCTAGGCCGCACCCAGACCTGGTGACTCTTGTCCCCAGCTATGCCTCAATTCGACCTGATGAATCTGGTCCTCACGTGGGCCTCACATGGACCTGGGACTCAGCTGGATAGAGTGGCTCTGGTTCCCACAAGGGGCTCACCTGATACTGCTGACTGTGGTCTTATTCTATGCCTCACCAGGACCGAGTGATTCTGATCCCCATCTGGGCCCTGCATGGCCCTAGTGACTCTGGTCCTCACCCAGGCATCACTGGGACCTGGATACTCTATTCCACACCTGGGCCTCACTTTGACCAGGGACCTCTGGTCCCATTCTGGGCCTCAAACTAAAATGGTTACTCTGGTTCCCCCTCTGGGCCTCACCGTTACCTGGTACTCTGGTCACCCCTTGGGCTTCACTTGGACCTGGTGAATCTGGTCCTTAGCTGGTCCTCACCTGGATCTGGTGACTGGTCGCCACCTGGGCCTCACCTGGACTTGGTGAATCCTGTTGCCACCTGCGCCTCACCTGGACCTTGTGACTGTGGTCCCACCTGGACCTCACCTGGATCTGGTGGCTCTGGTTCCCATATGGGGCTCTCCTGGACCTGGTTCCTGTGGTCTCCATCTGGCCTCACCTGGAACAAAATGACTCTGATCCATATTTGGGCCTCACCTGGACCTGTTGACTCTGGTCCTTACCTGGGCATCATTGGGACCTGGTTACTCTCTTATATACTTGGGCCTCACCTGGACCTGGTGACTCTGGTCCCCCTATGGACCTCACCCTGACCTGGTGACTGTGGTCCCACCTGGGCCTCACCTGGACGAGGTGACTGGTTCCCACAGGGACCTCTCCTGGACCTGGTGACTCAGGTCCTCATATGGGCATCATGGGACCTGGTTTCTCAGTTCCACATTGGGGCCACACCTGGACCTAGTGATTCTCGTCCCCCTCTGGGCCTCACCCTGAAGTGGTGACTCTGGTCCCCACCTGGATATCACCAGAACCGGGTGACTCTGGTCCCCCTCTGGGACCCACCCGGAGTTGGGGACACTGGTCCTCAACTGGGCCTCAACAGGACCTGGTGAATCTACTCCTCACTTAGGCCTCATCTGGACCTTGTGATTCTGGTCCCACCTCGGCATCAGTGGGACATGGTTACTCTGTTCCCCACCTGGGCCTCACCTGGACATGATAACTTTGCTCCACACTTTGGCCTCACCTGGCCCTCATGACTCTGGTCCCCCCACCTAGGCCTCAATCTGGACCTGGTGACTGTGGTCCCCACCTGGGTCTCACCTGGACCTGGTGACTCTCATTCCCACATGAACCACACCTGGACCTGGTGACTGTGGTGTTCTTGTAGACTCACATTTACCTGGTGACTCCGGTCCCCACCAGGGCCTCACCTGGATCTGGTGACTCTGGCCTGCAGGTTGGCCTCACCTGGACCTGGTGAGTGGGGTTGCCACCTGGGCCTCACCCATACCTGGTGACTCAGGTCCCCACGTGGGCCTCTTGGACCTGGTGAATCTGGTCCTTACCTGGTCCTCACCCAGACCCGGGGACTCTGGTCACCACCTGGGCCTCACCTGAATCTGGTGAATCTAGTCCCCATCTGGGCCTCACCCAGTCCTGGTGACTTTGTTCCCCACCTGGACCTGATTGCTGTGGACTCCTTCTTGGCCTCACCTGGAACTGGTGACTCTGATCTTATCTGTGCGTTACCCAGATCTGGTGACTGGTCCTCACCTGGGCATCATTGGTACCTGGTTACTCTGTTCCACACCTGAGCCTCACCTGGACATGATGACTCTGGAACCTCTCTGGCCCTCACCCTGACCTGGTGACTCTGGTCCCCATCTGGATGTCACCTGGACCACGTGATTCTGGTACCCCTCTAGGCCTCAACTAGACCTGGTGATTCTGGTCCTCAACTGGGCCTCACCTGGACCTAGTGAATATGCTCCCCATCTGGGCCTCATCTGGACCTGGTGACTCTGGTCCCTACCTGGGCATCATCGGGACATGGTTCTACTGCATGGCCTGCAGGTTGGCCTCACCTGGACCTGGTAACTCTGGTCCCTACCTGGGCATCTTTGGACATGGTTCCTCTGCATGGCCTGCAGGTTGGTCTCACCTGGACCTGGTAACTCTTGTCCTCACTTTGGCCTCCTCTGTACCAGGTGACTCTGGCCCCACCTGGGCCTCACCTGGAACGGGTGACTCTGATCCTCAGCAGCATGCCTCAAATGCACCTTTCCACTAGCTGCATTCATATGGCCGTGAGAATGTAACTACATTGTAAGTCAGGAAGTTCCATGTATACCGCTCTACTGCACCTAGAGACACAAACATTGAAGCCTGCAGCTAGCTCCTTTTGTCCTATGAGCTTCTGACCAACACGTCTAGTGAAGATGTTTGAAATTTCATCTGAAGGCCATGTGGAACTGTGAGGGACTGGGGGTGAGCTCAAGTCTCAGAAGAAAGTACCCTTTGGACACTGCGTTCCACTAGCTTCTCATGTATGGAACTTACTATGTAGTACCAATCGTAGAGAGCAGTTCCTCACATAACTCTGGATTGGGCTTGGAGACACTAGGCATGTGGGCCGGCACCTTCCACTAACCTCTCACAACCCTTCTAACACGATTCGAGCCTAAGCCTGATAGGAGCGAAGTGTACCTGCAGTCAGCATGTGGGAGGTACAGGGCATAAGTTCAACTCTCAGAAGTGTGTATGCTTTACAGGCAGATGTCTGCTAGACACTTATTGATGGGAGGTAGAACCGAGGTACACTCTAATTAAATAAGGACGTTGGCAATCGCTGCAATGAACTCAGATACACATGAATTCAGGCCCAACGCTTCCACATGCTTTTCTCACAACCTCTCCCAGCACCTAACATAAGGATGTTAGCAGCTGCGTCTCCAGTCAGGCAGGATGCGGCAGGGGCCTGCCCTGAGCTCTGCTCTCAAAAGGAAGCATGCCTGCAAGCCAGCTTTCCCCTAGCTGAGTTGTTATGGCCGTGAGAACGTAGCAGCATTGTATGTCAGGACGTTCCGTCAATACCGCTCTCCCGCACCTGGAGTCGCAACCGTTGAAGCCTGCAGCTTGCCCCTTGCGTCCCATGAGCTTCTGACAAACATGTCTAGTGAGGATGTTCATAACTCCATGTGCAGGCAGTGTGGAACTGGGAAGGACCGCGTGTCAGCTCACCTCGCAGAAGGAAGTTCCCCAGAGAGACAGCTTTCAACGAGGTACTCAGGTTTGCGAGTTAGTATGTAGCTCCCTTCTGAGGGAGGAATTCCCCCGAAGTCGCTGGATTGAGCTAAGAGACACTGGCCGCTCACAAAGCTTGCGTCCCGGATCGAACGAAATCCTTTGGAAGCAGAGCGTACAGGCGGTCAGCATGTGGGAGGTACAAGCCATAAGCTCAAGCCAAAGGAGTGTGCATGCCTTGGAGGCAGCCGTCTGCTAGGCGTGAAATTGAGGAGGCAGACACTTGGTTCTCACTTCGCTACTGTCCTGCATACAAAGCAATGCTGTGGAAGCAGACCATACAGGCAGTCAGAATGGCCGAGGTAAAGGCCATGAGCTCAAGCCTCAGAAGTGCGTATGCTTTGCAGGCCGATGTGTGCTAGACACTTTTTCAGGGGAGTTAGAACCGAGCTACACTCGAATTGAACAGGGACGTTGGCAATCGCTGTATTGAACTCAGATACACGAGAGTGCAGGCCTGTCACTTCCACAAACTTTTCACACAACCTCTTCCAGCACCTAACATAAGGATGCTGGGACCTATGTCTACAGGCAGTCAGGATGCGGGAGGGTTCTGCCCTGACCTCAGCTCTCACAAGGAAGCATGCCTAGAAGCCAGCTTTCAACCAGCTGCGTTCTTATGGCAGTGAGAACGCAGCAGTATTCTGAGTCAGGAGGTTCCAAGATTACCACCCTACTGCACCTGGACATACCGTCCAGGTCTCCATTGTTCCACTGGCGTCTCAGAAGCCTGTGACAAACGTCTATGCTGAAGATGTTGGAAACTCATTCTGCAGGCAGTGTGGAACTGTGAGGGACGGAGTGTGAGCTCAACTCTCAGAAGTAAGTCGCTTTTGGACAAGGCGTTCAGCTGGCTTCTCACCTATGGAACTTAGTATGTAGCACCAGTCTGAGACAGGAATTACTAGGAAATCGCTGGATTGAGCTTGGAGGCACTAGTCTTGTGTGCCGGGACATTCCACTTACCTCTCACAACACTTCCGTCACGCATCGAGCCTAGGCCTGTTAGCAGCGAAGTGTACCTGCAGGCAGGATGTGGGAAGTACAGGCCGTAAGCTCAACCCTCAAAAGTGTGTACGCCTGGGAGGCAGATGTCTGCAACCCACTTGTACATGGGAGTTAGAAACTGGCTACACTCTTTGAAGAAGCCCGTTTGAAATCGCTGTATTCAACTCAGATAATCGTGCGTACAGGCCTGACACTTCCACAAGCATTTCGCCGCCCTCTCCCTACACCTAACATAAGCATATTAGCAGTTACTTCTACGGGCAGGAAGGATGAGGGAGGGTCCTGACCTGAGCTTAGCTCAAAAGGAAGCATGCCTAGAAGCCAGCTTTCTACTAGCTCGTTCTGATGGCCATGAGAACGTGAGAGCATTGTAAGGCAGTACGCTTACAATGAATACCGCTTTACTGCACCTGGAGATACAACCTTGAAGCCTGCAGCTGGCCCTTGCGTCCCATGAGCTTCTGAAAACATGTCTAGTGAGGATGTTCGTAACTGCATCTGCAGGCAGAGTGGAACTGGGAAGGACCGCGTGTCAGCTCATCTTGAAGAAGGAAATTCCGCAGAGAGAGAGCTTTCAGCTAGGTACTCAGGTTTGGAAGTTAGTATGTAGCACCCCTCTGAGGGAGGAATTCCTCAGAAGTCGCTGGATGGAACTAAGAGACACTTGCCTCTCGGAAAACTTTCGTCCCATATTGGACGAAATCCTTTGGAAGTGAAGCGTACAGGCCATCAGCATGTGGGAGGTACAAGCCATAATCTCAATCCAAAGGAGCGTGCATGCCTTGGAGGCAGCTGTCTGCTAGGCACAAAATTGACAAGGGAGACACGTGGTTTTCACTCCACTACTGTCCCGCATACAACGAAATGCTGTGGACGTGGAACATACAGGCAGTCCGGATGGGGGAGGTACAGGCCATAAGTTGAACTCTCAGAAGTGTGTTTGCTTTGCAGGCCGAAGTCTGCTAGACACTTATCGAGACGAGGTATACCGGAGCTACACTCTAATTGAACATGGACGTTGGAAATCGCTCTATTGAACTCAGATACATATGAGTACAGTCCTGACACTTCCACTGGCATTTCTCCAACCTCTCTGAACACCTAACATAAGGATGTTAGCAGCTACGACTACAGGCAGGCAGGATGCGGGAGGCTCCTGCCCTGAGCTCAGCTTTCAAAGGAGGCATGCCTGGAAGCCAGCTTTCTACTAACTGCGTTCTGATGGGCATGAGAACGTGGCAGCATTGTAATTCAGGATGTTCCATGAATACCGCTTTACTGCACCTGGAGACACAACCTTGAAGCCTGCAGCTTGCCCCTTGCGTCCCATGAGCTTCTGACAAACATGTCTAGTGAGGATGTTTATAAGTGTATCTGCAGGCAGTGTGGAACTGGGAAGGACCACGTTTCAGCTCATCTCCGAGAGGGAAGTTCCCCCGAGTGAGCTTTCAGGGAGGTACTCAGGTTTGGAAGTTAGTATGTAGCTCCCATCTGAGGGAGGAATTCCTCAGAAGTTGCTGTATTGAAAAGAAAGACAGAAAGAAAGAAAGTAAGAAAGAAAGAAAGAAAGAAAGAAAGAAAGAAAGAAAGAAAGGAAGGAAGGAGGGAAGGAAGGAAGGAAGGAAGGAAGAAAGAAAGAAAGAAAGAAAGAAAGAAAGAAAGAAAGAAAGAAGGAAAGAATGAGTGGCACCTGTGTGGCTCTGTCAGTTAAGCTTCTGCCTTAGGCTCAGATCATGATCCAGGTCCCAAGGCAGGCTCCCTGTTCAACAGGGAACCTGCTTCTCCCTCTCCCTCTTCCCCTCTCGCTCATGCTTTATCTCTACTCTCTCTCTCAAATAAATAAAAAACATCTTTGAAAAAGAAACAAACAAATCCACAAGGAAGAGAAATTGCCCATGTAGAATAATTTCAAACAATTTGAAGATATTCCACCCTCAAGTTCATGAGCATAGCTTCCCACTCTTAAGTGTGGAATACACATAGTAACTTCCTTCTACAAAATATCATATGAAAACCTTAAAATAATAATGATAATATAATAATAATAATTAATAATAATAATGAAGAATCAGTTTACTACTGAGAAAGCTGACAAACACTACCTCAGCAAGATGATCAGATCGATACCAAGACTGATAAATCATGTTGATAGTATCTATCCTTTATATGATATAATGAAAACGGCAGTATATCTCTGTATATAATCCACAAAAACAGTTCAGTCATGAGATAAACAACAGACATGTCCCAACTGAGGGTAATTTTACAAAATACTCTACTTCTCAAAGTGTTCCAGTTCAACAACAAGGAAAGGCTGAAAGACTGTCACAATCCAGATGAGCCTAAGGAAACAGGAGGACAAATGGAATGTGATATGAGGATTGGTAACTTAGCAAAAACTAAGGAAATCTGAATAAACTATGGTCTTTGTTTTTTTTCTTTCCGTGTTTGTTTAATGCAAATTTTTAAATATTGATTCATTAGCTCATATTTGTACCGTACTAATATATCAATAATTGGAGAAATTGAGTGCAAGTGTATGCGAATGCTCTGTACTATCTTCTCAATTTCCCTATAAATCTTTGTTTTTTCCTAATAAATAAGATTTATTTTGAAAATTGACTTAAATGAATCAGGCTCCAGCTGTGAAGACATTTTAAGAATTGTTGAATTAACTTTTGCCTTATTCTTAAAGAGTTCCTTTGATGGAAACAAAGTAAGAATTTTAGATCAGAAGGAAAGAACAACACTTAAGAACACGTATAATGCCTCCTCAACCTGAAAAGCAGGAAAGGATAATAAATAGCAAAAATCAGATAAAAATACTTCTAGTATAATAGACACCATATTGCAAGTGCATTTAAAATTAGCAATGCATAACATTTATTTCCTTGACATTTGTCTTCCAAAGAGTTCAAAGTGTTTCAGTGTCAGTTGAAACAGGGGAAGAATCTCAGGGAAGGATCCTTCACATAAATAATAGGACCATTGGTAATAATGTCTCTCAGTTCTTTCCAAATCCATAAAGATGCATTTCCTGATTAGTGACTGAGCTGTGAAGAAAGAGATGAGAAACCCTCATCCCTCTGAATTACTTGTGTCAGAATATTTTAACCATAGTACCACGGATAGTAAATTATCCTTATTAACAGGAAATATGTCTCAGATTGGAATCTGAGCAATCAGATGGGCAGAGAAAAAATGCTTTGACTCGCTCTTCATCTTTTAAAGACAAAGGAGAGCTTTTTTATGTACAAAGTCTGTTGTCAAGATAGCCTTATGGAATAAGAGTCTACAGCATTGAATCCCGCTGCACAGCTGGGAAGCCCGTGCCCCAGGTCTTCCTGATCCGAAATCCCTGGGCCTGTCCCCCAACACAGGCTGCCACTCTGAGGTCATTTTCAATTGCTCTCTTAGGAGCTCTGGGGAAGGGGGAAGGAGCTAGAAAGGATGGGATGGGAAGCGTGGAGGCCAAGAAAATTAAGGCCATTCCAATTTAAATGCAGTGTTAGCACAAGTCCACCCATCCCAGGTCCCTGTGAAGAAGAGCTGAAATTTACATTATTCAGTTACCGGAAAAAGCAAAAGTTTACAGCTTAATGTCCTAGAAAGCCCCACAATAGAATGAATCTGAGCCCATGCCAAGGGCTGGAAGCGCCTATTAGAATGAGAGCAGAGTTCAATACCCTTGAAGGCCCCATATCAAAATGTAAACAGAACTTGAGGAATTGCTCCAGCCCTTCTGGAGGACCCCGAGACAAGCCCTTAAAACTAAGCTAAAACCCACCTCAGGGTCCAAGTCCCTGCTCCGCAGTGTTGGGTGTACTTGGGACGCAAGCTCGAGTTTGGAAATCAACCCTTGTGTGTTTGCATTGGTGTCAGCCCCTTAGTGGTTTCTCGGATTCGCAATCTTGGGCACAACACCCCCATGTCCCCTCCCACCTTGGCTGAACCGCTATCCCCTCCCACCCAGGGTGACACTCAGTCACCTCCCTGCCTACAACAGCTGGGCACAGGCCGTCACACAGGTCCCATGGGCACGGTGGGCACTCCCGCCGTCCCTGGCCTCCCAGAGGAAGGAAGGAGGTTTTGGCAGTACCCACTCCCATGGTGGCCCCAGGGCTCCCTGCCCAGGACAGACAGGTTAGGGTCTGTGTCCCTGACGCCAGCTCCTCCTCCCCAGTTTTCCCGTAGGAAATGAATGAGGAGGCCCTGGTCTCCTCTAGGGACATCACGCTGGGGGACCTGGACATCAACAGGATGTTCAGCAGTCACGTCATGTTTTGGGACTACTATGGGGTAGGCTGAGGCTGAGGGGCCAGGGGCATCGGGACCCGGGAGGACCGGGGGCTTCTGGGTAGGGAACATGGGGCTTCAGAGCCTGGGAGAAAAACAGCAGCCAACAACACACGGCTGCATGGTAGGTTGTTGGGGATGAACACCGTGCCCCCACCCTCGGGGTCTCAGGGATGAGGAGGCCACTAGGACAAGGCCTCCAGGGATTGTCATGTTAGCTGAACCCCAAAGGGGTTACGGACGGCACCCTGAAAACCAGGTGCCTGGGTGGGGGCCATGGGGGGCATTAAGGGGACCTGGGGGCAGGTTGTATGGCTGTGACTGGAGGAGAACACACATTGATCCGATGAGGGTCGGAAGGGTCAGAGTGACACCCACCCACAGTGCTTTATATATTTCTAAATTCTATGCATTTAATTTGAGGGCCCATGGCCCTGGCCAAATTTGCAATTTGTAAACATACATAGTATGATGACCCCCAGATAATGTGCCCGGTCCAGCCAGAGCCCTGCACTGACCACATAGGACCTCTGGGGCAGATGTCACAACAAACCCCAGACTGTGGTCGCCTTTATCTGTAGATGTCTCGGTGTGCATCTTAAAGAAAGGGGATGCCCTGTGTCCACAGGCCCTCCACGCCATCCCCCTCATTCCCTACCCATACACTATCCCCCTACATCATTATCCCTCATGGCATCCCCCCTACACCATCCCCCTCACACCCACACACCCCCACACAAACCCCACCCACACTATACCCCAACACCATCCCCCCACACCATCCCCCTCAATCCACCACCATCATACCCCTGCCCCCACATCATCCACTCACACACCATCACCCCCCAGCAAGGACCCAGTGCAGCTGCACCCTGTGGGACATGCTCAGCCTCCCCGGTGTTCTCTGGACAGCCTGCTACCATCAGAAGCCCAGTGTCCCATAGAGTGTCCAGGGGTTGCAGGGAGGAGGAAAGACAGGGACCCCCCGACAGGGTGGGTGCAGGTGGGTAGAGCAGAGGAAGCACTGTGCCCTGCCTCCTCCCACTCTTCCTCCTGGAGGGTGGCACATCCTGCACAGGACACCAGCCCCTAACCCAGAGGGACCTGGGCTGACTTGGGCCCAGGCTCTTTGGGGGCTGGGTTGATTTGAGCCCCCACCAGTCCCAACTCAAAGACTAATGGAATCAGGCCCCCATGGCCCTGGCCAACCCTGGATTCTGGCCCCGGGCTGAGCGAGCCCTCTCACAGCTTGATGTGGCCTCCTGGGCCCTGGGCATGCCCCACAAATCCAGGTCGCTGATCTAGGGCAGCCCTGGGGATCCCAGGACACACCAGTGTGGGGAGAGGAGGGGTAAGCCCGTGGGCCACACCCGCACCCACACCAGGAGGCAGGCTCCTCCAGGTTCTGTGGCCCCAGAGAGCCCAGGCCAGGGTCCAGCTGCCCTGCGGGGACCCAGAGCAGTAGCCCATGAGCTGCAGGTCCAGGTCAGCTCTGCTGTCCTCAGAACCGTCAATCAGGCTGAAACCTCAGGACACTCACCCCCAACTGGAGTCCACACATGCTCCCAGGTGGGGGACTCCAGTACCCGCCCCCCCAACCCATGTGATTCTTGCCCCCCCTTAAAGGACAGAAAGGTCTCCTTCTCCAGGGGAAGGCACGAACTCATGGCTCTGAGCCCTTTGCTGTAGAAAGTCAATAAACTGTTGTGGTGTGAAAATGCAGAGCCAGCCCATTTTTGTGTCTCCCAGAACTATGTGCTTGGGTTGTGGAGAGACCCCTACAGAGGAGGAGGGGGCACCGCCTAGGCCCCAACCAGCCCCTGCAGGGGCGCCACCAGGCACACACAGCTGACGTCCCCACATGCCTTCCAGGGCAGCCAGACCCCCTGCTGGACATGGGAATGTGGCCGAGCCAGAACTTCCAGCTCAGGTGACCCTCCAGCTGAAAGTTCCTGCACGAGTGAGCCCCGACGTGGCCAGGAGAGCCCAGCTAGCCGCCCAGCGCCAGCACCAGAAATGATGTTCTGCCAACCATTTCGGGGTTTTGGGTGACCCAGACAGAGGATCTGATGGCTGCACGGGATAGCTGCATGTGATAGACACACACGCAGCTCAAAACCAACAAAAGTCGGAATCCTCCCAATGTTGTCAAACAGGAGCCAGAAATATAAGCAACAAAAATAATTGATTTTTCAAGCCCCCCAAAAGACATGGATGAACATTAACTGAAAAGTTATACATGAAAATGTAAGGTTGTCCCAAACAGTGATATGTTTTATGCTTTAATTTTGAAAAAAGCTAACCTATACAGATTACATATCTCAATTGTTGCTAATATTTCTATAGAATGTCCAGAAGCATTAATAGTTGAACAAGGGAATTAAAAGCAGTGAACCTAGGGAATCCTAGGTGGCTTAGTGCCCCTTCAATGCAGGACATGATCCTGGAGACCTGGGATCGAGTCCCACTTTGGGCCCCCTGCATGGGGCCTGCTTCTCCCTCTGCCTGTGTCTCTAACTCTCTCTCTCTCAAATAAATAAATAAAAGATTTTTAAAAATACATTGAAATACACTGTACATAGTGCATGCATGATATTATTCATTTGTCGAAACCTGTGCAGTAGCACAACTTAGAGCTGACCTTCATAGAAATGGTAGACTTCAACGAATAAAAGTATCACTCCACTGGTGTCTTCATGACAAATATTCCAGTTTTAATTATTGTTGAAATAATGTGCCAGGGAATAAGGATATAGGGAAATGGTTTATATTACTTGCTGAATTATTCCAACTTAATCTAAGTAATAAAGTATATTAAACAGTAATGATATCAATTTTGATAATGTTTAACAACAAACTAATACTCAAATGCTAGCTTCATAATATCTCATGGAATGAGATCAAATTTGAGTTGCAAATTATTTTCTTTCTACTGTTGTAATAAGCTGAAAACTCGCCAGAAAATTAAAATGTACATGTGAAACAAAAATAACATGCCTTAATATGTTTTTCTGAAGTACGTCACACTGACTAAACTATCATAATGATTAATTTTATTATTTTTTAAAGCAGAAAGAGAAAATATGAGGGGAGGAGGGGCAGAGGGAAAAAGATATTGAGCAGGCTCCATGGCCAACATTGAGCCCATTGTGAGGCTCAATTTCAGGACCTGAAGATCATGACCTGAGTAAAAATCAAGAAATAAACACTTAACTGACAAAACTACCCAGGTGCCACTAGAATAATTAATGTTGAATCAACTCAGTGAAAGAATCTCCATGGTATCTTCAATGGAATCATTTGTATAGTATATACATGGTTATCTCCAAAATACTGGTTTTGCTGGCCTACATACACAAGGATGCTGAAAATTTCACAACTATGTGCCAGCAGATGGGGAGTCAGTCTCTGGGACAAGGCCATTTAAACACAATCCAGTACACCTTTTCCACATCTCTATGTTCTGTGGGGGAGACTCTAAACTTATACCTATGTTTGGCATCAGTAATACTTTTAAGCCTTGTTCCTGTTCCTCCACATGTGGGACTCTCTGCACACTGGAAACTACACTGATACCAGGATCATTGTTTCATCAGTTCTTTCAGGATGAAAGGGATATTTCCCCACTGATACTTCCTTCCTGACCCTCCTTTTGTTCCCAAACCCTTTTGATTAAAGGATCCTGAGAAAGAATCCTCTACATTATCTAGAGGGCTGTCATGTGCAGCCCCAGGTGCTACATTATATGCCCATCTCTGGAGGGATCCAAAGAGGAGGAAGGCTATCTTGACAGAGTTGGAGCAATCTTCATCCAGGTTTCACCCACTACAGTCTAATATTTTGCTTCAGAAAATGCTGCCAAAAGTCAGAAATGGCTTCCCTTGAGGAAAGACTGCCTGCTATCACCAAGCCAGTCATGGTTATGGGACAAGAAACACTCTGTTAGATGAAGAGAAGCACAAGGTTTGTCTTTGGTCTGAGTGTCAGGGTTGGCAGTTGGGTTCCCACCTAGGAGAACAGATGGAAGGAGGTATGTTGCAAGGCCCAGAGACACTCAGTACGTGATAGCAGGATAGTCGTTCATGTTCTGGAAGCCCTATATTTGAATCGGATTATTGACTTATCGTAGAAGGAAACAATTCAGGGTAATTTTTTTAGTTGAATTAATAATAAAATTGAATAATTATCTCAATCATAATTTGAGGATCCTTTTGCAATATGACTTCTGCATTAAATACATACTCTTAAAATTGAACTGGATTGTTCTACAGATGTTGATATTTCACCCATGGAGAGAGAGATGGGCTACTTCATTGAAAACAGCAATTATTTTCCTCAGAATCATACTTCTTGTTACCAGAGATCCTTAATATCTACATCTTAGGTTCCCAGTGGTGCCTTCGGGGACCTAGGCTGCATGTGATTTTTAAAATGAGTGATACCAAGAACGAGGTTTCTAGGGATCCAGAGACAGTTACCCCATTGTTTCCATGTGTGACCAAGGAGTTCAGGGCTGTGGGCTAAACTTAAGAGGAAAAAGAAACAGAGGGGTAAAAGGACAGCAAAGAGACTAAGCAGGCCACATGAGGGTAGCAGGTGAACAATTCCAAGGTTTTAAGTTCAAGAGGGCAGCATCCTCACTCAAGGTCCACCATGGTTGTGTGTACAATGATAGAGATGCAGGTCTGAGACCGGGTGGGTTCTGTTGAGACTAACATAATAAATCAAATATCCCCATACAGTGGGTCAAATATGTTTTTGGTTTTTAAATTTTTTTTTATGATAGTCACAGAGAGAGAGAGAGAGGCAGAGACACAGGCAGAGGGAGAAGCAGACTCCATGCACCGGGAGCCTGATGTGGGATTCGATCCCGGGTCTCCAGGATCGCGCCCTGGGCCAAAGGCAGGCGCCAAACCGCTGCGCCACCCAGGGATCCCTGTTTTTGGTTTTTTTACAATACATACAAGAGTTACATTTGCACTACACTGTAGCCTGTTATGTATGCAGTAGATTTACATCTTGCTTTCTAGACTGACATGAGTGTAGCCTCTCAAGATCCTCCCTGGGCTGGGAATTCTAGAGGCCTATGTGGTCCTGCTCATGTAGCCACAAGCTCACTCTTTCTCTCTCTCTCTCTCTCTCTCTTTCCAAAGAGCTGGTTTCCTAGGATTGACCACATTGAGGACTGAGGCTCTGGGCCTATGGGTCAGGTTCTGTGCTCCCATGTCATTTTGCTATGCTAGATACTGAGTCATAGTTCTGTTCCCAACATTAGGATCATGGCCCCATGTTGGGTCTTCCCTCCAGCCTGCTAATGGTCTCTGCAATACTTTCAATGCTTGGATCAAAGGCTGGTAGCCCCCCCCCCAATGGGTAGGAGAAAAGGCTTTACCTTTCCCACCCTTCACCTACAGACTGGGGGATTTTTAACAAGATAGATTATTTCTTATTTTTTTATTTATGATAGAGAGAGAGAGAGAGGGAGGCAGAGACACAGGCAGAGGGAGAAGCAGGCTCCACACATCAGGAGCCCGACGTGGGACTCGATCCTGGGTCTCCAGGATCATGCCCTGGGCCAAAGGCAGGCGCTAAACCACTGTGCCACCCAGGGATCCCAAGATAGATTATTTCTAATATCATATTCACCTCTCTTCATGGCCAAAGATGCCATGGGCAGGTGAAGATGCCATGGACAGACAAGGGTGAAGCTCCTTGTCTCCCACGACGCTGAGGACAGAAACAGCAAAGGCTAGTGATATGTTGTGCAGAGTTGGTTTCATTCTCCAAGGAGCATTCAAATCATAAAGGTGCCCCTGGATTTGACAGGATTCATTCATTGATCGTTTTTTTGGTAAGGGAGTGTGTCAACATGCCCTTGACCAAGCCTCTCTGCTTTTTTGATTTTGGAAAGAAACACAAAGGTGTAGGCCAATTCAGAGAAGTGAAATGGGCATGAATCAAGTGACAGGAGTGTTTTCATGGAGGGGTTTGTTGAACAGGGAATAAGTCAATATTCCCAACATAATATCATGGGTACAATGACTGCTTCTTGAAGGGACAGGGCGGTTCAGAGGCTGCTTGCTGGCCTCCCTTATGAAATCTGGGAGAGAAAAATCATCCTAAAATATGGATCCTTTCCTCCCTTCCTGGGAAACAGATCCTGGTCCCTGGAGGAATGCAGTGGTGAGGACAGAGTGGTACTCCAGGTTCAGGGACACAACCCCAGGAGCAATGATCCAAGTTCTCTCATCACCTGTGACTCCATTATCTCTTTATGAAGGCCATCCTGTCTCTGTCAATGCCCCAGTGTACACAGAAGTCTATCTTACAAATCCTGAGGATTAGGACACAGGCCTCAGTCATATGCATGACACTTTCATCTGCCCTCTAGCTTTTCTTTTTTCTATTTCTTGTTTAGCCTTAAGTTACCTCTGTGCCTCTACCCCATCTATATTTGGATGATTATCATTCTGGGGACACCTGAGTGGCTCAGCAGTAGAGCATCTTCCTTCATCTCAGGGTGTGATCTTAGGAGCTGTGATCCAGTCCAACATTGGGCACCTTGCATGGAGCATACTTCTCCATCTGCCTGTATCTCTGCCTCTCTCTGTGTGTCTCTTATGGATGATTATCATTCTGGAAACACGGTACCAACCTGATGCTTTCTCCCTTGCATCTCCCTTTTCTATAGTATACCTGAAGTTGATCATGTCACTTAATCAACTGGTGTCACCCTGACTCCTGACCTGGGTTTGGACCACTGAATGTCACTGATCATCCATGAGTGGTGTGCAGAGGGCAGGGTTGGGAGTCCGATGGCAGGGCATCCATTGTGATGGTTTGGGCTCTTTTGTCTGCTGGTGGTTTATTGCCAAGGGAGAAGAATCGGGGACTATTTCAGGGACAATTCATGTGATCAATTTTGTCAAGGTTTACTGGTTACCTTCTGGACTGCTTACCCGAGATACTATTCTGAATTACTGTAAGGAAGAAAGCCTAGAGAATCAGTTGGTTTCCTTGGTGGGTTACTGATGAGTGTTCAATTTTATCTGTGTCCAGGCTGTGTCCAGACTGCCCATTTGTGTCTTCTATTCGCAGTCCCCATTATGGTCCTTGTCTCACCTGGGAGAGGTTGAACCACTCAGAAAACAGATCCCACATGTGCTGCTGCATATGCTCTAGTCATCTTCATATTCAGCTGAATTGGAAGATTTTGTTGACATTCATGTCACACTAGATTATCTCTATAGAACCCGTTAAGGCTCCAGATAGAATGCATTGGACCAGGGCTATGACTACTATGAAAACAAACAAACAAACAAAGAACAAGTTAAGGTACCTAAAAAAAAGTACCTCAATTGAGGAACCCCATTTGCCCAAGCCAGATAAAAAGAACAAATCCTGGAAGCCATAAGAATCAAACTGAAAGCTAGACAGATTCTTCCATTATGCACTTCACAGCTTGTTCAGCCTTCTTGACTTTATTGGTCCAAGTACAGAAGTTGTTAACAATGACACTGATGTCCCCACATCCAGCCAACAGGAAATCTAGGGTATGTGACCATCCACCACTCTTCATCCTAATAGGATTTGACTGATTGGTATTCCATCTGGGACGTGACCAGTAACATTTGCCAAAATGACAGGTTGCTGTTTTTCTCGGCATCCTGATTTCTGCAATTTCCACCCATGGGAACAATTTCCTAATCTTTCGCATGAATAGTAATTTCTCTGAGTCCTGTGTCTGAACAAACAAAAGTGGTCTCATATGGAAATTCACTAATAAGTTGGAAATTCCAGCCTTGGTGATTCATTTCATTGGATGAAATCCACATTTTCCAGAGGGATTTACCATGAACTTCCGTGATGCATGGCATAGGCAGAAAAACAGGTAGTCATGGCACCTGCATGGCTATGTTCTGACCTAACAATGATTATAAATAGTATAGCAAGTATGAAAAGAAGAAAAGGGTCATTCTGGCTGTAAGGCCACAAGGGGTCTGTGGAAAGTGAGAAGAATTATTTTAACTGAGCTAATATAAAATAGAAATGAATTAGATGATAATCTTGTCCCATTATCTTGGGTGGAAGCTGCCCATTATCTATCATCGTTTGCCTGTGGTGAAAGTCTTGGGTCCATACCTTTTTCCAATAACTGACTTCTTCCAGGAGATGTCTGAGGAGTCAGTTTAAGTAGCTTTCTTATTCTGTCCAATTCTGAATTTTTTTAAGTTGGTTAAAGTTTGAACCTCCTAGAGTTTAATTTGCTCTTTTTACATAGACCTGATAAGGTCCGTTTCAGCGGTGCTTCACGGCATTTTTTCACATTTGTCTTCCTTCATAAAAATCTCCAGTTGAAGAGCAGGACAAGGCTAATAGGAAAATTTGAGGAAACATTGCCTTACATTGGTGGTGATTACTTAGGGATGTTACCATCTCTCCATGTAGTAAAGTAGTGAGCTCTAATCTGGGTGCTGAAATTCCTAGACTCATGGATCCTCCAGCTCCTAATTTACAGTGAAAGAACCTGTATTACTGAAGGAAATGGAATGGATAACCATCCTTGCTAGTGTCTACTTACATCCAGGGAACTCACAGGATTCTGAATGTTTTTCCTCTTTAAATGGAGAGATGAAAATATTTCCCCTCTTTAAATAGGTTATAGTCTAAATAATGAACAATTCCATTCCTTAATCTTTTTGACATAATCCCGCCCACCCTCAGTCTAAAAATAACATGTGTAATCCATCTGCTCCCAAGACCCTCTCCATTGATTCCCACCTCATTGTAGTTCTTTACCTAAGTATTCTTCATCTTCAGTAATTGTGTTCTCGATATCCAATCCTTAGAGACACAAGCTTGGAGAGGAGATGATTATAGAGTGGGGCCCCATGTTCCTGCTACTCCAGCTGAGGCCACGTTGTGAATCACTGTCAACACCTGTTCTTCCTTGAGATCCTCAGACCTTACCTGGGCTTTGGGAGTTAGAGTCCTTCAACTAGACATTGACCACAGTTGCAAACCTTCCTTAAGAGAAAATACCCCCTTCTCCTGGCATTTCATTTCCAAAAGATCACGAAGGCTGTCACTTGGACACTGATCCACCTGGGATTCGCCTGTGATGGGTGATGGACACACACTAGGTTAGAGGGTGTCTGTGAGCAGCCCCTGTGTCAGACTCAGAACAGCTGCCCAGGAGAGCCATCGATGATGATGGACATGATCTGTGATTTAAATATAATCTACTGGGTACCAGGAATGTGGATGTATGATGAAGGATCGAATGTGTAACTTCACTGACTTAAAGTAATGTGAACATATGCAGGCACGTCTGGCTATTACCTACCTCCTTGGAAAGCTCAGGTCTAGGATCAAAAATGAGGAAGCTGTTACCAGCCTTCCCTGGGGATTTCTGCAGTGGATTTTGCTGGCCTGATATGAGTGTTCATTTCCATTTGTCTGTGGGTTCCTATCCAGAGGGATGCACTATGTGAGGTCCTGGCAACACTCAGAAAGGAAGGTTCACATTTGCATACTAGAGGAATCCCAACTGGGGCTACTTCTAGGCAGAGGAGAAGACTATGATCCTACCTGTGCTGGTTGTATTCAGATAAATGAGGCAGAGAGTGGACACATTTCCTCTTCAGGAGGTCTCCCTTTCCTTCGGATGTAGGCTACAGCCTGGGTAGAAACATAGTTTAGTGTGGGACCCAACACCCCAGAGAAGCTGAGCAGGGAATTTTTCCAACCTACACCTGGATCCCTGCCTAGGGTTTGAAAAAAGGGCTGCTCAGAGCTAAAAAGTGTGAGGACAAGAAATGAGGAAGTTTTGCTGATGACTTTGCAGTGAGTCTCAGAATCAGTGTTCCTGTCACCTTGAGTATGAGAATACAGATAGAGTTTGGACCTGAGTAATCTGTGACCATTTCAGGGAAACCATCAAATGCTGTCCTGTGGACCATAAAGGGGAGTGGCACAGAGCACCTTGACTCTGGAATTGGCCTCCATCCCTCGGCTGATCTCACTCAGCACTGGAGTCCTTAACCCTCCACTTCCTCTTACCTCCATGGACACAAACTCCTTACCTGAATGCTATATGATTTTTTTTTAAAACATGAACATGGGGAGGTGGGGCAAGATGGCAGAAGAGTACAGTTGCCAAGTCAGCTGTCCCACCAAATTATCTAGATAAATTTCAAATCATCCTGAAAACCTATAAATTCGGCCTGAGATTTAAAGAGAGAACAGCTGGATTGCTACAGTGAGAAGAGTTTACGCTTCTATCAAGGTAGGAAGATGAGAGGAAAAAAGAAATAAAAAAACTAAAGGTATCCAAGGGGAGGGGTCCCATAAGGAACTGGGCTAAGGCCACATGGCCAGTGCCCCCAGGACAGGAAAGCCCCATCCAAGAGGAGCAGGAGCTTCACCAAACTTCCGGGACAGAAAGGAGCTCACAGGAAGTTGGAGCAGAATCCCAGGAGGGGTGGGGATGCCATCAGGCTCCCAGGGACACTAACAGAGCAACTGCACCTGGGGGAGAGCCCGCCAACCCTGGGGCTAAGCTCCCTAAAGGGCTGCAGCCTGCACCTTGCTGGGCCCCTGAAGAGCTCAGGGGCAGCTCTGGCAGAAGCTCTGCACAGGCAGAACTGCGTGACTGGGAATGCAAGTCCAGGAGCCCAGGGCCTGGGGGACACAGCCCAAGATCCGGTGCTCCCCCTGGGACAGGCAGAGGCTGGGAGGGCACAGGACAGCAAGGACCTTCCTGCCACTGTGCAGTGCTGAGGTGTGCAGATCAGCGGCCCCACACTCATAGCATCCAGGCCCCTAGAGACTGAGAGCTCTGATAGTTACAGCAGGAGCTGACTCCAGGGCTAAAAAACTGGCTGCCACTCTTGTTGATCCTGTTGGGGTCTCACAGGATAATCAACCCCCACTGTGCATCACCATGGCCTCACAGGATAAACAGATTAAACAACATTCACTGAGCCTTGCACCAGGAAGAGGCTGAGTAACTCCCCAAGTGCTCACACCTGAGGATGTCCACATCAGGACACTCCCCCAGAAGACCAGCTAGACGACAGGAGAAAAACAAATTATTGACTAAGCAACATGGAAAGTTCCAGGGTATGTCGAGGGATTTACAGTATATAGAATCAGAGGATATTCCCCCTTGTTTACTGATTTCTGTTTGCTTCCCCCCTTTTTTACTTTTCTTTTTTTAAGGTATTTATTTATGAGACATACAGAGAGGGAGAGAGAAATAGAGAGAGAGAGAGAGAGAGAGAGAGAGGCAGAGATACAGGCAGAGGGAGCAACAGGCTCCATGCAGGGAGGCTAATGTGGGACACGATCCCAGGTCTCCAGGATCACACCCTGGGCCAAAGGCAGGCACTAAACCACTGAGCCACCAGAGCAGCCATTTTTTTCTTTACTTCTCTTTTTTCCTTCTTCTTTTTTTTCTTTTTCTTTTGTTTCTCTTCTCTCTATTTCTCCTTTTCCCAATACAACCTGTTTTTGGCCACTCTGCACTGAGCAAAATACTAGAAGGAAAAAACCACCTCAAAAGAAAGAATCAGAAACAGTTCTTTCTCCCACAGAATTACAAAATTTGGATTACAATTGAATGTCAGAAAGCCAATTCAGAAGCACAATTATAAAGCTACTGGTGGCTCTAAAAAAAGCATAAAGGACTCAAGAGAATCATGACTGCAGAATTTAGATCTAATCAGGCAGAAGTTAAAAATCAATTAAATGAGATGCAATCCAAACTAGAGGTCCTAATGACCAGAATTAACGAGGTGGAAGAAGGAATGAGTGACATAGAAGACAAGTTGATGGCAAAGAGGGAAACTGAGTAAGAAAGAGACAAACAATTAAAAGATCATGAGGATAGATTAAGGGAAATAAATGACAGCCTGAGGAAGAAAAATCTACCTATAATTGGGGTTCCCAAGGGACAGAGGTCCAGAATATATATATTTGAACAAATCACAGCTGAAAACTTTCCTAATCTGGGAAGGAAAACAGCCATTCAGATCCAGGAAATAGAGAGATCCCCTCCTAAAATCAATATAAACCACTTAACACCTTGACATTTAGTAGTGAAGCTTGCAAATTCAAAGATAAAGAGAAGATCCTTAAAGGAGCAAGAGATGAGAAACATCTAACTTTTACGGGGAGAAATATTAGATTAACAGCCGATCTCTCCACAGAGATCTGGAATGCCAGAAATGGCTGGCAGGATATATTGAGAATCCTCAATGAGAAGAGCATGCAGCCAAGAGTACTTTACCAGCAAGGCTCTCATTCAGAATAGGGGAGAGATAAAGAGCTTCCAGGATAAGCAGGAACTGAAAGAATATGTGACCTCCCAACCAGCTCTGCAAGAAATTTTAAGGGGGACTCTTAAAATTCCTCTTTAAGAGGAACTCCAATGGAACAATCCACAAAAACAGGGGCTAAATAGGTATCATGATGACACTAAACTCATATCTTTCAATAGTAACTCTGAACATGAATGGGCTTAATGAAAGCATCAAAAGGTGCAGGGTTTCAGACTGGATAAAAAAGCAGGACCCATCTATTTTCTATCTACAAGAGACTCATTTTAGACATAAGGACACCTACAGATTGAAAATTAAGGGTTGGAGAACCATTTACCATTCAAATGATCCTCTAAATAAAGCAGGGGTAGACATCCTTATATCAAATAAGCTAAAGTTTATCCCAAAGTCTGTATTGAGAGTTGAAGAGGGACACTATGCCATACTTAAAGGATCTATCCCAGAAGAGAACTTAACAATCATCAATATATATGCCCTGAATGTGGGAGCTGTCAAGTATATCAATCAATTAATAACCAACGTTAAAACATACTTAGATAATAATACACTTCTACTTGGTGACTTCGATGTAGCACTTTCTACAATTGAGAGGTTTTCTAAGCACAACATCTCCAAAGAAACAAGAGCCTTAACTGATACACTGTACCAGCTGGATTTCACAGATATTTACAGAACCTTACATCCAAAGGCAATTGAATAGAACTTCTTCTCAAGTGTACAAGGAACTTTCTCCAGAACAGACCACATATTGGGTCACAAATCAGGTCTGAACGGATACCAAAAGAATGCGATTGTCCCCTGCTTATTTTCAGAACATAATGCTTTGAAATTAGAACTAAGTCACAGAAGAAGTTGGAAGGATTTCAAACATGTGGAGGTTAAGGACCATCCTACTAAATGAAGAAAAGGTCAACCAGGAAATTAGGGAAAAATTAAAAAGATTCATGGCTCCTTCCATTAGTTTAGCTACTGTGCATATTGCTGCTATAAACATCAGGATTTTATGCATCCCTTGCCATCAGGAAAATACAAATCAAAACCACAAGAGATACAAACTAACACCATAAGAATGGGGAAAATAAGGCAGGAAACAAAAAATGTTGGAGATGATGTGGAGAAAGGAAAACTCCTTGAACTTTTGCTGGGAATGTAAACTGGTGTAGCAACTCTGGAAAACTGTGTGGAGGTTCCTCAATTAGTTAAAAATAGATCTTCCCTATGACCCAGCAATTGCACTTCTGGGAGTTACCCCAAAGATCCAGATGAAGTGAAACCCTGGGACACCTGCACCCCTATGTTCATAGCAGCAATGTCCACTGTAGCCAAATTGTGGAAGGAGCCTTGATGTCCACCAAAAGGTGAATGGATAAAAAAAAAAAAAAGATGTGGTTTATGTATACAATGGAATATTACTCAGCCACTAGAAATGACAAATACCCACGACTTGCTTCGAAGTGGATGGAACTGGAGGGTATTATGCTGAATGAAATAAGTCAATCAGAGAAGGACAAACATTATATGGTCTCATTCATTTGGGGAATATAAAAATAGTGACAGGGAATAAAGGGGAAAGGAGAAAAAAATGAGTAGGAAATATCAGACAGGGATGCAGAACATGAGAGACTCCTGACTAGGAAACAAACTAGGGGTGGGGGAAGAGGTGGTGGGTGGGGCGTGGGGCTGACTGGGTGATGGGCACTTAGAGAGGCACTTGATGGGATGAGCGCGGGGTGTTATTCTATATGTTGTCCAATTGAACACCAATAAAAATAATTTTACAAAAAAACTAAAAACAAAAAAATAATTAAATAAAATATAAATAAAAGATTCATGGAAACTAATGAGAATGACGATACAACCATTCAAACTCTTGGGGATACAGTGAAAGCAGTCCTGAAGGGATAATACATTGCAATACTAGCATCCATCCAAAAACCGGAAAGGACTCAAATACAAAAGCTAACATGCCCCAAAGAGCTGTAGCAAAAACAGCAAATAGATTCTACACCAAACAGAAGATACTTAATAAAGATTTGAGCAGAATTCAATGAAATTATGACCAGAATAACTGTGGAACAGATCAACAAAACCAGGGCTTGGTTCTTTGAAAGAATTAATAAGATAGATAAACCATTAGCCAGCCTTATTAAAAAGAAGAGAGAAAAGACTCAAATTAATAAAATCATGAAAGATAAAGGAGAGAACCCTACCAAAACGAAGATAATACAAACTATTCTAAAAAACATATTATGAGCAGCTATACGCCAATAAATTAGGTAATCTAGAAGAAATGGACGCATTTCTGGAAAACCGCAAACTACTAAAACTGGAACAAGAAGAAATAGAAAACCTGAACAGGCCAATAACCAGGGAAGAAATTGAAGCAGTCATCAAAAACCTTCCAAGACACAAAATTCCTGGGCCCGATGGCTTCCCTGGGTAATTCTATCAAACGTTTAAAGAAGAAACCATACCTATTCTATTAAAGCTCTTGGGAAAAATAGAAAGAAATTGAATACTTCCAAACACATTCTGAGGCCAGCATCACCTTAATTCCAAAAATCAGACAAAGACCCCACCAAAAAAGAGAATTATAGACCAATATCTCTGATGAACATGGATGCAAAAATTCTCAACAAGATACTAGCCCATAGGATCCAACAATACATTAAGAAGATTATTCACCATGACCAAGTGGGATTTATCCCCGGGATGCAAGGCTGGTCCAACCCTTGTAAAATAATCAATGTGATTCATCATATCAGCGAGAGAAAAAAACAAGAACCGTAGGATCCTCTCAATAGATGCAGAGAAAGCATTTGACAAAATACAGCAGTCATTCCTGATCAAAACTCTTCAGAGGGTAGGGATAGAGGGAACATTCCTTAGCATCTTAAAAGGAATCCACAAAAAGCCCACAGGAAACATCATTCTCAATGGGGAAACACAGGGAGACTTTCCCTAAGATCAGGAACAAGACAGGGATGTCCCCTTTCTCCACATCCTCGTCAACGTTTGTTGTTTCCTACCTTATTTTCCCCATTCTTAAGGTGTAAGGTGGTATCTCATTGTGCTTTTGATTTGTATTTCCCTGATGGCAAGTGATTTGGAGCATTTTCTCATATGCTTGTTAGCCATGTCTATGTCTTCCTCTGTGAGATTTCTGTTCATGTCTTTTGCCCATTTCATGATTGGATTGTTTCTTTGCTGTTGAGTTTAATAAGTTCTTTATAGATCTTGGATACTAGCCCTTTATCTGACATGTCATCGACAAATATATTCTCCCATTCTGTAGGTTGTCTTTTAGTGTTGTGGACTTTTTTTTTTTTTCTGTGCAAATGCTTCTTATTTTGATGAAGTCCCAAAAGTTCATTTTTTATTTTGTTTCTCCTGCCTTCATGGATGTAACTTGCAAGAAGTTACTGTGGCCAAGTTCAAAAAGGGTGTTGCCTGTGTTCTCCTCTAGGATTTTGATGGAATCTTGTCTCACATTTAGATCTCTCATCCATTTTGAGTTTATCTTTGTGTATGGTGTAAGAGAATGTTCTAGTTTCATTCTTCTACATGTGGATGTCCAATTATGCCAGCACCATTTACTGAAGAGACTTTTTTCCAGTGAATAGGGTTCCTCCTTTGTCTAATATTAGTTGACCATAAAGTTGAGGGTCCACTTCTGAATTCTCTATTCTGTTCCATTGATCTATGTGTCTGTTTTTGTGTCAGTATCACACTGTCTTGATGACCATAGCTTTGTAGTACAACCAGAAATCTGGAATTGTGATGCCCCAGCTCTGGTTTTCCTTTTTAATATTCCTGTGGCTATTTGGGGTCTTTTCTAATTCCACACAAATGTGAAGATAATTTTTTTCCAACTCTCTGAAGAAAGTCCATGGTATTTTGATAGGGATTGCATTAAACGTGTAAATTGCCCTGTGTAACATTGACATTTTCACATATTACTTCTTCCAATCCATGAGCATGGAATACTTTTCCATCTCTTTGTGTCTTCCTCAATTTCTTTCAGAAGTATTCTGTAGTTTTTAGGGTAGAGATCCTGTACCTCTTTGGTTAGGTTGATTCCCAGGTATCTTAAGCTTTTGGGTGCAATTGTAAATCGCATTGACTCCTTAATTTCTCTTTTCAGCCTCATTGTTAGTGTATAGAAATGCCCCTGACTTCTGGGCATTGATTTTGAATCCTGCCACATTGCCAAATTGTTCTATGAGTTCTCAAAATCTTGGGGTGGAGTCTGTTGGGTTTTCTATGTAGAGTATAATGTCATCTGCAAAGAGGGAGAGTTTGACTTCTTTTTTGCCAATTTGAATGCCTTTTATTTTTTAATTTTTTATTTATTTATGATAGTCACAGAGAAAGAGAGAGAGAGAGAGAGGCAGAGACACAGGCAGTGGGAGAAGCAGGCTCCATGCACCAGGAGCCTGACATGGGATTCAATCCCGGGTCTCCAGGATCACGCCCTGGGCCAAAGGTAGATGCTAAACCACTGCACTACCCAGGTATCCCTTTTTTGTTGTCTGATTACTGGGACTTGTAGTACTATGTTGAATAGTGGACAAGAAATGAGTGGGAAGTATCAGCAAGTGAGACAGAACATGAAACTCCTAACTCTGGGAATGATCAAGGGGTCGTAGAAAGGGAGGTTTGTGTGGGGTAGGGTGACTGAGTGACAGGAACTGAGAGTGGCCCTTGATGGGATGAGCACTGGGTGTTATTTTATATGTTGGCAAATTAAACACCATTAAAAATAAATTAACAATAAAACATGAACATGGGTCTCCACCTGGAAGACTGGTTTTCTGGTGGTTAATTTTTTGAAAATTTTTTTGATTTTGTAATATTCACATATAGTATAGCCCCCAGTGCTCATACTGTCAAGTGCCCCCCTCTGTGCCTATTGCCCAGTCACCAAATTTTACCATCCAACTCCCCTTCTACCACCCCCCCTTCATTTCCCAGCGTAGGAGTCTCTCATGCTTTGTCACCCACTGTGATGTCTCCTACTCATTTTTTTGTATTGTTTGGTCTCTACACCTGTGATCCTCATTCCAGTGAGAACCAAGAATCAGACTGTTGCTCCTGACTAAAGACAGGAAGAACCTGGTTCCAGAATATGTACCACTTTCACAAGTTTGTGAGTCTACCTGCATGTACAGAAGAGAGGACACCATGAAGCTCAGATCCCATTATGGTGTCTGTCTGCACTGATTATAAAGGTCTCAATGACTTAAGAAAACCAGAAGGAACATCATGTTTGAGATATTGGTGCCCAAATAAATGACAGGATGCCTGGAAGAAGATGCTTCTTTTCCTGAAGGATGTGTCTCTCCAGTCCATTCAGGATGGCGATTCCAACAAATCTGAATCAAGCAGGAGAAACTGTTTTTGAGGCAAAGTACCCTATCGTGCTGTTTATTTCCAGCTTTGATGTTGCCAGCATTAAACATACTCTCAAATAAGGTAATGTTTTGCAAGAGGCAACCACTCAACTCTCTTACCAGCAGGAAGATTGTTTATTTCACCTCAAATGAACACTGTCTGATTCTCATTGGAATTTTTGTGATAATCAACCATGAAAGTGACATTTGTTCCTCAGTGAAAGATACTCAAGCTCGCCTTGACATCATTAATTTTCACTTTCGCTCTGATCACCTGGAAGAGTGTAATAACCAAAGGATCATAGGGTGCATCTAGAAGGACACAGAGTACCTGTCAGGACATTTCATTGCCACTCAAGAATAACTCAGGTACAGGTGCCTGAGTGTACCTTCAGTTCAGGTGAGGCTCTCTGTGTCCTGAAATCAAGACTAGTGTGGGGCTCCCTGCTCAGTAAAGGGCATGTTTCTCTCCCCCTCTGCACCTCTCACTCTCTTCTGGTCTCTTTATATCAAATACATAAATTAGAGCTTGAAGAAAGAGAAATAGTGATTTGGGAATACTACTCATATCAATGGAGACCTAGTGAATACGAAGGCATTTGGTGATGAAGCATGGGATGATCTGCACTGTTGGGTCACCCATGATCTTAGGACTCTAAAAGGTTCTGTGTAATGGCATTTTTTGTTTTGTTTTGTTTTGGTTTGGTTTTTTTGAAAATGTTTACTGTGTCCCTCGTGTGGATTCATTAAGACATATCTGCTGGAGAATCTACCTCACTCTTTACCTCTTCTTTTCCCTTTCCCTGTATTTCCCTGTCTTTATCTATCTTTCTTTTCTCTCTCTATCTCTCTCTCTCAATCTCCTCTGTCTTTCTCTGCGTCTCTCTCTCTGTCACATACACAAACTCACAGTCACACTCTCACACACTACATAGAGTCAACAAGTCACCACCGACAAGCCTGTTGCACTCATAACCACTCTACACAGAGAATACATTGGCTTCCTAGGAGTGTAGAAACATGGACCTATTTTCTCACCTGGAAAAGCTGCCTATCTCACACACTCCCAAGCCTCAGGACCATGGAAGCTGGGCATCTTCCCAGAATGAGTACAACAAACATCTGCCTTACTACTTAGAGACTTTCCCAAGCAAGAGACTGGTTCCAGAATACATACCAGTTTGGGTGGTTTCTGAGATGTCCTGCATTTACACAAAAGAGGATAAGATGGCTGTCGGTTTATGTGTGTACTTTGTCATTGGTTATCCTGATAAGTAGTGAACACAAAATGAGCAAATATAGTAGTGTCAAAGGCCCCCAAAGGAATCACACATTGCACCTATGGAGAAAGCATGATATTTTCCAGGGGATAGATATCTCAAGTTGACTGAAACAGCAATTCCAACTACAGAATTCAAGGCAGAGAAAGTGCTTCTGTGAAAATGTCCCCCTACTGCACATTTAACCTCCTCTCCTTACAACACCCCATCAAAATGGCCCTTACCCCGAAAAATACACCTTTTTTTCACTTTTTCTTATTACATGTGTATTCACGTTGAAAAGAGGAAAACCAAGAGACCAGCATTTTTAATTCACACCAAATGGGGCAGGCTTATCATACAAGAGGGTAGAGAGTCATTCACTGAGTTTTGGTGGACAAAATGCAGCACCACAGCCTTGGCAACATTCAGGAGAACACAGAATAACTGTCAGTGCATTGGTGGTGGTCCTCAGATATTTGTAAGATCAATGTTTATATGGATCCAGGGGATGACTAGATGGTAATGACTGGGTAATAAGCATAAAGCTACTGCTAGGCCATCCTCATTGGTGGATGGGGAAAAACCTTCAGCTCAGGCCAAGGACCCAGGGCCTGGGATCCCTCTCCTCTTTGGGCACCCCACTCAGCGGGGTTGTGCTTCTCTCTCTCCCTCTACCCTCCCCTTGCATATGCTCTCTCTTATTGTCTGTCTCTCTCAAATAAATAAAAACTTTAAAAAAGACAAGGACAACTTTAAGTAACATGAAATAAACAATGTAAAATAGAACTGATGTACACATCGAATTCAAAGATAGGTTCCCTTCATTCATAGCACTTGTGGTGAAGCCCAGCTAAATATTCATAATTTATTGACGTCTTCCAAAATCATTTCTGCCTCTGTAGATCCATGCATTCATCTTATTTGTATGGTTTTCAATTAATTTCAACCATATTTTGGTGTACTTTTTCAATATTAGGCAATTGTGGTCTTTTGTTCTAGTGAGTCTAGTACTCTATTGTATTTATTCACAAATCTGATGTTGAAAAAATCATCCACTATGGAAAAGATTTAAATACAGAATATATACCCTTTACAAATAGCCATAATTGTGAAAAGGAGAGGAGGGGACAGGCTTCGACATGCATTTAAAAAATCACAGGATGAAAGGTACAGCATAGAGAATATGACTATCGGAATGGTAATAGTGTTCCATGGGGACACATGGTATATATGCTTGAGGTGAGTGTAGTTTCAATAAACATGTGTCAGTCATGTGTGGTACACCTTAAACTAGTATAACCATGAGGGTTATCTTGACCCAAATGTAAAAGCAGTAATAATGTTATCACAATAGTGGTTCCATGGGTTGAGTATCTCCATTTGGCTCAGGTCATGATCCCAGTATCCTGGGATACAAAATATTATGCATATGTCAAAATACACACTAAAGCATAACACAGAGCAGTTTTTAATATCTGTGATGAACAGCAATGATAATAGTATGCCTACATCGAATTGTGCTTTGTGATGAATGTTCCACACTGATGTAGGTGTGAATGTTTGTAGGACTAGTGTGTCAAAGGATATGGTGATAGGAAAAATTTCATATTATATGCTGCATTGTGACATCAGACTAATTCTAATGTAAGGTCTATTTATTAAAACATAATAAAGTTTTATTTGCTAATATTTAACATGAACTAATATATACAAATGTTAGCTTCTCAAAAGCTGCAATTTAATCTAGTCAAATTAGATTTCTCAATGGGTTTTACTATTTTGGCAATAAACTAATGCATGACCATTTAAATTAAGATTTTCATACATGAAACATAAAGAATATGGCTTAGTATATTTGTCTTTAGTATCGCACCCTGAGCAAAATTGAATACTTATTTTTTTTTCAGAGAGAGCAAAAGAGAAAGTCTAAGGTGCAGAAGGGCAGAGGGAATGCAAGAAAGAATACTAAATAGGTTCCATACTGAAAATGGGTGAATCTGATGACCTTGAGGTCATGATCAGAGCTGAAACCAGGAGGCAGAAACTTAGCTGACAGAAACACCCAGCAGCCCCTAGAACAATATTTCTTGAGTCACTTTAATGAAAGAATTTTTATTGTACCTTCCATTGACTACTTTGATGAGTGAATTTTTCACTTTCTGCAAACATGAAATTTTTTCCCCACTTTTCAGGCCAGTTGTACCCAGTTGATTTCACAAATAGTTTTTGTTTTGGGTTTTTAATTGTACATCTTGGGAAATGGATAAGTAAAGAAAGAGCTGTTGACATCTTTATATTAGAGGACAATCCAAAATGATAACATTATCAGAGTTCAAACTTTTGATCCCATTACACATCATTCTCTTGCAGAACCACCTGACTCAGAGTGGTCTGTACAAAGTCCTTGGAGTTGCAGTATTCTTAAAGTAGCCAACCACAAATATAAAGTGATAAAGTTACAATGAAAAACAACACTGAGAGCCCCTCCCCCAGTATTTAAAAAGATGTGTCATATAATCTAGCCATCTGAGTTTTGACAAATGGGTCACAAAGAAATTAAATATGCATTTCACAGAGGTATCTGCACATGTTCTGCAACACCACTTACAACACCCAAGAAAAAAGAAATGACTTCATGTCCATCGAGGAACAAAAGGATAAAAAATTAGTGTATCCCTACAATGAAATATTATCCCACATTGAGAGGAAGGAAATTTCAACAATTGTGATGACATGCATGCATATGGAGGCCATTATGTTAAGAGAAATTAGCAGGCAGTGTAACACAAATAATGCATGATGGCACTTACATGGGGAACCTCAAAGTCAATAAACAGCATCAGAGAACAGAGTAGGAGCTAGAAGGAAAGACAAAGGGAAATGTTGCAAGTAGTGTTCCAAGCTTCAATGATACGAATTTGGGCACTGAGGTGGGCACTTGATGGGATGAGCACTGGGTGTTATTCTGTATGTTGGCAAATTGAACACCAATTAAAAATAAATTTATTATTTAAAAAAATAAAAAAAAGAATTCGGTATGTTCTGGAATTCTATCTGCAATCAAGGGCCTGTGATAAACAACACTGCATTATATGCTTGAAAATCATGAAGAGATGAGATTATATCAAATGCACTTACTGTCAAAAAAGGACAAGAAAATCGCTAGCACCAGTATGTGTGGGGAGATACCTTCCTTTAGGTGAGACAATATACAAATACAGAACAACACATTCATTGAGAGCTGAAAGCATGGTGTTGATGAATTGCCAAGAGTTACAATATAATGAGCAAGGGGTCTAGGACAGGGTCTGAGTTGGATCCCTGTTGAGAGAGGTCCCTGAACACCTGAGGTATTCCAAAGGTCCCGGATATCATGCTGTGCACCCTGAACCAAGGGCTGCCCCAGTGTTCACTTGTAAATGAGGATGGCCAACTGGTGCCCAGGAAGGCTCCATGTGAGACAGCTGGTGTTATGAATGCTGGGGGAGGATAACCAGAGTTGGGCTACAGACCGTATTCCAGATTTTGACTTGGGGGCAACTCCTTTGTGTTTTGGATTGGAGATTGACACCAGGAGGTTGATGACTGAGTTAGGATGTGAACCTTACTGTTGGCTCAGGCAGCCCTCCAGATTATGAAATGTCTTGAATAGTGTCTGCTTCATGTTATGCATTTGTGCATGTTCTTAAAAATGCATATTATGTATCCAATGATCATGATATGAGCCCAAAGTAGATGCCCAACCAAAGGAACCAGTCTGGTGGCCAAATTATTACTGTTTTTTAATTGAAATAGAGATGGCACACAAGGTCACATTAGTTTCAGGTATACCATATAGGATTTCGATACTTATATAGTTAATACAGTGTCACAACTAGTGTAGATACCATGTATCCGCATAGAGCACTATTACAATTCCACTGATCATATTCCCTATGCAGTATTTTGAACTCTGTGACTTCTTCATGGAAAATGGGAAACCTGTCCCTCCCACTCTGTTTCACAGCTATTGCTATTGGCAAATGGTATACTTCCCATATTTAAATCTCTCCTGGATGGAATATTTTCATCAAAACTTAATAGTGGTGTCATCTGGGTGGCTCAGTGTTTGAGCATCTGCCTTTGGCCCAGGTCATGGTCTCGTGGGCCTACAATGGAGTCCCACATCAGGCTCCCTGCAGGGAAAAATGGCTGAAACTCTTATATCCATCAGTAGGTGAACTGGTACAAAAAGAAAAACAATATTGAGCACCTGGATGCCTGGGTGGCTCAGTGGTTGAGCGTCTGCCTTCAGCCCAGGTTGTGACCCCCAGGGTCCTGGGATCGAGTCCTGCATTGGGCTCACTGTGTGGAGCCTGCTTCTCCCTCTGCCTATGTCTCAGCCTCTGTTTCTCTTGTGAATAAATAAATAAAATATTTTTTAAAAACCTGATTAGCAACTAAATATAATAGACTAGATTAAATAGAAAAAAGAGAGTAATTGCTAGCACTGAAACACACCTATGAAGATTATGGGTAAAATCAAGTGAAAAAACTTACAAAATACCGAAGAGTATATGTGGATCTACAATGTCAGAATTGATTTTGCCAGATGTCCAGAAGGTAGGAGCTTTTAGTTGGGTTTCACAACTAGCTGCATGAGTGATGGGAACTTCTCATTGGAATCGATGTGCAGATCAGTTCCATTCATGCATTGAGTATGTCAGGCTACTTGAAGTTGTCTTTGACTTTTTTTGAAGATTTTGTTTATTTATTTGAGAGAACACAAGAAAAGAGAAGAGGCAAAGGGAGAAGCATATTTAAAGCTGAACAAGGCCCCAAATAGGGGATGGATTCCAGGACACTGGACCTTGGCCTGAGCTAAGGGCTTTTCCTCATCCACCAAGGAGGATGGCCCCCCCAGACCCTCATATGATGCTTATTAATCACTGACTACACTACAGTCTTGCCCTGTATCCATATAAACAGTAATCTCTCAGCAATTCCTGAGCTCCACACCCAATGCATTGACAGTTACTCTGTGTCCTCCTAAATCTTACCAAGGGTGTGATGCAGGAGGTTTTCCACAAGAAGTCAGTGAAGGAATCTCCAATTTCTTCTATGGAATGCTTGGCTATTCTGAAGTACAAATGGGACTTTTTTCCTCTTTGGAGTGAATTCAAATATGACAAGGAACAGTGTGTTTTTTAGGTGTACGGGCCATTTTCATGGGGTGTTGGAAGAGGAGATTATAAACAGTGTTGTTGGAGACCTTTATCTCACGTGAGGTTTTTCCTTCCTGAGTTAAGAATTTCATGTTGTTCCTTCACTGAACTGGAAAGATCTATCTCCCAAGAATAGCTCATGCTTTTTCATGGCTGCAACCTGTTCTTTCTTTGAAGGCCATCCATTTTAATATCACTGCCCATGTGGTGTTGAAGTGAGCATGAGAAGTGAGAGGTAGTTGGACATAGAAAAACAAACCCCTCACTTGTAAAGGAGAACCATGCTAGGCTTGATTCAGGTCCCAGAATCCCTGACCTGACCAAAGCAGAAACTTAACTGACTTACCAACTCAGGCACCCCTACCTGAGTTATACTTGAGCGGTACGACCAACATGCTGAGGGGTACTCTCTGTCCTTCTAGAAGCACCCAAATGATCCCTTTTAATGAGAGAGTTCTTCAAGAACATCGCAGAAGATCAAATAAGTATTATCAAAGTGAGCTTGACTATCTTTGACCAAAGATCGAATGTCACTTTCTTGATTTCTTTTCACACAAATTCTGATAAAAATCAGACATTTTCCATGTGAGATAAAATACACCATCTGCCTCCTGGGAAGAGTGCTGAGTGGTTGCTTCTTGCCAACCATTACCTTATTTGAGAGGATGTTTGCCATTGGTGACCACGAAGCTGGTTATAAAGTGTGTGATGGGATACTTTCCCTCAACAACACTTTCCCCTACTTGGTTGAGGAATGTTGTAGTCACCATCCTGAGTGGACTGAAGAGACACATCCTTCAGGAAAAAACCTTCCTCCAGGTATCCTTTCACTTACTTTGGGCGCCACTATCTCAAGCAGTATGTTTCTTCTGGCTTCCTAAAGTCTTTCAGAGTAGTAAAGATCAGTTTTAATCTAGGTAATACCATCTATTGATTAAAAACAATAAGAGACTTACATTTTCTAATGTTTTATACTAGATTAATATCCAAATATTAGATTCAAAATAATTACATTGATAATCACATTTCCATTATAGGGTGCTAGTGGAAACAGTCACTTAATTGTATGCCTGGGGGACAGGGCATGATCCATGTTCAGGATTCAATCCATGTTGTGCTCCCTCCTAATGGGTATCCTACTTCTCCTTCTGCCCCTCCCTCTGCTCATGTTCTCTCTCTATTTCCATCCCTTTTTCTTATACTCCCATAAATAATAAATAAATGAAAGAATGAATGAAAGAACTAATGAATGAATGAATGAATGAATGAATAAATAAATAAATAAATAAATAAAAATATCCTGTCTAAATGACTGAACTTGATTTGAAAATGTAAATTGAGGGATCCCTGGGTGGCGCAGCGGTTTGGCGCCTGCCTTTGGCCCAGGGCGCGATCCTGGAGACCCGGGATCGAATCCCACATCGGGCTCCCGGTGCATGGATCCTGCTTCTCCCTCTGCCTGTGTCTCTGCCTCTCTCTCTCTCTCTCTGTGACTATCATAAATAAATAAAAATTTAAAAAAAAAAAAAAAAAAAGAAAATGTAAATTGAAAAAAAAAAAAAGAAAATGTAAATTGACTATTCTGCTTATAGAATAATGTCTCACTAGCTAATTTGAAATGTTCACAAGCAAAATAAAAAGAATATGGCTTATTACATTTCTCCTAAGATTGAGACATTGAACAAACCTGAACACTGACCCGTTTTTTGAGCTACAGAGAGATAGAGTGTAAATACTGGAGGGGGAGATGAAAATCTGAAGATAATCTAAACAGATTCCATATGCAGCACACAGCTACTCTCAAAGCTACCTTTCATGAACATGAGAATATGATCTAGGGGAAAATCAAGAATTGGACACTTACATGACTGAGTCAACCAGGTGTCCATAGAATAGTTATATTTAAATCCATGAATGAATTTCCATGATACCTTCAATTGAGCCATTTATGATGTCTTTTGTTCTTTCACTCGGTGGAAAGTTATGGCTCACTTGAGGAAGCACACAGTTACAATCCTTGCTATGTATCAGTTTTGGAGTTCTTGAATATAGACTGCAAAATGTAATGAAGTACACTGACATGTTAATATCCTATGGTCAGAAGACCATACAGAATGACTGATAACTTTTTCAGAGTTCAAAATTTTGATTGCATTCCTAATCCTTTGTCTAGAAGAGCAACCTGGTTCAGAGGTTCTGATTCACTGGGGCTTTAAATAGGACATGAATTGCTCTACACTTAAATGTCTCAAGAGAGAATGTAAAATGATGCACTCACTATAACAAATACGGAAGTTCCTCAATAAAAATTTAAAAAATACAATATAGAGCAGCATAATGAATTTTTGGAAACATATCTCAAAGATTGAAATCTGAACTTCAGAGAGATATCTATGCATGTTCTGCACTAATCACAACAGGCAAGATTATAGAAAAAATTCATGTCTACACTGATCAGATGAATAAAGAAAATTGAGTCTATCCAGGAAATGGCATCTTATCCCTCCTTCAAAGGAAGGAAATATTAATATTAACATTGTTGACAACATGGATGGCCCTAGAAGACATTATGTTAAGCTAAATTCGCCAGGAGCTGTAAGACAAATATTGCATGATGAAATATACATTTGAAACTCAAATAGCCAAAGACAAAGAAGAAAAAAGTCAAACAGTCGCTGGGGGAACAGACAAATGAGGAAATGTGGATGATAGGACATTAAATATGTTCTGGAAGGCCTCTAGACAACATAGAGGCCTTGATTAAACAAATTGTATTATATTTCTGAAAGTCACTGGGGTGATATTTCCAAAGACGGAGCCTAGAGTCAAGAAGAAGTCGAGCTCTAGCAGATAACTGTGTGGACAAATCCTACACAGATGTAGATGACACAACAGAGAATGATGGAACAACACATTCATTTATATCATATGGTTGGTGACTTACCAAGAGTTATCAAACTGGTGAGAGTGACGGGTCCAGAAAAGAATGGAGTTGTCTCAGTTTGGAGAAGGTTCTCATAATACCTGAGATGTCCTTTAGGCACCCGAGTTCAGAACAAATACCCCTGAACCTGGATCTCTGTCAGTCTGTTACTCAAATCCTCCTGCACTAGGTTCACTGTGGGAGATATTCCATAACCTAGAGGAAGTCCCTGAGAAAAAAAAGAGCAAATCCTAACAGCCTCTCACCTCCCACCTTGACCCCAATCACAGTGCACTTCCTCAAGTAAAGCCTCTTAGAAAGGCCAGAGAAGGGATCCCTGGGTGGCGCAGTGGTTTAGCACCTGCCTTTGGCCCAGGACACGATCCTGGAGACCCGGGATCAAATCCCACGTCAGGCTCCCAGTGCATGGGACCTGCTTCTCTCTCTGCCTATGTCTCTGCCTCTCTCTCTCTATCTCTCTCTGTGTGTGTGTGACTATCATAAATAAATAAACATAAATAAAAAAACTCAAAGAAATTAAAAAAAAGAAAGGCCAGAGAAGCCCAACTGTGGCTTTCTAACCTAGATTTCACACTACCAGCTGTGTCACTTAGAGTTCTCCCAGGGACCAGCTGACCACCCTCAGTGACCAGTGAGTGGTCTGCCCATCTCCCAAATTGACTCAGAATCCATGACATTCCAAACCACTGTCAAATAGCAGACCTTACTGATATTAAGTTGTATTTCTGTCAATCGACCAAACCTTGATGAGCACATATTATGAATTCACAAAGAAAGTGGTTATTTAGGCTTTTGACGGGGGGCTTAATGGATGACATCTAAGCCACACAAAGTTCACTGACTGTGGGTCTCAGTAACAGTGTGAGTACCTGGGGATAAGGCCTGACAGGCAGTAGGCTTTGGTTGCACTAGCTCTGAGTGGTCCCCTTTCCTGCTCCCTCCATGCTCCCTCAGATCCACTCTCTACAGACTACTCATCCTTCTGTAGGCCCCACACTAGAGGGGGACTAAGTCCTTTGTGCAGGACCCTTCCTGGAAGCTTGGCTGTTTCAGGAAATTAAGCATCTGTCTCTGTCTCAGTACATAAACTCAGGTTCTGGGATCGAGTCCTGTGTTGGGCCCACAAACAATTAGGAATAGATGTGCCCATCATATAGGGACATGTTTATGCAGAGAGCAAACCCAAGCAAAGTATTCACTCTTGGCATCATCAAAAGACTAAATTAACCATGGTCCTTAGAAAATGTACTCATGTGTCGGTCGATATTTTAGGTGACCACATCGCTTTCTTAAAACAAAATTAGGTTCTTATATAAAGAAGGAAGAAGACATAGAGGAAGGGGTCAGAATTTGTTATAACCTCCACCATTATATTCTAAAACCACCTTTTTTTCCCTACAGATGGAGATATTCTGAAAAGACACTACCATTAATGAAATAAATACAAAGCAAACTAATTAAATAATCAGGCAATTAAAAGTTCCATCCAGAGTAGGAAATAACTTTCCATTTCATTCATTAGTTGAAAGAGATGCTGTTGAAATAGTAACTCTTTCATCTCCTGCTGTCAAACAAGCTAAACTCAAAATTGGAGACCTCACTCAAAAACATACATGAAAAGGGACATGAAGTCCTTAAGTGTACCACAACACACTGGTAGGTCTTTTGCAAAGGGCTTTATTACAAAAAGGAGATAAGAGGAGCAGTGGAAGGGCCTGTAGAGACACACCTTGGTGTAACATACCTTAATGAAGTACCCAAGTCATCTGTAAACAGTGTAAACAAATCAACATGGTGGAAAAAATATGTCTTCAGGACAAAAAAAGACAAAGACCTAGTAAAGCTCTCCAGTTAAAATAACTGAAGATGTTGCAAGGAAAGAGGAAGCACTCAGGTACCTCTGTAGGCTTATGGATTTAAGATGAATTATCTAGAAATATAAACGAACATTCTCATTAATTCCTGGTACACCCTGGTGCTCCTACTTGTTTCTTTCTTTTTTTTTTTTTTAAAGAACTAGCTCACCTGCTAGGCCTCTAACATTACCACTTATTCTTTTTTTTTTAATTATTATTTATTTATGATAGTCATACAGAGAGAGAGAGAGAGAGGCAGAGACACAGGCAGAGGGAGAAGCAGGCTCCATGTACCAGGAGCCCGATGTGGGATTCGATCCCGGGTCTCCAGGATCGCGCCCTGGGCCAAAGGCAGGCGCCAAACCGCTGCGCCACCCAGGGATCCCCTCCTACTTGTTTCTTAAATGCTACCCGTGCTCCTGCTCATCCTTGGAGGAGATATATCTTGTATGCTGTAGGTATCAAGTATCACACAAAGTTTCCTTGACTCCCCACTTAAGGTCATCACAACCTGTGGCCCCTTAAGTGAAAACACTAATATTTGCTTCTATATGATTCCAGCCCTGCAGATTTACTTGGGAGAGACTTTGAAATTTTAATTGTAATATTTAATGTATACACAATGACAATGACTTGAAGACCCATGGGTCTATTCATAACTGAGATATATCTGCTCTGGATATAATTTTGCCTACTCCATTGGAGGTAAACATACCTTCCACAAGAATTTTGTGTACTTGACATTCACAGGCTACAAATCCCATTGACATAGGTAAAAGAAATAGAGCACAACCTAGAAATGAGGAGAGGGAACCAACAAACTGTAACCTAAAATTTAATAATTTAGGAGGTGGAAAGTAAGGATCAAAGTTTTTTTTTTAAATATGTAGTTCTTTTTTAAGATTTTTTATTCATATATTCATGAGAGAGAGAGAAAGAAGCAGAGACAGAGGTAGAGGGAGAAGCAGGCAGAGGAAGAAGAAGGCCCCATGCCAGGAGCCCAACACAGGACTCGATCCCGGGATTCCAGCATCATACCCCAGGCAAAAGGAAGGCACTAAACCACTGAGCCACCCAGGGATCACCAAGGATCAATCTTCTAATTAAAAGCCTTTTAAATAAGTCTTCATATACCCTCCATTTGTGCTAGTACCATCCTTGTACTGCCAGGAAAGGCACCAAATGAAGAAATATACTGATTTATTCAGGACTTCAGGGTCATCAACAAAATTGATTTTTTTTCTTTTTGCTAGGACCTCGCCCAAAAGCTGAACTATTATCAATTCTTCCAAAGCTACCCACTGTGCTCTACCGAATAGTTGGTCTCCTTTCTCAGTGTGCCTCTGGATCAGAGGGTCAATCCATTTCCCTCTCTCCAGAAGATTACAATGGTATTCTTGGACAATCATGACATAGGAGTTCACTGAAGACCCCTTCGGTTTTCCCCTGTGCCTAATCAAGACTTAAATAATCTAAAGTCATTTGGTTCTTTTTAATTTTTAAAGATTTTTTATTTATCCTTTAGAGAGAGAGGGAGAGAGGAAGAAACATTGGCAAAAGGAGGGGCCAGGTCCCTGTAGAGAGCCTGATGTCACCTTGATCATGAACTGAACCAAAGGCAGATACTCAACCACTGAGCCACACAGGTGTTCTTGTAATTCCTTTCATATACAATAACAATAAGTGGATGGTCTTCCACTTTGTACAGAGAACACACACACACACACACACACACAACAAAAAGGATCCACATATTTGCTCCAAAACTTATGAGAAAGAATTATACAGATTCAAAGGAAATTACAGTTTTGCTAAATAATTTCATTATTCTAGACATAACCTATTTAAAGAAGGGAAATTATTTTCATCCATCCATTAAGATAGAGAAAACACTCAAAATCCTGTGAGTTCCCTTGGTGCAAATAGACACTATAGCAAGGAGAGCTATCCAGTCCCTTCCCTTTGGTACATAATGATTCTTTCATGTAAATTAGGAGCTGCAAGATTCACAAGTCTAGGAATTTCACCACCCCTAGAGGGCACTACCATACTAATGCAGATATGGTAGGATCTTAAAGAACGCTTATGTTATTACCCAAATTTTTCAACAAGTTAAGGCAAATGTTCCTCAAATTTTCCTAACAGCCTTTTCCTGCTCTTCAATAGGAGATATTTCTTTTTTTGTTTTTTTTGTTTTTTTTTTGTTTTTTTTTTGTTTTTTTGTTTGTTTTTAATAGGAGATATTTCTGAAGGAAGTACCAAATATGGAAAACTGCCCTGACACATCACTGAAAGGGAACTTATTGATCTATTTAAAAACAAAGCAATGAATATCTAGGAAGATCATTCTTTAATTACATTTTTAAAAAAATTCTGAATTCAGCAAAATTATAAGCTTCTTAAATAGTTTCCGCAGAGATCTTATGCAAGCAATCAGTCTTAGGAAAAGGCAGTTGACCATAAAGTTGAGGGTCCACTTCTGGATTCTCTATTCTGTTACATTGATCTATGTGTCTGTTTTTGTGCCAGTACCACATTGTCTTGATGACTACAGCTTTGTAGTATAACCTGAAATCTGGCATTGTGATGCCCCCAGCTCTGGTTTTCTTTTTTAAAATCCCCCTGGCTATTCGGGGTCTTTTCCGATTCCATACAAATCTTAAAATAATTTGTTCTCTCTGAAGAAAGTCTGTGGTATTTTGATAGGGGTTGCATTAAACGTGTAAATTACTCTGGGGACATTGACATTTTCACAATATTAATTCTTCCAATCCATGAGCATAGAATATTTTTCCATCTCTTTGTGTCTTCCTCAATTTCTTTCAGAAGTGTTCTATGGTTTTTATGGTATAGATCCTTTACCTCTTTAGTTAGCTTTATTCCTAGGTATCTTATTCTTTTGGGTGCAATTGTAAATGGGATTGACTCCTTACTTTCTCTTTCTTCAGTCTCATTGTTAGTGTATAGAAATGACACTGACTTCTGGGCATTGATTTTGTATCCTGCCACACTGCCAAATTGCTCTATGAGTTCTAGCAATCTTTTTTTTTTTTTTATTCATGATAAGCACACAGTGAGAGAGAGAGAGGCAGAGACACAGGCAGAGGGAGAAGCAGGCTCCATGCACCGGGAGCCCGACGTGTGGGATTCGATCCCGGATCTCCGGGATCGCGCCCTGGGCCAAAGGCAGGCGCCAAACCACTGCGGCACCCAGGGATCCCTGAGTTCTAGCAATCTTGGGGTGGAGTCTTTTGGGTTTTCTATGTAGAGTATCATGTCATCGGCAAAGAGGGAGAGTTTGACTTCTTTTCCAATTTGAATGCCTTTAATGTCTTTCTGTTGTCTTATTGCAGAGGCTAGGACTTCTAGTACTATGTTGAATAGCAGTGGTGAGAGTGGATAGCCCTGTCTTGTTCCTGATCTTAGGGGAAAGGCTACTAGTGCTTCCCCATTGAGAATTATATTTGCTGTGGGGTTTTCGTGGATGGCTTTTAAGATGTTGAGGACTATTACCTCTATCCCTACACTCTGAAGAGTTTAGATTAGGAAAGGATGCTGTATTTTGTCAAATGCTTTCTCTGCATCTATTGGGAGGATCAGAGTTAAAAATAGACCTGCCCTTTGACCCAGCAATTGCCCTGCTTAGGAGTTACCCCAAAGATACAGATGCAATGAAATGCTGGGACACCTGCACCCCAATGTTTATAGTGCAATGTCCACAATAGCCAAACTGTGGAAGGAGCCTCGGTGTCCATCAAAAGATGAATGGATAAAGAAGATGTCGTTTATATATACAATGGAATATAACTCAACCTTAGAAATGACATATACCCATCATTTGCTTCAATGTGGATGGAACTGGAGGGTATTATGCTGAGTGAAATAAGTCAATCGGAGGAGGACAAACATTATATGGTTTCATTCATTTGGGGAATATAAATAATAGTGAAAGGGAATAGAAGGTAAGGGAGAAGAAATGGGTAGGAAATATCATAAAGGGAGACAGAATGTGAAGACTCCTAACTCTGGGAAACGAACTAGGGGTGGTGGAAGGGGAGGAGGGTGGGGGGTTGGGGTGAATGGGTGACGGGCAGTAAGGGTGGCACTTGACGGGATGAGCACTGGGTGTTATTCTGTATGTTGGCAAATTGAACACCAATAAAAATAAATTTATTATTAAAAAAAAGGAAAAGACAGTTGATCAATTCTTTCACAACAGGCAAATGATTATAGATAGTGGGCAACTTCCACCCAAGATTCTCATCTAAATCTTTCTCCATTTTCTATCCACTCAGTTAAAATAATTTTCTTACTTTCCACAAACCTCTTGTAGGTCTTCACCCAGAATTACCCCCTTTACCTCTTTTCTTCTTCTATACTTTTTACACTAATTATAATCATTGTTAGGTCGGATGAAGGATGGTATAAAATCGATATCTCTCTAAACAGTAGTTTTGGAAAACGCCTGAAGTGTGAAAGGAAATGTGTGTTTGGGACATAAATTGAAACATAGACACTCATATTCACAGGGTGAGTTTGGGCCAACATTAAGATGAGGGTAGCAACAAGTCCCCCACAAATACGGAACTTGATACCCATTGTGGGAAAAATATTGAGGAAGTCATTTTAAGCATTGCTAAAACAATGACAATTATTCTCCATATCGACCTTTCCAGATTCACACTTAATTTCTGAAATGAATTATTTCAATATAAATTTTAGACCCTAGCAAAACCTGAAAACACACGTGGCCATACTTACCTCTGTGAGGACCTTTGTGTTGACAAATGATAGGTGCAGGATATAATAGGAAGTAACACATTTTTAAAAAAATAGATGTGCAATATTCAATGCAGCTCTTTTGGTAGAATAATCAAAAATAAAATAGAAGTCTAGAACAAAGAACACATGTAGGTATAACTCCGCAAGACAATGTTGGTACAGGAAATTTTAAACAATGGGAAAAATAGTTTGAGAACGAGTTAAGTATCCAGTTGGTAGCAAAGAGCATTCAGTAGATCTTAGGAACATACCATCGCAGCAGCATCAATTGCCCATCTTCAAAGACGCTAGGTAGAGAGCTGAGAATTGCCTCAAAATCAACTTTGAAATGCTCAGCTCAGAGTGACAGTTGGGAAGAGAGGCAGAGGTATATTTCTCGGCACCATGGCAACGTGTGACGTCATAATGCTCTTCAAAGTGAATTCAGATGCACAGCAGCCAACTTCTGCTGTCTAGAAGGGGATGTATCCAGGGAGGCAAGTTTAATATTTGAGAGTAAACACTTTGTGGGTTTTTTTGTAACTTCATTTTTTATTGGTGTTCAACTTGCCAACATGTAGAATAACACCCATCAAGTGGCCCCTCAGTGCCCATCACCCAGTCACCCCCACCCCTAGCCCGTCTCCCAGAGTTAGGAATCTCTCATATACTGTCTCCCTTTCTGAACTTCCCACTCATTTTTCCTCCTTGTCCTTTATTCCCTGTCACTATTTTTTACATTCCCCAAGTGAATGAGACCATATAATGTTTGTCCTCTGATTGAGTTATTTCACTCAGCAGTACCCTCCATTTCCAACCATGTCGAAGCAAATGGTGGGTATTTGTCATTTCTAATGGCTGAGTAATATTCCATTGTATACATAGACCACAACTTCTTTATGCATTCATCTTTTGATGGACACCGAGGTTCTTTCCACAGTTTGGCTATTGTGGACATTGCTGCTATAAACATGGGGTGCAGGTGTCCCGGCATTTCATTGCATCTGTATCTTTGGGGTAACTCCCCAGCAGTGCAATTGCTGGGTCATAGGGAAGATCTATTTTTAACTTGAGGAACCTCCACACAGTTTTCCAGAGTGGCTGAACCAGTTCATATTCCCACCAACAGTGCAGGAGGGTTCCCTTTTCTCCACATCCTCTCCAAAATTTGTGGTTTCATGCCTTGTTAATTTTACCAATTCTCACTGGTGTGAGGTGGTATCTCATTGTGGTTTTGATTTATATTCCCCTGATGGCAAGTGATGCAAAGTATTTCCTCATGTGCTTTTTGGCCATGTCTATGTCTTCCTCTGTGAGATTTCTGTTTATTTATTTTTTGCCCATTTCATTATAGGATTGTTTACTACTTATTGTTGAGTTTAATAAGTTCTTTAAAGATCTTGGATATTAGCCCTTTATCTGATACGTCATTTGCAAATATCTTCTCCCATTCTGTAGGTTGTCTTTTAGTTTGTTGACTCTTTATTTTGCTGTGAAAAAGCTTCTTATCTTGATGAAGTCCCAATAGTCCATTTTTGCTTTTGTTTCTCTTGACTTCATGGATGTATCTTGCAAGAAGTTACTCTGGCCAAGTTCAAAAAGGGTTTTGCATGTGTTCTCCTTTAGGATTTTGATGGAATCTTCTCTCACATTTAGATCTTTCATCCATTTGGAACTTATCTTTGTGTATGGTGAAATAGAGTGGTCTAGTTTCATTCTTCTGCATGTGGATGTCCAATTTTCCCAGCATCATTTATTGAAGAGACTGTTTTTTTTTTTCCAATGGATAGCCTTTTCTCCTTTGTTGAATATTAGTTGACCATAAAGTTGAGGGTCCACTTCTGAATTCTCTATTCTATTCCATTGATTTGTCTGTTTTTGTGCCAGTACCACACTGTCTTGATGACCACAGCTTTGTAGTACAACCTGAAATCTGGCATTGTGATGCCCCCAGCTATGGTTTTCCTTTTTAATAATCGCCTGGCTATTTGGGGTCTTTTCTGATTCCACACAAATCTTAAAATAATTTGTCCTAACTCTCTGAAGGAAGTCCATGATGTTTTGATAGGGATTGCATTAAACGTGTAAATTGCCCTGGGTAACATTGACATTTTCACAATCTTAATTCTGCCAATCCATGAGCATGGAATATTTTTCCATCTCTTTGTGTCTTCCTCAATTTCTTTCAGAAGTGTTCTATAGTTTTGAGGGTATAGATCCTTTACCTCTTTGGTTAGGTTTATTACTAGGTATCTTACGCTTTGGGGTGCAATTGTAAATGGGATTGATTCTTCCTTTAGTCTCATTGTTAGTGTATAGAAATGCCACTGACTTCTGGACATTGATTCTGTATCCTGCCACACTGCCAAACTACTGTATGACTTCTAGCAATCTTGGGGTGGAGTCTGGTTTTTCTATGTAGAGAATCATGCCATCTGCGAAGACGGAGAATTTGACTTCTTCTTTGCCAATTCGAATGCCTTTAATGTCTTTTTGTTGTTGGATTGCTGAGGCTAGGACTTCTAGTACTATGTTGAATATCAGTGGTGAGAGTGGATATCCCTGTCTTGTTCCTGATCCTTGGGGAAAGGCTTCTAGTGATTCTCTAGTGAGAATGATATTTGCTGTGAGCACTTCATAGATGGCTTTTAAGATGTTGAGGAATGTTCCCTCTATGCCTACACTCTGAAGAGTTTTGATCAGGAAAGGATGCTGTATTTAGTCAAATGCTTTCTCTGAATCTATTGGAGGGTCATATGGTTCTTCTTTTTTCTCTTGCTTATATGATCAGTCACATTGATTGCTTAATGAGTGTTGAACCAGGCTTGTGTCCCGCGGATAAATCCTACTTGGTCATCGTGAATAATATTAATGTATTGTTGGATCCTATTGGCTACAATCTTGTGAATTTTTGCATCCATGTTCATCAGGGATACTAGTCTAGAATTCTCTTTTTGGTGGAGTTTTGGTTTTGCAATTAAGGTGATGCTAGCCTCATAGAACGAATTTGGAAGTACTCCAACTCTTTCTATCTTCCTGCACAGATTTATTAGAATAGGTATGGTTTCTTCTTTAAAAGTTTGATAGAATTCCCCAGGGAAGCCACCTGACCCTGGACTTTTGTGTCCTGAGAGGTTTTTGATGACTGCTTCAATTTCCTCCCTGGTTATTGGCCTGCTCAGGTTTTCTATTTCTTCCATTTCCAGTTTTGGTAGTTTGTGGATTTCCAGAAATGCATCCATTTCTTCTAGATTGCCTAATTTATTGGTGTATAGCTGTTCATAATATGTTTTTAAATCCTTTGTATTTCCTTGGTGTTGGTAGTAATCTCTCCTTTTCATTTATGATTTTATTGAATTGAGTCTTCTATCTCTTCTTTTCAATAAGGCTGGCTAATGGTTTATCTATCTTATTAATACTTTCAAAGAATAAACACCTGGTTTTGTTGATCTGTTCCACAGTCTTCTGGTCTCTGTTTCATTGAGTTCTGCTCAAATCTGTATTAACTCTCTTCTTCTGCTCAGTGTAGGGTATAATTGCTGTTTTTTGTCTAGCTCCTTTAGGTGCAAGGTTAGTTTTTGTATTTGAATTCTTTCCTCTTTTTGAAGGAATGCTTGTATTGCGATGTATTTCCCCCTCAGGAGTTCTTCTGCAGTATCCCAAAGATTTTGAATGGTTGTATCTTCATTCTCATTAGTTTCCATGAATTGTTTTAATTCTTCCTTAATTTCCTGGTTGAATCTTTCATCTTTTAGCAGGATGTTCTTAACCTCCATGTGTTGGAAAGACTTCCAAATTTCCTGTTGTGATTTAGTTCTAATTTCAAGGCATTATTGTCTGAGAATATGCAGGGGACAATCCAGATCTTTTGATATTGGTAGGACCTGATTTGTGACCCTGTATGTGGTCATTTCTGGAGAAAGTTCCATGTGCACTTGAGAAGAATGTGTATTCAGTTGAGTTGGGATGTAAACTTCTGTAGATATATGTGAAATCCATGTTGTCCAGTGTATCATTTAAAGCTCTTGTTTCAAAAAATAAAATAAAATAAAGCTCTTGTTTCTTTGGGGTTGTTGTCCTTAGAATACCCATCGAGTTTAGAAGTGCTACATTGAAGTCACCAAGTATAAGTGTATTATTATCTACGTATGTCTGAACTTTGGTAATTAATTGATTGATATATTTGGCAGCTCCCACATTCGGGCATATATATTGAGGATTGCTAAGTCTTCTTCTTGGATAGATCCTTTAAGTATGATATAGTGTCCCTATTCACCTCTCACTACAATCTTTGGGATAAAATTTAGTTTATCTGACATGACATAAGGATGGCCACCCCTGCTTTCTTTTGAGGACCATTTGAATGGTAAATGGTTCTCCAACCTTTTATTTTCAGGCTGTAGGTGTCCTTCTGTCTAAAGTGAGTCTCTTGTAGACAGCAAATAGATGGGTCCTGCTTTTTTATCCAGTCTGCAATAGCGCCTTTTGATAGGGTCATTGAGCCCATTGATGTTCAGAGTTACTATTGAAAGACATGAGTTTAGTGTCATCATGATAGCTATTCAGTACCTGCTTTTGTTGATTATTCCATTGGACTTCCTCTGAAAGAGGAATTTTAAGACTCCCTCTTAAAATTTCTTGCAGAGCTGGGTTGGTGGTCACATATTCTTTGAGTTCCTGCCTGTCTTGGAAGTTCTTTATCTCTCCTTCCATTCTGAAGAAGAGCCTTCCTGGATATAGTATTCTTGGCTGCATGTTCTTTTCATTTAGGCCCCTGAATATATCTTGCCAACCCTTTCTGGCCTGCCAGATCTCTGTGGAGGGGTCTGCTGTTAATCTAATATTTCTCCCCATAAAATTTAGAGATTTCTTGCCTCTTGCTGCTTCAAGGATATTCTCTTTACCTTTGGAATTTGCAAGCTTCACTATTAAATGTCGAGGTGTTGAATGGTTTTTATTGATTTTAGGGTGGGTTCTCTCTATTTCCTGGATCTGATGCCTGTTTCCCTTCCCAGATTAGGAAAGTTTTCAGCTGTGATTTGTTCAAATACATATTCTTGACCTCTGTTCATTTTGCCGCCCTGGAGAACCCCAATTAAATGTAGATTTTCCTTCCTCAGGCTGTCACATATTTCCCTTAATCTATGTTCATTATCTTTTAATTGTTTTTCTCTTTTATCCTCAGTTTCCTTCTTTGCCATTAACTTGTCTTCTATGTCACTCACTCATTCCTCCACCTCTTGAAACCTTGTCGTTAGGACGTCTATTTTGGATTCCGTCTCATTTAATTGATTTTTAATTTCTGCCTGATTAGATCTAAATTCTGCAGTCATGAAGTCTCTTGAGTCCTTTATGCTTTTTTCTAGAGCCATCAGTAGCTTTATAATAGTGCTTCTGAATTGGCTTTCTGACATTGAATTGTAAACCAAATTTTGTAACTCTGTGGGAGAAAGGACTGTTTCTGCTTCTTACTTTTGAGGTGAGTCTTTCCTTCTAGTCATTTTGCTCAGTGCAGAGTGCCAAAAAACATGTTGTATTGGGAAAAGGAGAAAAAGAGAGAAGAGAAAGATGAAAAGAAAAAGAAAAGAGAAATGAAAAAAAAAGAAGGAAAAAAGAGAAGAGAAGAAAAAATAGGGCGGGAAGCAAACAGAAATCAAAAAACAAAAAACAAGGGGGAGTATACTCTCATTCTTCATTCTGTAATTCTCGTGATTTCCCCTGGGACTTTTCAGTGCTGCTTGGTCAATAATTTGTTTATCTCTTGTGGGTCTATCTGGTCTTCAGGGGATGGGTCTGCTGTGCCCTGGATTCAACTCCAGCAGTAACTATGGAGGTCTCAGTCTGCAGGGGCCTGGATGCTCTAGGGTTGGGGGCTGCCAATCTGCTCAGCTCTGGCCATCCTGGAGGCTGGAGCGTCCTTGCTGTTCTGTGCCCTCGCACCCTCTGCTTGTCCCGGTGGGGAGCGCCAGATCTTGGGATGTGTCTCATGTGCTCTGTGCTCCCTGGCCTGTGCTGTTGGAATCACGCTCCCATTCATGCAGCTCTCTCTGGGTGGAGCATCTGCCCAAGCTGCCCCGGAGCTGCTCCCAGGGCTGGGCAGCCACCTCCACAGGAAGCCTCTGCTGGACCACCTCCAAGCTATTCCCAGGTCCAGCCAGGCATGTGCTGCAGTCCTTTAGGGAGTTTGGCTGTGAGGTTTGGGGTGTTCTCCTAGGGGCTGAGGTCCTCTGTTAGTATCCCTGGGAGCCTGAGGGCATCCCTGCCCCTTCTGGGATCTCTCTCTAACTCCCTGCTAGTGCCTTTCCATCTGGGAAGATTGGTGAAACTACTGCTTCTCAGACACGGGGCTCTCCTGTACTGGCGGCACTGTCCCAGACCTTAGCCTGGCTCCTTATGGAGCTCCACCCCCTTGGATGCCTTTTGTCTCTTTATTTCTTTTTCTGCCCATCTTCCTCCTTGATAGAAGCGTGCACTCTTCTCACTGTAGCATTTCAGCTGTTCTCTCTTTAAATCTCAACCCTAATTCATAGGTTTTCAGGATGATTTGAAAGTTATGTAGGTAATTTGGTGGCGTCAGGTGACTTGGGGATCCTACTCTTCTGCCATATCGCCCCTGGATCTGAGAGAAACACTTTGGATCAGAAACTCTATTATGAGCTTCCTGAGGACACTCCACACCATTTTCCATAGTGGCTGTTGTAAGTTTCATTCCCACCATCCAGTGTCAGAGGGTTCCCCTTTTTCTCCACATCCTCATCTACGAAGGTTTTAAAATCTAGCAATTGCACCAATGTAATTTGGTATCTCATTGTGGTTTTGATTTATATTTTTCTGTTCACAAGTGATGTGGAGCATTCTTTCATGTGCCTTGTGCCTTTGGCCACGTGTAGGTCCTCTTTATTGAAATGTTTGCTCCAATATTGTGGGAATTTTCATGAGCTATTAGAATATGGCTTTAAAATATAGTAGTTAAAATGAAAGATTTTAAAAAGATGTGATAAATCAATAATATAGGTTAGACAAGAATTTTAAAAATTGGATAATTTTATCTTGAAATAATATCATATCATAAAAGGAAAACCTTGAGCTGCTTTGCTATGTTCCCCTGGTGCTGGAAGTTCCAGTTCTGTTTGGTCAGGAAATGTGCTGGTCACCTGTTCTTCCAGGTGATCCTCCTAGGAAGGGCCTGCTGCACATATTCTCAGGGGTCTGTGCCTGGGTGCTATTGCAGCGAACTTGTCAGGGTGTTAGGCTCATTGTAAGCTGTTTGCTCTGTGGGTGATTTGTTCCCTGAATCCTTTCATATATTTTCGGGGTGAGAGGAAAAAAGACCACAATCGATCTCCAGCCCTGGAGATGAGTGAAGTGGTGATTGACAAATCTGCAGACTCCAGTGATGCCTCCTACAATTCTCTCCTAGCAGACATGGGGGGACACTGAAATGTGCAATGTTTACATTTCCTCAGGGAGAGGCTTTGCAGCTCTTGCTCTTACCCCCTCTTCCTGGAGGAAAGGGAAGTTTGTCCCTTTTTGTGTGGTCACTGGTCCCCCATAAGGAACGATCAACCTGTCCAATGGTCACACAATCTGCCTCCCAGAGGAAGGGGGAAGATGTGTTCCAGTCCCTTGTATGGACCCAGCATGGACCATGGTCTCCTGGCCAAGCATGAGACCGTGGATAATGGCACCTCAAGTTGAACATTCTCCCATGCTTGCTGATCCAAACCCATTTCCCTGAACCAATACATGGGGTCTGTGCTTGCTCAGGTGCTTGGGTACTTTCTGGCTTCCAGGAATATTGAGACTCCACTCACTTACCTGTGGTCTGGGCCCTTTCACTTATGGCAGGGCAGGAAATTCTCTGGAGAAACACATTTCTAAAGGTCCAGATTTTGAACATCAGGGCTCTTTCATTTTCAAGCAACTGGCTTACACATGCTACCTCCAAGCCGCTCATTATCTTCTGATTAATCCCTTCCATTTTGCTTTTCCATTCCACCAGACAATTTTTTTTAACTTTTCTATTTAGTAGTATCAGCCATTCTTGATTAGATTTCAGCTTGAATTCTCTGGTGTTCAGGATGGCTTGATAGTTATATAGCTAATTTTAGGGGACTAGCTGACATTAGTACCTCTACCCCACCATCTTCCATCCATCTGAAAAAACAATTTTAAGGGCTTCACCCAAAGTTATTCAGATGGTTAGTCCATGAAACTGTCATTTCCCAAGAAATTCAAGTTTCTTTTGCAAATAAATTCACCTTTATTTAGTATCATCCAAACTAGAGACTACGAAGCTGTCCCTCTTTAATTGAATGAAAAAGAATCTTCAATGTAATTCCTACGAGGAATTGTTATTCTGTAATAAAAAGAGATTGAGCCTTGGAAAGCCTCTATGTCTCAGTTGGTTAAGATTGTGACTCTGGATTTTTGTACAGGTCATGACCTCAGGTTCTTGAGATGAAGCCATGTGACAGCCACTTGCTGTGCCTGGATCCTGCTTAAGATTCTCCCTCTTGAAAAAACATGAGAGACAACTCACTCTGAGAAACAAACTAGGGGAACTGGAAAGGGAGTTGAGCAAGGGATTGGGGTGACTGGCTGATGGTCACTGAGGGGGACAGCTGGCAGGCTGAGCAGTGGGTGTTATGCTATACATTGGCAAATTGAACTGAAACAACAAGAACGAAATAAATGCTACACTATGAGATACTCAACCTGGATGTTAAAGGACCAAAATAAACTATTTTCCTGGAAAAAAAAGAGATGTCTCTTTGAGTAGCTTTTTATTACAACCAATTCTGAATTTTTTAAAATTTTGTTAAAGTTGGAAAATCCTAGAGTTCCATTGCTCTTTTTACATAGACATCATAAGGTCCCTTTTAGTGAGGTGTCAGGGTAGTTTTTCATATTTCTCTCTTCCTTTAGAAACATCTCCAGTTGAAGAACAGACAAGGCTTCTAGGAACATTTGAGGAACATTTGCCTTAACTTGGTGGTGAAAAACTTGGGTAATATCCTAACTGTTCTTTAAGATGTTGCCATCTCTGCATGTAGTAAAGTAGTGCCTTCTAGTCTGGGTGCTGAAATTCCTAGATTTATGGATATTCCAGCTCCTAATTTACAGTGAAAGAACCAGGATTACTGAAGGGAATGGACTGGGTAACCATCTTTGCTACTGTGTACTTGCACCAAGGGAACTCACAGGATTCTGAAAGCTTTTCCTATTTAAATGGACAACTGAAAATATTTTCCTCTCTTTAAATAGGTTATATCCTAAATAATGAACTGTGTTCCAGCAAAATTGTAATTTCTTTGAACTCTATATTACTTCTTGTGAAGATTGAGAGCAAATACATGAATACATTTCATATTCTACAGTTTTCTTTTTTTGAATATGTCATATACTTTGAATCATGAACCATATTACTTTCTCAGACTCATCTCCTTCATTTTGATGAATACACATAGCATTCATTGAGATCTTTTGGATGGCTTGAAAGCTCCATTATTTTTTATTTCATTCTTGTTTTATTATTTTCTTCTTGAAAGAGGGAAAGAGTGTTTCTAGTTAGGGTTACGGATAGATGAGGATGAAGGGAATCTCTTAGCAGGATCCTTGCTCAGCATGGAGCCTGATTAGGGGCTTGATCTCAGAAGCCTGAGATCATGAACCAAGGAAAAATCAAGAGTCTGCCCACTCCCATTCTATGTATATGTTGTTGACCATTAATTTTCCATTGAAAAGGGGATCTTGTAGGTAACTTTCCAGGTCAGTCCAAACAGCTTTGCTATTCAAAATGGGTCATCTGAATATCAAACCATGAGTGTGTATAAGCTGATAATGGACAGGTAACACCAGGTCATACCTGCATCTAAAAGAATTCTATTAGCATATGAATACACCTTGGCTTTTTTGGGGGGTTAGGGGGTTAGAAAAAATTCCAGTGTATGTCTTCATTAAGCTCAGTTCAATGTTTCAACTGTTTACTCTTTCCTCACACCTGGCTATGGGAGGGGTCTATTTTTAGAAGCACGTGGCACTTTGATGCTTCAGATGAATTGTTGCAGAAAGTTAGGTATCTGGAGAAGGGGAGGAGTGGGTAGGAGGTGCAAGAGGAAACAAAACAGGATAATAAGATAGAAGTGGAGAAAAACAGCTAGAGGAAGGCGAGTAGGAGCATTTACTAAAGAGGTGCCTCTAGTTTATTCTTCCCTAGCATTGTCAAATTGTTCTTTAGCTTTGGCCAAAAAAAAAATGGTTAATGAAACAAATTTGATGCCTATTTCCTTTGTGAGGCCTCAGTGTATCAACCAACGGTGCTGCCCTTTCATCCTCCTTCTTTTTTAAGAGATTTCTCTAGGGAATTAATTTGTTCAGTTCTATTAATCCAGAGTTGGCCTTGAAGTCCCAAAACACATTGGTGAAGTGGTGTGGATCAAGAATTAAAATCGTGAGAACCAGACATAGGAGAAACAAACATGATTTCAGGTAGAGGGGAGGATTCAGGTTAGTTGGTCCCAAGACAGCTAGTAACATTTGATGGAATTTGTGTACCTCATTCCATGAGTCCCCTAAAATTACAACTGGTCAGCACGGAACAAACAGCTAATGATGTGTCCACCCCAGCAGGCACAACCTCAGAGTGAATACTTTCAGGACACAAAACTGAGATAGTCAGAGAAACTCAACTGATGGGATTTCTGAGCCTCAGAAAAGTTCTTTTTCAGGGTGGATGCCAGTCCTGTGAGATCCTCACACTCACTGCTCTGTGATGCTGGCTCAGTGAAGACTCATAGGGCACTATTCCTGCTTCTATGCTCAGATGCTTCTTCTTATGACACACACCAGTTTTACACAGCACAGCGATGCACAAAATGGTAACCAAAAACAGCATAAGGGGACCTAAAGGAATAGTCTGATTCCATAAGAGTCCAAAGAAGTGGGAACAAAAATGGTATCCAGGTGCCATACTGAGTACAAGCTGTCTAGGAACTGCCTCAGAGAACACATTTCAGATTGAGGGCTCCCTCTTCATGGGAGGGCTCCTCCCATGGACTCGATAGCTGCCAAGAGCAAGGCACAGAGGGCCTCTTTGAGTGCCCTTGCTCAAAGCAATAGGATGCTCTGAACATGTCCCATGGATCCCTTATGATGAACGATGGCCAACTAAATGAAAGTAATTAAAGAATATTGACTCAGATCATGTTAGAGCAAGGGAGTCAGCCACTATTATTTGTGTTGAGCAGAGCCCCAGCATCAGACTGAAGGGTGCAAACTCACTGTAGGGTTTAAATGGAAGGCTTCAGTTATGCCTTGATGAGAAGCTATTGTATGCAGAGGGTATAGAGAGCTGTCCAGAAGTGAGGCACCATATGTAATTGTGAATGATGATTCTTACTGATCGGTGGTACTAGGTAGGAACTTGGGACAAGTGTTAGGAAAGCTCTCAGTTATTCATAGTTCTCAGTGTGACAGTGGTTATGGTGTGGAATCCTGAGCCTGTGGCTAGAGTGGTATAAGGTTATTCGGTAGAATCTTGAATCAGGTGGACCAAATATTCTGATGTAAACAAACACCAGGTGCTGGGTACAGCCGCCAAACATTCTACGCTCTATCTGATATAAACAAGGCCTTCTCCCTTGAATAACTGCAAGATAATGAGCTGGTTCCATGATTGGCTGTGGGTCAGAAATCTCTCTGAATGAACTATCTGGCTATTATTTATACTTTCAATTTTCCAAGTTCCCTGGGGACCTTCTACTAGGAGAAGGCTAGGGAAGTTTTTGGGCTAGGAAGAAGAGAGAGATTATACATTTAAAGATCCCAAGTTGTCAAGTGCTGGATGACCGCAAATGCTGCAAGATGAGAATCCTCCATAGGAGCATATCATTAAGAGAGACGATGGTGGTGCCTGGTGACTTAATAGATCAGGTTCTTATCAAGGAATTAGCTCATGTCCTGAACTCAGGGTGCTGGTTTGAGCTCAATAGCAGGATTTGCAGCCTATCTTCATGGGGTTCTCTCACACCTTCTGCCCCACCCCGCAAAAAACAGAGTCTCTCTATCTCAAAATGTAACAAATGACTACTTACAAAACAAAATAGTATAAAATGAATGACAGGAAATAAGTTACATATGAAGTTGATTTAATACTGAGTCTCCACAGTCACCAAAATAATATTCCTTGTGCAGCAGCATACGAACGGGGATGGATGGTCTGATGAAAGAATAGAGGACAGTTAAGGGTACAGGAGGATGAGTCACAGCTCCTAGGATCTATGTCCTGAACCCCAGAACTCAGTTTTGCCTTCTGCTCTAGTCTTCTCATCCACACATACCTAGAAACAACATCCTTTCAAATCTATGATGGGAATGGCCTTGAGTCTCTGTGCTTTCCCTGGTCTCATATTCAATATCCTGAACCAGGAAACAAGGCCTGTCATCCCATTCTTCAAAGAAGCCAGCAAATTTTCTATGACTTTCTCATCCCACGTTATGATCCCTCTTTCTGCTCACTCCTGCTTCACTCTCTTGTTTCTCCCAAGCATTAATTGCTCATTTCTCTTCTCCTTCACCTCCAAAAGCCATTATATTCTATGGTGAGGGAATGCTTGAGATTGATCAGCTTCTTATGCGACCCTCCTTAATCAGTTGATCAAAGATCCAATACAGGAAACGCTGGAGTAGTTGCAATGGGCTGCGGGCCTATGGGCTGGGGTTGCATGTGGTCATGAGGGTGCCATCTCACTGGGCTATGTTGACTGCTTTGTGCTTGGGGTGCTCTTAGATACTTGAGACAAGCTTAACATTTATATATATTTTAAATGCTTATTTATTTAGTTTTATGTAAATTCAATTTGGCAACATCCAGTGCTCATCTTATCAAATGCCCTCCTCTTGGCATTTAAGAAATAGGGAAAGGCATTATGAGGGAAAGGAGTGGAATTGAGTGGGAAAAATTAGAGAGTGACACAAACCATGAGAGACTCCTAAATCTGGGAGACACTGAATCTTTAGAACAGCCCATACATATTGTAGCCCACAGAGGAGGTGAATGTGATGGTAGAGGTAAAATATCTTCCCAATATCCTTTAGTTTAAATCTGGGATTATGGGTTTTCCAAAGCAGATGAGGCCGCATCAATACCAGCTCGAGCCAGCATTTGCCCTGCTTCTGAAAGACTGGGCCATGGGCTCCAGGCAGGCATGAGGGAAAGTCTGAGGCTGGTCCAAGACCCTGGTATGGGGAGCAGGCCCTGTACTGTGTGGTTATAGTAGTGAAATCAGACAGGAACAGAAACCCTGGCCGCCCTGCCTAGAGCCTGTCCTAGGCCTGGTCAGACCAGGAGACTCACTCTGCAGAACCTTGAGCACAAGTGTGTACCACCCGACCAGGAGCTTTCAAATTTTCCTCCAGATTCTGTCCACCCAGCGATGGCCTAAGGTGGCTGCACTTGAGCCTCTCTCACAGACAGGCAAGTACAGATTTTATTTTTGTCCCAGGACTGAGGATTGTGCAAGGAAAGGAGGAGGGAACTGAGCTACTGACCGTACCTCCCAACTCACTTCTGCTGGAACCTGAGGCATGTGCTGGGAGGGAACATTTCTATGATGTCCATCCCTAGAGTGCCCTTACACCCCTGGCCAGAACTGAGCGTAGCCCGACACTGCTACGGTGTGACATATAGGTGCAGAGGGAGTGGGTCTCTAGCTCTACCAGTACCTGGCAGCAACAGAAACACCCTTTGTGCAAGTTCAGAATGGTATGGCAGTGTGTATCTCAAGAGATTGGATCCATCCAAGACCAAAGGCAATCACCTGGAACAAAAGCTCTCCTGCTCTATTCCTAAGAAATTCTAACCAAACATAAGTTAGGACTTTAGTGCTTCCCAGTGACAAAGGGAGCGGGATCTGGTCTTCAGGAATGATAATTAAATAAGAATCAGAAGAATATGACCAACTCCATAACCCAGGTCAGAATGTTTCTTACTATTTTACCAAAGTAACCTTGTTATTTATGATACAATAGACTAAAGAAGAGCACCTTTGTGTCTCAGTAAGTAAATTTTCTGACTGCAGCTTAGAACATTATCCAAAGATCTTAAGGGCAGAACTGTGTCAGACTCTGTTCAGTGTGGAGTCTGAATTTCCATCTCCCTCTGCCCTTCATCTCTCTCATATAAATACATAAATATATAAATAAATGATATAGATAGATAAATACAATTGCATTCCTATATTAATCTTTCTGATATCATCCAGCCCACCCTCAGTCTAAAAATAGCATGTATAGAAAAAAAATAAAAAATAAAAATAAAAATAGCATGTATAATCCACCTCCTCCCAGGGATGCTCTCCATATTTTCCTGCCTCATTGTAACACCCTACCTAAGGATTCTTTTTCTTCAGTAATTGCATCCTCAATAGTCTCCACCGCCCAATCTTTAGAGACATAGCATGAGAAGGTGATTCGAGAGTGGGGCCCTGTATTCCTGCTACTCCAGCTAAGGCCAGCTTGGGAACAGCTGTCAACACATGCTCTTCCTCCAGATCCTCCGACCTTCTCTGGGCTTTGCGAGTTATAGCCATTCAACAAGACATTGGACACAGTTGCAAATATTCCTTGAGAGAAAGGACCCCCTCCACCTGTCATTTCCCCATTTCCATAGGATCATGATAGCTCTCACTTGGGCATGGATCCCCCTGAGTTCCACCTGTGATTGATGATGGACACACACTGGGTTAGAAGGTTTTGTGAGCAGCTGCTGTGTCAGACTCAGAGCAGCTGCCAAGGAGAGCCATCTGTGATGATCAAAATCATCTGTGTTTAAAAATACTCTACTGGACACCAGAAATGTGGTTGTATGATGAAGGATGGAACATGTAACTTCAATGACTTTAAGTAATTTCAACATATGTAGACATGTCTGGCTATTGGCCGCCTCCTTAGATAGCTCAGGTCTATCCAAAAATGAAGCAGCTATGCCATCCCTGACCCCGGATTCATGAGTGGAATTTGCTGCCCTGACATGATGGTTCATTTCCGTTGGTCTCTGGGCTCTTATCCATCAGGTGCCTAATCACTACGTGAGGTCCTGGCAACACTCAGAAAAGAATGTCCACTCTCATGACCCAGAGGAATCCCAGAACGTGCTGATGGTGGGCAAGGACAAGACTATGACCCCACACATCTGTGCTGGTCATATTCAGATGAATGAGGCAGAAAGGGGACACATCACCCTTTTCAGGACCTCACACTTTCCTTCCTTATACAGGCTAGAGCCTGGGTAGGTACCTAGTTTAGTGTGGGGCCCAACACCCCAGAAAAGCTGTGCACATACTTTGCAACCTGGAACTGGATCTCTGTCCAGGGATTTTAGATCAGGGACTTCTCAGGGCTAAGTAGTGTAGGGACAAGAAATGAGGGACGTTTTGCTGATGACTTTGCAGGGACAAATTGTAATCAGTGCTTTTGTCATCTTGAGTATGAGGACACAAAGTTTGGACCTGAGGAATCTAAGAGCATTTCAGGGAAACACTCAAACTGATGTCCCGTAGACCATAAAATGGAACTGCACAGAGTACTTTGACTCTGGAATCAGCCTCCATCCCTTGGCTGGGCTCAGTGAGCACTGGAGTCCATGTCCTTCCACTTCCTCTTACCTCCATGGACACAAATTTGTTACATGAATGATACATCTTTGCTTGAAAATAAATGACCATGGGTTTCCACCTGGAAGACTGCTTTTCTGGTGGTCACTGTTTTGTGTATATTTATATTGGAGTTTGATTTGCCAACATATGGTGTAGCACACAGTGCTTATCCCATCAAGGGCACCCCACACTGCCTATCACCCAGTAACCCCATCCTACCACCAATTCCCCTTCCAATACCCCCATTTGTTTTCCAGGATAGGAATCTCTCATGTTTGTCACCCTCACTGATGTCTCCTACTCATTTTTTTTGTTTTTCCCTCTACACCTGTGATCCTCATTCCAGTGAGAACCCAGAATCAGATTGTTGCTCCTGACAAAATACAGGAAGAGCCCAGTTGCAGAATACATACTGCTTTCACAAGTTCGTGAGGCCACCTGCAGGTACAAAAGAGGACACCATGAGGCTCAGCTCCCATTATACTGTCTGTCTGAACTGATTTTAAAGCTCCCGATGACATAAAGAAGCCAGATGGAACATCATGTTTGAGATATTGGTGCCCAAATAAATGACAGGACAAATGGAGGAAGTTGCTTTTCCTGAAGGAGGTGTCACTACCCATGACCCAATCACCTAGACACCCCACCCACTTCTCTTCCACTACCCCAAGTTAATTTCTCAGAGTTATCTGTCATGTTTTGTCACCACCACTGATATTTTCACTTATTTTCTATCCTTTCCCTTTATTCCCTTTCACTATATTTTACATCCCCCAAATGAATAAGAGCATATGATGTTTGTCTTTTTCCGATTGACTTACTTCACTCACCATAATACCCTCCAGGTCCCTCCATGTCAAAGCAAATAGTGGGTATTTGTCATTTCTAATGGCTGAGTAATATTCCATTGTATACATATACCATATCTTCTTTATCCATTCATCTTTTGAAGGACAAAGAGGTTCCTTCCACAGTTTGCCTATTGTGGACTTTGCTGCTAGAAACATTGGGGTGCAGTTTACCCAGTGTTTCATTACATCTGTATCTTTGGGGTAAATCGCCAGCAGTGCAATTGCGAGGTCATAGGGCAGATCTATTTTTAACTCTTTGAGGAACCTCCACAGTTTTCCAGAGTGACTGTATCAGTTCACATTCCCACCAACAGTGCAAGAAGGTTCCCCTTCTCCACATCCTACTCAACATTTGTTGTTTCCTGTCTTGTTAATTTCCCCCATTCTCACCGGTGTGAGGTGGTATCTCATTGTGGTTTTGATTTGTTTTTCCCTGATGTCAAGTGATGGTGTGCATTTTCTATCTGTTTGTTGGCCATGTTCTTTCTATATCTTGGATACTAGCCCTTTGTCTGATAGATCACTGGTAAATATCTTACCATTTTGTATCTTGTCTTTTACATTTTTTGACTGTTTCACAGTGCAAAAGGTTCTTATCTCTATGAAGTCCCAATAGTTCTCTTTTGCTTTTGTTTCTCTTGCGTTCATGGATGTGTCTTGCAAGAAGTTATGGTGGTCAAGTTCAAAAAGCCTGTTGCATGTATTCTGCTCTAGGATTCTGATGGAATCTTGTCTCACTTTTAGATTTTTCATCCATTTTGAGTTTATCTTTGTGTATGTGTAAGAGAATGGTCCAGTTTCATTCTTATGCATGTGGATGTCCAATTTTCCCAGCACCACTTATTGAAGAGACTGTCTTTTTCCAAAGGAAAGCCTTTCCTGCTTTGTCGAATATTAGTTGCCCATAAAGTTGAGGGTCCACTTCCGGATTCTCTATTCTGTTGCATTGATCTATGCAACTATTTTTGTGCCAGTATCACACTGCCTTGATGACCACAGCTTTGCAGTACAACCTGAAATCTGACATTGTGATGCCCCGAGCTCTCGTTTTCTTTTTCAATATTCCACTTGCTCTTTGCAGTCTTTACTGATTCCACACAAATCTTAAGATGATTTGTTCCACCTCTCTGAAGAAAGTCCATGGTATTTTGATAGGAATTGCATTAAATATGTAAATTGCCCTGGGTAATATTGACATTTTCACAATATTAATTCTTCCAATCCATGAGCATGGAATAGTTTTCCATCTCTTTGTGTCTTCCTCAATTTCTTTCAGAAGTGTAGTTTTTAGGGTATAGATCCTTTAATTCTTTGGTTAGGTTTATTCCTAGGCATCTTATGCTTTTGGGTACAATTGTAAGTGAGGTTGACTCCTTAATTTTTATTTCCTCAGTCTCATTGTTAGTGTATAGACATGCCACTGATTTCTGGGCATTGACTTTGTATCTTGCCACACTGCCGAATTGCTGTATGAGTTCTAGCAATCTTGGGGTGGAGTCATTTGGGTTTTCTACGTACAGTATCATGTCATCTGTGAAGAGGGAGAGTTTAGCTTCTTTGCCGATTTGAATGCCTTTTTTGGTTGTTGTTGTTGTTGCTTAATTGCTGCGGCTAGGACATCTTGTACTATGTTGAATAGCAGTGGTGAGAGTGGACATCCCTCTCTTGTTTATGATCCTAGGGGAAAGGCTCCTAGTGTTTCCCCATTGAGAATGATATTCACTGTGTGCTTTTCTTAGATGGCTTTTAAGATGCTGATGAATATTCCCTCTATTCCTTCACTCTGAAGAGTTTTGATCAGGAATGGATGCTGTATTTTGTCAAATGCTTTGTCTTCATCCAGTTGGAGGATAATATGGTTCTTGTTTTTTCTCTTGCTTATATAATCAATCACATTGATTGCTTTACGTGTATTGAGTCAGCCTTGAATCCAAGGAATAATCCCATTTGGTCATTGTGAATGATCTTCTTAAAGTATAGTTGGATCCTATTGACTACTATGTTTTTGAAAATTTTTGCATCCATCTTCTTCAGGGATATTGGTATGTAATTCTCCTTTTTTGGTGGAGTCTTTGTTTTTGAATTAAGGTGATGATGGATTCGAATGGAGTTTGGAAGTATTCCAAATATTTCTATCTTTCTGAACAGCTCTAGTATTATAGATATGGTTTATTTTAAAATGTTTGATATAATTCCCGTTGGAAGCCATCTGGCCCTGGAGTATTGTGTCTTGGAAGATTTTGATGACTGCTTCTATTTCCTCCCTGGCATTTGGTCCATTCAGGTTTTCTATTCCTGTTCCTGGTTTGGTAGTTTGTGGTTGTCCAGAAATGTGTCCATTTCTTCTAGATTGCCTATTTTATTGGCGTATAGCTGCTAATAAGCTTTTAAAATCATATTTATTACCTTGGTATTGGTGGTGATCTCTCCTTTATCATTTATGATTTCATTAATTTGAATCTTTTCACTCTTCTTTTTAATAAGGCTGGGAATGGTTTATCTATATCACTAATTCTTTCAAAGAACCAAATCCTGGTTTTGTTGACCTGTTCCACAGATTTTGTGATCTCTATTTCATTGAGTTCTGCTCGAATCTTTATTAACTCTCTCCTTCTGCTGGGTGTAGGATCTATTTGCTTTTTTTTCTCCAGCTCCTTTGGGTACAGAGTTAGCTTTTGTTTTTGAGTTCTTTCCACTTTTTGGATGGATGGTTGTATTGCGATATATATCCCCCTCAGGACTGCTTTTGATGTATCCTAAAGATTTTGAATAGTCGTATCTTCATTCTCATTAGTTTCCATGAATCTTTTTAAATCTTCTCTAATTTCCTGATTGACCCTTTCATGTATTAGCAGGATGGTCCTTACTCTCCATGTGTTTGAAATCCTTCCAAACTTCTTCTTGTGATTTAGTTCTAGTTTCAAAGGAGTATAGTCTGAAAATATGCAGGGGATGATCCCAATCTTTTGGTATCGGTTAAGACCTGATTTGTGACCCAGCATGTGGTCTACTCTGGAAAGAGTTCCATGTGCGCTTGAGAAGAGTAAGTAATCAGTTGCGTTTGGATATAACGTTTTGTAAGTATCTTTGAATTCCATCTGGTCCAGTGTATCATTTAAAGCTCTTGTTTCTTTGGAAATGTTGTGCTTAGAAGATCTGTCGATTGTAGAAAGCACCGTATTCAAGTCGCCAACTATAAGTGTATTATTATCTAAATATGTCTTAACTTTGGTTATTAATTGATTGATATACTTTGCAGCTCCCACATTTGGGGTATAAATATTTTTTTAGGGCTATAAATATTGATGATTGTTAGGTCCTCTTGTTGGATAGATCCTTTAAATATAATATAGTGTCCCTCTTCATATGTTATTATAGTCATTTGGATAAACTTTAATTCATCTGATATAAGGATACCTGCCCCTGCTTTCTTTTGAGGACCATTTGATTGGTAAATGGTTCTCCAACCTTTTATTTTCAGGCTGTAGGTGTCCTTATGTCTAAAATGAGTCTCTTGATGACAGCAAATAGATGGGTCTTGCTTTTTTATCCAGTCTGACACCCTGCGCCTTTTAATGGGGTCATTAAGCCCATTCACATTCAGAGTTACTATTGAAAGATATGAGTTTAGTGTCATCGTGATACCTATTAAGTCCCTGTTTTTGTGGATTCTTTCCTTGCCATTCCTCTTTGTAGTACAGAGTCCCCCTTAGTATTTCTTGCAGAGTCAGGTTGATGGTCACATATTCTTTCAGTTTCTGCCTATCTTGGAAGCTCTTTATCTCTTCTCCTATTCTGAATGAGAGTCTTGTGGATAAAATGTTCTTGGTTGGATATTCTTCTCATTTAGGACACTATATATATCTTGTCAGTCCTTTCCAGCCTGCCAGGTCTCTGTGGAGAAGTCTGCTGTTATCTTAAGGCTTTTCTCCATAAAAGTTAGGGATTTTTTGTCTTTTGCTGATTTAAGGGTCTTTTCTTTATTTTTGGAATTTGCAAATTTCACTATTAAATGATGGGGTACTGAGCGGTTTTTGGTCTCTGGGGCCTGCGGTCCTGAAATGCATTTCTAAGTCTGCCCAGCTCCATCCCCGTGGGGCCGCTACCTGAGATGCTGGACAAACTGTTCCAGGAGCTGTGCAGCTCTTCTGCATGGAGCTTTTGCCTGAGCCACCAGCTGAGCTGTGTCCATGTGTGGTATACCTTAAACAAATGTATCCTTGGGGGTCATCTTGACCCAAAAGTAAAAGCAGTAGTAACGTGGGCACCATAGTGGTTCCTTTGCAAAGCACCTCCCTTTGTCTTGGGTCATGTTTTCAAGCTCCTGAGATACATTATATTATGCATACATCAAAATGCACACTAATGCATAGCACAGAGCAGTCCTTAATATTAGTGGTCAACAGCAATGATAATAATATGACCAAATCACTTTGTACTTTGTGGTGAATGTTGCCCAATAGTGTAGGTATGAATAATTGTGGAAATTATGTGCCAAAGGATTTGGTGATAGGAAAAATGTTTATATTATATGCTGCATTGTGACATCAGACTAACTCTAATGTCAGTAGTGAGGTCTATTTATTAAACCACAATAATAGTTTTATGTGTTAATATTTAACATGGACTAATATATCCAAATGCTATCTTCTCAACAGCTACCATTTAATCTGATGTAATTAGATTTCTCAATATGTTTTACTATGCCAGACCATTTAAATTTAAATTAAGATGTTTACACATGAAACATAAGGAATATGGCTTAGTATATATGGTTTAGTATATTTTTCTTTACTTGGCAGCCTAAGCAAAATGTAATAATGATTTTTTTTCAGAGAGAGGCAAAGAGTTAGTGTAAGGAGCAGAGGGTCAGAGGGAAAGGAAGAGAGAATACTAAGCAGGCTTCATATTGAATATTGGTGAATCTGATGACTTTGAGATCATGACCACAGCTGAAAACCAGGAGGCAGAAACTTAGCTGGCAGAAACATGCAGTAGCCCTAGAACAATGTTTCTTGAGTCAATTTAATGAATGATTTTTTTATTGTACCTTCCATTGACTCATTGGATGGGTGTATTTTTCTTTTTCTGCAAACTTGAAATATTTTCACCCACTTTTCAGGCTAATTGTATCCAGTTGATTTCATAAATAGTTTTTGTTTTGGGCTTTTAATTGTACATCCTAGGAAATGGATGAGCATAGAAAGAGCTGTTGACATCTTCATGTTAGAAGACAATCCAAAATGATTGGTAACATTATCAGAGTTCAAACTATTGATCCCATTACACATCATTGTCTTGCAGAGCCACCTGGCTCAGTAGGCTGTACAAAGGCTTCGGAGTTGCAGTATTCTTAAGGTAGCCAAACAAGAATATAAACTGATAAAGTCAGAATGAAAAACAACATTGAGTGCCCTCACAATATTTAAAAAGATCTGTCACATTAATCTAGAAGTCTTAGGTTTGGCAAATAGACTTCAAAGTGTTGAAATCTGATTTTTACAAAGGTTTCTGCACATGTAGTGCAATAGCATTTACAACGTTGGAGAAAAAAGAAACAACATCATGTTCATTGATGAACAAAAGGATAAAAATTAATTTATCTCTAATAAAATAATGAAATATTATTCATCTCTAATGAAATATTAATCCATGTTATGAGAAAGGAAATCTCAATAATTGAATGACATGCATGCCTATGGAGGCCATTATGTAAGAGAAATAAGCAGGCAGTGTAAGACAGATACTGCATGTTGGGACATATATGGGGAACCTAGAATAGTCAATACACAGCATCAGAGAATAGTATAGGAGCTAGAAGGAGGAAAAGTGGGAAATGATGCAGGTAGGGTACAAACTTCAATGATGCAAATTCAGAATGTTCTGGATTTCTATCTGCAATCAAGGGCCTGTAATTAACAACACTGTATTATAGGCTTGAAAATCATGAAGAGATGAGATGATATCAAATGCACTTACTGTCAAATGGAAAGGAAAATCGCTAGCAGACACTGTGTGGGCATATATCTTTCTTTAGATGAGACAATATGGAAATACAGAACAACATATTAATTGAAATCTGAAATCATTGTGTTGATGACTTGCCAAGAGTTACAATATGATGAGTAAGGGGTCCAGGAGAGGAGTGGGGTTGAATATGTGTGTAGAGAGTACCTGAATACCTGAGACCTTCCAAGTGTCATGGAGATCATGCTCTGCACTCCTGGTCCAAAAGCTGCCTCTGCCTATGTCTCAAATCTTCCTGCCCTTGATTCTCTATGGAAGACATTTCACAAACTGGGGGACTGCCTGAGCCAAGAGTAAGGTCCATATCCTAACTCAGTCATCTAACTCCTGGTTTCAATCCCTGACCCAAAACACAAAGCAGTTGACCCAAAGTAAAGATGTGGTATGGCGACAGTCACCCAATTGTGGTCAACCTTCCCCAGTGTAAACACTGCCAGCTTTCTCACACGGAGTCATCCTGGGCACCAGTGGACAACCCTCAATTACAAGTGGACTGCTCCCAAGCTGACGTAGAACCCAGGACGTTCCAAGAATGCTGTCCAATGAGGGCTATTCCAAGAACTAGCTTTCCTTCAACTGACCAAACATGATGAACAGTTATTCTGAATTCATGACATTCAAGCATGTTTTAGGCCTCAGAGTGATGATGTTATCAGACATACTACCACATGTGTCTCATAATTTTTTTTCCTTATAGAGGCTCCATGTCCAACATAGAAACTAGACACATGACTCTAGATCAGGTGTCACATCCTCCACCAATGATCCAGCCAGGCACTTGCCATTCTGCTGAAAATTCTGAGTATTTTTGTGATATGTCCTGAAGTCAGATGATGCCATGACACTGATTGAACAGGCATTGATTAGCTCTGTATCTCAGCTGTACAAGAGAAATCAATGAGGTTGGTGGATAACAAGCTAACAAACTGGCCATTGAGTCTAATCTTTCCTTGTCCCAGGGGTAGAGTCACAGGATTTCAGCATTACTAGTGCTCCCCATACATACGATACTATCAAATACCATGAAAGAAACTCCTTTATTCTGAGCAGATCAAGGTCACTTGCTGAAGAACAGCTCAGCACTGACAGACATCAACTGTGTATCTAATCGTGCCTCCAAGCACTCAGAATCTTCAAAATGACACAACCATGGATTTGAATTGACCACTATCTTAGCTTTAAGCTGACCATAGTCATGTTTTGACTGACCAGTGCTATAATGTAGAACTTACCAGGTTTCTGTGTCCTTTTCCTATTAGTGACTATGACAGGATCTGTACTACTACAGCTCAAGAGCTCCCCTGTGCTTTGTAACCACTGAGATGATGTCATAATGACAGTGTTGGGATTTCCCTTGGTACAGGTGGTTCCTGACATAGACTCAAATGCTAAATCTCCTTTGCATAGTAAGCAAAGATCCCATGCCTGATTAATCACTGCAGTTTAGTTCTCTAATTAGAATATGAGCTTTGGAACCACAAGCTTCAATTCATATCCTGGATACTTAAAACAGAGTTCATGACCCTCATCACTGTGCCTCTTTTTCTCCTTCCTCCTGAAGAGGAGGAAGAATCAACAGAACATCACATATGTGTTTGTTGAGCATTGAATGAATAAATGTTTGGATAGAGATCAGGAAGGTTAAGTAGAAGCTAAATATCCTCTCTGAAATCTCATGTTTCACAAGTTCCAGAGCTGGATTGAAATCTGGCAGTCTGATTTCCTAGACCATTACCCTCTAAGATGAAAGAGGTTCACCTAAATACAATATTTTACCTTAACACAAATTAGTAGTGACAGAATTAAAGGCGTCAGGAAAAAAAAAAAAGCTATTGCTCCCTCCCTGAATATACTCTTGGGAACCTTGATCAAAAATATACATGACTCTCCTGTACATCCTTCCACCCCCTTCATTGGAAAAACATTAAAAATTGTTTTTTATATATTAAGCACTATGCACAGTATGTATCCATGAAAATAAAAATGACATGTAATAATAAAAATCAATAACCTTTCTGAGGGTTTTCACACATTATTTTGAATTATTCTCACAACAACATACATGGCCAGCATTGCTTGTACGTCTACAGATACAGATGCACATAGAAGATGCTAGTAGAGTGTGAAGTTGGCACTTGAACTTAGTTCTTGAGACTACAGAGCAGTATGGCCTGGGCCCTTAGGGAGGAGCAGCTAAGTATAAAGAGGCAGACACAAAACCAGCCAAGTAGAATTCATGATCAGTTAAATAATGGAAATACTTATAAGAAGTGATTAGAGTCCAGAGGAGCTATAGATAAGATTTCACAAAAGAAGTGGTGCTTGAATTGAGTTTTGAAGAAAGACTAGGACTTCCAGTTCCATCCACGTTGAAGCAAATGGTGGGTATTTTCATTTCTAATGGCTGAGTAATATTCTATTGTATACATAAACCATATATTCTTTGGAGGGTATTATGCTGAGTGAAATAAGTCAATTGGAGAAGGACAAACATTATATGTTCTCATTCATTTGGGGAATATAAATAATAGTGAAAGGGAATATAAGGGAAGGGAGAAGAAATGTGTGGGAAATATCAGAAAGGGAGACAGAACATAAAGACTCCTAACTCTGGGAAATGAACTAGGGGTGGTGGAAGGGGAGGAGGGTGGGGGTGGGCGTGACTGGGTGATGGGCACTGAGGGGGGCACTTGACGGGATGAGCACTGGGTGTTATTCTGTATGTTGGCAAATTGAACACCAATAAAAAATAAATTTATTATTTAAAAAAAGAATAATGATTGAAAAAAAGAAATGATTCAACCACTTTGTCCATGTAAAAAATTAATACGCAAATTGAATGTAAATATAAATAGTATCCCTATAATAAATAGTTACAAGGATATGAAATCTGTAATATATTATGATTCAACTTTTCATTCTGATGTATTTCACATATACGGATAGCTTAGAAGCCATTAAATACATTTTTCCTTCATTTTACTTTGAGCTGAAGCACAAATTTAAACATATACCCTGATCACATGTAAACAGTGTCATCTTCTGGCAGTTGAAACTATTTGTATATTGACATACAATTCATTATGGATTGTACTGCCATTTTCTTGACAAATTATGTGTACAGTTTAATGAATAAAAACCCTTAATCTTGGGGCATCTGGTTGGCTCAGTAAGTTAAAGTTCTGACTCTTGGTTTTGGCTCAGATCGTGATTTCAGAGTCCTGGAATTGAGCCCCCTATGGAGCTCAGAGCTCAGTTCTGAGTTGGCTTGAGATTCTCTCTCCCCTCTGTCTACCCTTCCCACTCATGCATGCAAATAAATAAATAAATAAATAAATAAATAAATAAATAAATAAGTCTGGGGGTAATAACTTTAAACTAAAATCAGTTGATTTCTTTAAATAGCCTTTAAAAATAAAAGCATTCATTACCATGTCTTTAAATTGATAAAATTTAAAAAGGGACTAAGTCATGAACTCTAGATTCTACTACTAAATCTTCTAACTAGATATTGAATCTTAAACTAATCACATGTCTCCTCAGGACCTCAGTCTCCTCAACTGAGGAAATAAGACTGTTCAACCAAGTCATTAATTAAGTTTCTTGCAGTCTAAAGTTCCATTTGATTTTAGCTTTAGAAATTTCATTTCTGGTTTTAGCATCCTATTACTGAATATAGGCCTGTTTATGACACTTTCTCATAGTTATCTCTTTTACTTATGCGGTTTTGTCTGGTTATGCTCTCTGCTTGAATTTTCTATGGAAATAAATCTCAATTTATATTTATCCTTCTCACTGCCCAAATAGCCTTCTCCTACACAGTAGAAAGACAGCACTGAATTGTAAATAAAACTAAATTGAAGTAACTGAAAACAAGTTTTTAAAAACATTCATGATGATTTAAATAAGATGTCAATGTCAAACAGAGCAATTAAAATAGCAAAGACATCTCTCAGGGATGCCTGGATGGCTCAGCAGTTGAGTGTCTGCCTTTGGCTCAGGTCCTGATCCTGGGATCCGGGATGGAGTCACATCAGGTTCCTTGTGGGGAGCCTGCTTCTCCCTCTGTCTCTGCCTCTCTCTGTGTGTCTCTCATGAATAAATAAATAAAATCTTAAAAAAGAAAAAAGAAATCTCTCCAAAGCTTCTGGAATCTTAAGTGTTTACAAAATAAATAAGAAACAGAATAGGCTCAAGTTTGGGCAGTTCTTCCTAACATCCCCATAGATTTTACCAACACTAGCCTGTATTACAGGCTTGTCCCCTTGGATTCATTTGGTGTACCCTTCTTCCTTTGAGTCATTAACTCAATTTTCAAAATATCTTGTTCTAATACACATATACCTTCTTATTCAAACTCTTTGGCATCCATCTGTCCAGGCTCTCAACTTCCTAGGCCTGCATTACTAAAATATCCATTATGGTTTCATGCTTTTCTAAAAGTAATGTAAGGATCATCTGGGATGCTGGTTAGAGCATGTCATCATCTATACCAGCACTGTTGACAGAAATTTCAGATGAGTCACAAATATAATTTTAAATATTCATGTAGTCAGATTAAAAAACTAAAATGAAACAAGTAAAATTATTCTGATGCATGTGAAAATATTATTTCAATATGTAATCAATTAAAAACCATATCAGTGTGAAACTTTACATTCTTTTTTTTTATATACTAGTCTTTGAAATTTGATATTTTTATAATTGTAGCATATCTCAGTTCAGACAAGCACATTTCAAGTGACTACGAGCCAGCTGTGGCTAGTGGCTATGGTACTGGACTGAATTAGATTTGGAGAAAAGAGAATAAAAGTCAGGAATCTACATATAGCAAAATACCCAAGTGATTCTTTCACACTCTCAAGTTTGAGGACCACCACTCTAGACTGACCTATATACAATCCACTCTACAACACTACCTTTAATTATGTCAGTTCTTTTTTTTTTTTTTTTTTTTTTTAATTATGTCAGTTCTAAGAGCCTAGAAATCCCTGGTACATCCAACTAGGGTGGATATTTGAAGCTCTCAAAATGTGGCCTCACCTCATCCATCCAACCTGCTCTCCAATTTGAAAAGGCCTTGAGTTCTTCCATGAAATTTTCCTAGGAAAATAGTCAAATGATCATTCATTCAACAAATATTGATGGAGTACCAACTAAATGTCATCATGGATCCTCCATGGCAACAAGGAAGATATAACACAAATCATTACAGAAGTATTACAATGTCATCGTTTTCATTGTAACAATGAAAGCATTGCTTTGAAATAGTGCTCTGAAATGCTAGGAGAATGCATAAGGGTAGGATCTTATAGTCTGAGAGGCCAAAGGAAATCTCTAAAATACAGTTACATTTAAGTAAAAATCAATCAATCAATCAAGTAATTTGAACAGGTAGAAATTTATAGGCAGCAGTAAGCACATTATGAAAAGCCCTGAGATGGAAAAGTGACTAAAGGAATATGCAGATTGGTAAAGTAATCTGAAAGACAGCCATAGAGTTAGGCAGGAGCTGGATAAAGCCAAGTTTATAAGACTTCAATTTTTGTTTCTTTTCAAGTGTGCATATTTAAACAACACTAGATTACAAACTCCTCAAAAGGTACAGACTGGTCTTCTAAACTTAAATATTTCACATCTCCTCATAGTGCACAAAAAAGTATTTAATAAGGGATGTCTTGGTGGCTCAGTGGTTTACTGCCCACCTTCAGCCCAGGGCATGATCCTGGAGACCTGGGATCGAGTCCCATGTTGGGCTCCCTGCATGGAACCTGCTTCTCCCTCTGCCTGTGTCTCTGCCTCTATCTCTCTCTTTGTGTCTCTCATGAATAAATAAAATATTATTTAAAAAGCATTTAATAAATACTTCTTCTATACATGAAAAACATATTTTGCCAGGCTTTTAAATTCTAGAATCTCAAGGAATGGATGCATTCCTGGAAAGCCACAAACTACCAAAACTGGAACAGGAAGAAATAGAAAACCTGAACAGGCCAATAACCAGGAAGGAAATTGAAGCAGTCATCAAAAACCTCCCAAGACACAAGAGTCCAGGGCCAGATGGCTTCCCAGGGGAATTCTATCAAACGTTTAAAGAAGAAACCATATTCTACTAAAGCTGTTTGGAAACATAGAAAGAGATGGAGTACTTCCAAAATCATTCTATTAGGCCAGCATCACCTTAATTCCAAAATCAGACAAAGACCCCACCAAAAAGGAGAATTACAGACCAATATCCCTGATGAACATGGATGCAAAAATTCTCAACAAGATACTAGCCAATAGGATCCAACAGTACATTAAGAAAATTATTCACCATGACCAAGTAGGATTTATCCCTGGGACACAAGGCTGGTTCAAAACTCGTAAAACAATCAATGTGATTCATCATATCAGCAAGAGAAAAACCAAGAAACATATGATCCTCTCATTAGATGCAGAGAAAGCATTTGATAAAATACAGCATCCATTCCTGATCAAAACTCTTCAGAGTGTAGGGATAGAGGGAACATTCCTCGACATCTTAAAAGCCATCTACAAAAAGCCCACAGCAAATATCATTCTCAATGGGGAAGCACTGGGAGCCTTTCCCCTAAGATCAGGAACCAGACAGGGATGCCCACTCTCACCACTGCTATTCAACATAGCCAGAAGTCCTAGCCTCAGCAATCAGACAACAAAAAGACATTAAAGGCATTCAAATTGGCAAAGAAGAAGTCAAACTCTCCCTGTTCGCTGATGACATGATACTCTACATAGAAAACCCAAAAGCCTCCACCCCAAGATTGCTAGAACTGATACAGCAATTTGGTAGCGTGGCGGGATACAAAATCAATGCCCAGAAATCAATGGCATTTCTATACACTAACAATGAGACTGAAGAAAGAGAAATTAAGGAGTCAATCCCATTTACAATTGCACCCAAAAGCATAAGATACCTAGGAATCAACCTAACCAAAGAGGTAAAGGATCCCTACCCTAAAAACTATAGAACACTTCTGAAAGAAATTGAGGAAGACACAAAGAGATGGAAAAATATTCCATGCTCATGGATTGGCAGAATTAATATTGTGAAAATGTTAATGTTACCCAGGGCAATGTACACATTTAATGCAATCCCTATCAAAATACCATAGTCTTTCTTCAGAGAGTTGGAACAAATCATCTTAAGATTTGTGTGGAATCAGAAAAGACCCCGAATAACCAGGGGAATTTTAAAAAAGAAAACCATAGCTGGGGCCATCACAATGCCAGATTTCAGGTTGTACTACAAAGCTGTGGTCATCAAGACAGTGTGGTACCAGCACAAAAACAGACACATAGATCAATGGAACAGAATAGAGAACCCAGAAGTGGACCCTGAACTTTATGGTCAACTAATATTCAATAAAGTAGGAAAGACTATCCACTGGAAGAAAGACAGTCTCTTCAATAAATGGTGCTGGGAAAAGTGGACATCCACATGCAGAGGAATGAAACTAGACCACTCTCTTGCACCATACACAAAGATAAACTCAAAATGGATGAAAGATCTAAATGTGAGACAAGATTCCATCCAAATCCTAGAGGAGAACACAGGCAACACCCTTTTTGAACTTGGCCACAGTAACTTCTTGCAAGATACATCCACGAAGGCAAAAGAAACAAAAGCAAAAATGAAGTATTGGGACTTCATCAAGATAAGAAGCTTTTGCACAGCAAAGGATACAGTCAACAAAACTCAAATACAACCTACAGAATGGGAGAAGATATTTGCAAATGACGTATCACATAAAGAGCTAGTTTCCAAGATCTATAAAGAACTTATTAAACTCAACACCAAAGAAACAAACAATCCAATCATGAAATGGGCAAAAGACATGAAGAGAAATATCACAGAGGAAGACATAGACATGGCCAACAAGCACATGAGGAAATGCTCTGCAACACTGGCCATCGGGAAATACAAATCAAAACCACAATGAGATACCACCTCACACCAGTGAGAATGGGGAAAATTAACAAGGCAGGAAACCACAAATGTTGGAGAGGATGCAGAGAAAAGGGAACCCTCTTACACTGTTGGTGGGAATGTGAACTGGTGCAGCCACTCTGGAAAACTGTGTGGAGGTTCCTCAAAGAGTTAAAAATAGACCTGCCCTACGACCCAGCAGTTGCACTGTTGGGGTTTACCCCAAAGATACAGATGCAATGATACGCCGGGACACCTGCACCCCGATGTTTCTAGCAGCAATGGTCACAATAGCCAAACTGTGGAAGGAGCCTCGGTGTCCATTGAAAGATGAATGGATAAAGAAATGTGGTTTATGTATACAATGGAATATTACTCAGCCATTAGAAATGACAAATACCCACCATTTGCTTCGACGTGGATGGAACTGGAGGGTATTATGCTGAGTGAAATAAGTCAATCGGAGAAGGACAAACATTGTATGTTCTCATTCATTTGGGGAATATAAATAATAGTGAAAGGGAATATAAGGGAAGGGAGAAGAAATGTGTGGGAAATATCAGAAAGGGAGACAGAACATAAAGACTCCTAACTCTGGGAAATGAACTAGGTGTGGTGGAAGGGGAAGAGGGTGGGGGGTGGGGGTGAATGGGTGACAGGCACTGAGGGGCGCACTTGACAGGATGAGCACTGGGTGTTATTCTGTATGTTGTAAATTGAACACCAATAAAAAATAAATTTATTAAATAAAAAAATTAAAAAAATAAATTCTAGAATCTCCAGAATTATACCAACAATTATTTACATATTCAGAAAAATGAAACCGAAAAAAATATTTCCTTAAGTGCTCAGTATCGATATAAAATTCCTCAGAAAGAGAAACAATTTTTATTTTTGTAAGCTGAGCATGTGGCTCTACCAGTATCATGCCTGAGTTCTGCCTCTACGTTCCTGGTGGAAGGAGTGAAAGATGGTGATTTAAACACACCTGTGTATACACAGGTACAAAAGAGTAAAGGGTGTAAGGAAAATATTTTACGGCTACTTGGCCTATTAGCTATGTTTCAAACTGATCAAAATCTGATAACACGGTCATAGGCAGCATTCTAAGATGGCAGAAAAATCCATGACTTCGAAGGAGCACATTTTAGATACTCTCCTCTGTTTGAGTGTGGCCAGAGCCTGTGACTATGATAGGATTCACTTCCCGGATTAAATTCATCAAAGGTTAAAAAAAAAAAAATCAGCTAAGGGGAAATTAACTGACTAGGTCTAACCCAATCAGATGAATCCTTAAAAGGGATCTCCATGAAGTCAGAGAGACTCGCAGTATGAGAAGGTCTATGGAAGAGCCATCTGGCTAAGGCACAAGACTCCCCTCTGGCCAACGAGCAAAACAATAACGCCAGTCCAAGAAACACAAGGTTATTAATTCTGCCAACAACCAAGGGGCTTGGACGAGAACCCTGGATCTTCTGGGTTGATGGATGCAAGCGGATGAGATTCCACTTGCAGAGACACCTGTATTTCAACTGCGTGAGACTCTTAAGCTGAGCATCCAGCTGTGTCACACCAACCCCTGATCTACCCGACCATAATAAATGTGTGTTAAGCCATCAATTTGCGGTCACTTGTCATGCGATCATAGAACAGTAAGACACTAGGGCATTTCTCATTTAAGCAAGTAAGATAGCATGTCTGGTAGGTAGTTTTCGAGGCTTGAGTTTTACAAATAATATTTCTAGCTCCTTCAAGGACTACACTGTTTTTGCAATTGACATGGATTGTGCGCTCTCTGCCAAGCTTCTCATCCTAACGTAAAATCAGTGAATTCGTGGGTCAAAATTCCCTGACAACTTCTTCACTGTGTCTGGGCCTGTTTGGTGGGGGAACTTATTCCCGAGCAACTTATTCCCGGGCACAGAGGCTGCCCCTGCGGCTCCCGGCTGACAGCACAGGACAAGGGCTGCGGCTCACCCCTTTAACCCCAACCCGATTCCTTTGTTTTTGAAGAAGAATTTATTTATTCATGATAGACACACAGAGAAAGAGAGAGAGCGAGGCAGAGACACAGGCAGAGCAGAAGCAGGCTCCACGCAGGGAGCCCCACGCGGACTCCACCCCTGGGCTCCAGGGTCAGGCCCAGGCTGAAGGCGCCTCAACCGCTGGGCCGCCCGGGCCGCCCCCAATTTCTTAAAAGCTGCGCGGGCAGACAGTCACCAGGCCCTCTCAAGCTGTGCTCGGTGCCACGCAGGCGGCTTCTTGACTGGCTCGAAGTATCTAAGCAAAAGTTTGCGGGGGGGGGGGGGTGTCCCTGGGGCCACGTTAAGATGCAACCGGCGCGCAGTTCACATCACTTTGAAAATAGCTTTGGGAAAAAAAAAAATGAAAATCGCTTTGAAACTGCCGAACCGGGATCCTGGGCCTCACTCCGCAGGCCTCGGAGCGGGCGTCAGAGCCAGGTTTTGCAGTCCTCTCGCCTCAGCTGCGGCCCCGCGACCACAATTCCAGGTGCCCGCCAGGACCCTTCGAGCCCCGACAGCCCGGAAGCGCCTGACCACGCCTACGCACTGCGCCTGCGCGAGGCGCCCCCCTCCGGCGAGCGGGGAGACTGGCGCTGGGCGGGCCGAGAGGCTCGTCGCGCCTGCGCGAAGGCCCCGGGGAGCAGCGTCGTTACTTTCCAAAGGACTGGCGGGAACCGTTGGAGGCTGTGCGGTCGCCGTCTGGTCTGCCGGGCAGCAGCGCGCTCCCTCGTCCCTAGGCCTGGCCATGGCGCCGCAGCTCTCCCGCGAGCAAGGCATCACCCTGCGCTGGAGGCGGAAATCGTGGCCGAGTTCTTCTGTGAGTCCCCCTCCCGCAGGCCAGAGGGCGGGGACAGCTGAGGCCAGCGGCCCTGGAGGCCCGGCCGGCCCGGAGGCGGGGACCGGGGGTGGGGGCGGCTCTGCTCCAGCGCCCGCCTGGCTGGAGAATCTAATCTAGGCGCCTTGCTCCTGGGGGAGCGGGAAGCCCAGGTGCTGCCCGGCCTGCCTCGCGCCGCGCCCCTGCACCAGCAGCAGCCTTGCGGGAAACTGCGGATCCCACAGGCTGCCCAGCCCGGCCGCCCGGCACCACCCCGAGCGGTGGAGCCCAGTGCACTTTGAACAGCCCATCCACCAAGCTTTGATTCCGGTACTGAGGGCGATGGGCTAGATTTAGGAAACTCTGTCCTGGACCAGGCCGTGTTTGTACCCTCTGATAGACTCTGGCAGGAGAAGAGGAGGGAAAAGTGAGGGAGAGGCTTGCTCTGGAGCATCCGACCGGTTAATCAATCAATTGCTAATCCAGACGCAAAAGCCTATTTCCACACCCTGTGATCACGTAACCTGAATTGGGGCTTGCATTACCCTGAGCTTGTAGTTCTACTTTGACGCTAGGTTAATGCAGTTTGGCATTTTTATT